>NC_041399.2:170767242-171369742 GCF_900747795.2 Erpetoichthys calabaricus | reverse complement strand
CAAATGTCCAAAGGATGAAAATTGTGAAGAATCATGCCAAAGAAAAAATAATTGGCGTCTGCTATGTTTAGTAAAGAAGTCTCCCTAGTTGCAGCGCTCCTATGTCCTTAGAAGACCATTGATTTAAATACTGACAAGACCAAAAGAGATGGGACTTCAGACGGGACTGGTTCCTAATCCACTCTAAGGAAACAGCATAAAAGTTAAAGGTGGTGCCACATTTACCACAAAATGGTAGTGCCACAAAAATGTAGCTAGCATCTTGCTTTCATGGCATGCTTTGCAGATCAGGGCAGGGCATTGATTGATTAAGGTACTTTTAAAAACACATTTATATGTAATTTCAGCAATAGACTGACTTCTTGTGACTGATGCCAAGGTCTATTCCCCAATGACCTTACTGGAATAAGCAAATTTGGAAAAGAAACATGTAAGATTTATAATATACCATTAGAGATTATATGTAAAAGTTAATTCTACACTAAAATGATATTAAAAGTTTAGAAACATTTCTCCAGACTGACATTATTTTCAACAACAACAACAAAAAAATTAACAAATGTTGCCCAGGGTTTGAGTATAGAAAAACTGGTTTTAGTTTATAGAACATTTCAAGGCAAATTCCCTATTTTTTACCGAGTTAGTGTACACTTTTCATTATTACATTCCACAATATCATTTTGTCTTCTATGGGTGCCACCATTTCATGGGCTTTATTGTGTAAACGCCATTCCAAGTTGCTGGATGGTGTGGCGTGTTTTGTGTTTTCGCAATGATTGATTGCAACAGTTTAGATAGTGGTTCAGTACATCACCGCTAGAATTGACTCTTGACTCTTTTGTGTCTTTTGACTGTTTCATTTCCTGGTCTGGTGTATTCAAATTCATTCTTACTGTTCAGTTCTCTGGCAGTACACAAACTACAGGAAATTCAAGTTTGTCTTATTCCACCAAAAGGAGGTAAACCCAAGTCCTGCCCTTCTCATACTTCCTGTTTTTCACAAGAACTATAAAATATTTTGATTAGTTCAAGTGGCTATCCGGAATGGTAACTGGGTGGGCTGTGATGTCACCATTACTTTGTAACAAGTATATCTACATAAACCCAGTTACATAAGGAAAGGACTTGCATTCAAACATGAAGTTATTATTTGCAGCCCAATTAGAAATTACTGGGGCCAGTAAGATTTGTTTCAAAATAATTTCTCTCTAGAGCATCATAAAGCTGTATAAAGTGCAGCAAAGGCTATATTTTAACAAGACCAGCTGTGTCCTAAAATGTGTACAACAAAAGCCTAAAATGCTCTTTGTGCTCAACGGACTATTGTGCATTTGCCATGTAGCAAAATTTCTCCACAGAGAAATTAACGTTTGCTGAGCTAATCATTTTCCCATCTTCCCAAAAGAAGCTTTCAGCAGTCTTCGGTAGCACAGGGGGCTCTCCTGTTTCTGTGCCCCCCCCACACACATTTCCATTTTGTCAGTGTTTGGATTACAGCAGACGTGAACTTCCTCTGTCTCCAAGCCAGTCATGAATCAGACTGGGATCTGGGACTGCATGCTGTCATCCCTTTTTGACAAGTCCCAGGTTTTGCATAGTAAGTCAGTGACAGCTCCATTTACATAGCATTCGGAGGCTTGTGGAGGGGAGATGTCATAATAACAGGAGACCCACTGCAGTCCAGAATCGATGGCCATACTGTAAATAAATCTTGGCCTGCAGGCAGAGAATGCTCTTATGTTCCCAGGGTGCAATATTTAGATTTTCCACACCAGTGGAGAATAGCTAGCCCTGTTTAATGTGTCAATGTGAGTAATGGTAATGCAATCTAGACATTCTGTTGACACCTTATATAGAAGGCTTTGATAATGAAGAATAGTGTTGCAAATTGATTTCATTTAATAAAAAAAAGTTGGACAAGCTTCTAATTAACTGAAGTCAGCTTCCTCCTTGTAACCTGACGGCCATATATTAATTCAGTGAAGTAAATGGATACAGTATGGTACAGTATATACAATACAATACTGAAAGAAAGAGAAGGCGTTAGGAAAGACTTAAAACAAATGTGAGAGGCCTGCATAAGTCAGCTTCTTACACTGATTAAATGGAAGCACATAAAATGAAAATGAAATAGGTATTTCACTCCTTTACTATTAATGAGAGTTGGCAGGTATAAATATAACTAGGTTTTTAAAAGACAGCAATTAAAATTAAAAACCCCCTGGACATTCCAGTTCCACACTGATTTTTTTATTTTTTTCAAAAGTCACTTTATTAGTCACAAATAATATGCACGTGAAATAAACAAGTAAAATGCCGTAATGTATTCCAGAAAAATATTTTCACTCCTGTAAAGACAAGTTAACTTTGTTAGGATTTAGGAGGGCTGATTGTGTGTTTACAATAGATTTATCATGCACTAGTGAAACACGTGGTCCTAAAATAGAATGCACATAAAAACCTAGTTAACGATAGGGAGAGGTTGACACTTCTTATGTTTTTTTAAATAGTTATTTCTTTCAGTTCCTCTAGCAGTTATGATGCATTTAATTACTTGTGGTGGCTTACATAAGGCAAACTGAACATGGGACCATGCAAGCTAAAAATGAAATAATTGTTTGAGTGTAGCTGAAGATGTATTTAGAATAAGGCTTATGCCTCGGTTTACAATGAGTTTAAAACCCACCTCCAGAAGAACTTCTCCTGCATCTTGGGGATGGTCAGGTATGTAGTGTTAGAAATTAATTCTGATAATGACCTCAGTAGTGGAAAAAGCTACAGGAACCTGTGGCCAAATGGTTGTTGGTGGCTGTTCCACTGTGGATACTAGAGGCAAGTGAAGCTGCCAGGATGAAGAAAGAGGTGCTCTCCAGATTTTGCTGAGAGCCCCTGGCAGATTAAAAGGTAGTAACTGCACTAGTATCCAAACCAAAGGCCTTTGTGGGTGGATTTTTTGAATTCACATAGAATGTCTTTTACATGGCCTGACACAATTTCTGGCAGATCATGGAACAACTCAAGGAGGGTACAGGGGCATCACCCAGATTGGTCTTAGCATGGGTGGGGAAACCTAGGACATCATTCAAATGTGAGAAGAAGAATTTAAAGGAAATCCTAAACCTGATTTATTTTTCCACTAAAGTAAACAAAAGTGCCAGAATCATTGGTTAGGGCTCAATTTATTTCTGTGTCTGAGGTTGTTGTAATGATTAAAATGCACTGTAATGGCAAGACTGCAGCATAGATGAGATCTGACTGGATATTTTGAAAGTTCTGGATATTGTTTGGGTGCTTTAGCCAACACATCTCTTCAATTTTGCATGGGTGACAAAGGGATCACAGTCCTCAAGAAAGCTTATTGTGAAGTACTGGAACAGAGACGTTATCCAATAACTGAACCTCTGATGGAGGGGGAACTCTCTGGATATCATCCTGATTGTTCAATAGTGGACCAACTTTTTGTGCCTTGTGGACCTTGAAAAAGATTATGACTATTGTGGGTGCCCAGAGGGAATAACGGGATAACAGGATAACGGAAGGTTTCATACCTGGCCAGGAAAACATAATAGAAGGACCGGGAGAATGGGCTTACCACGAGCAGGTCGTTCCATCACATGGCAGATGGTAGTGTTTCTCAGGGCTAATTCCTGTCAGGGTCTTTGGGGATCACCAGAGGGCACAGCTGGGGGAGGACTTCCATGGCTTTGTGATATAGCAGGTCCACAGCTCCGAATAGATGGCTAATTTTTTAAAAAAGAATTGGCACACACTCATGGCTTAAGGGGGGTGGAGGGTGTGGTAACATGGCGAAAGTGGTTCCTGTGCACGATGCGGTGTGGGTGTTTCCACACTTAGGTGCACAAGTGCGGGGTTTCCCATGGCCATAATTGATGCCGGGAGCTGCTAATCGACACACCTGTGCCATGTACCCATATAAAACAGAGAAGCGCAACTGCAGAGGGAAGAGAACAAACAATGACGGAGGTTAAGAAGAGAAGAAGGCAGGACGCCATAAAAGCCAGTGTGGGAGTGAGTGAGTGAGTGAGCAAGCGAGCGAGAGAGAGAGAGAGTGAACACAGGCTCGCTAGTGTGAAAAGGCAGGCAGATGGGAGGAGAGCCCTTTAGGAGTGTATGGCTGACATTCGGGATGGATTGAGTTGCTCCAGCTGAGCATTTCAGAGGAGCAGGATTGACCAGAATTATGGACGGCTCTCCACTGAAGGTAACGGAGATCAAGGAAACTAGGGAGGGAGGGAAAGCCCCAGTGTGAGTGCCCTGGTCGCTGGGGACCTGAGTCTCGGAGCCAAGGGACGGAAGGCTGGCAGACCAGTTGGGAGAAGCAGGGGAGACCCCAGTTAAAAGGAGAAGGCACCAGGTTTTTAAAAAGGGACTGCTCCCAGCCTGTTGATTTAACCACAATTTAATTGGATGAATTTATTGTGATCTTAACCTCCACTTTTCACCTTCTCTTATGGATTATTTATTTATGGATTATCTTTGAACACTGCACTATTTATTTGGACACTGTTTTGTTTTGGTTCATTTTAATAAAAGCACTGAACACTTTTACACCATCCCCTTGCTCCAAGTGTGTTTTGTCTCCATCTGCCAGTTCATCTGGTTACGTTATTGACGGTGTTGGGTTTGAGAGGCGCCCAAATCTGGGAGAGGGAGCATGGAGCAGGACCCGCACCATCACAGGTGTGATGTTACAGCATTTTGTCACGATTCAATATGGGTGTTGGACTCCACTGAGGAAGGGTGTACAGTACCCAGTTTGGGAACCTAAGGTCTGCGTATCTAGTGTTTGTCTTGGCCTTCGTGGGTTTTAATCTCTAGTGCAATCTGGAATACTTCATAACTGAGTGTAATGCGGGGATGAATTTTAGCCCCTCCAAATATGACATCATGGTCGTTTCCAGAAACAAGTAGCATGCTGCCCCACAAGTAGACAAATTCAAATAACTCAGGGCCTTCTTCACATCATGGTGATGATATGAAAGTTAAGTCTGTGGACTACATTGTTAATTATCCAGTCAGTCAACATATCTGCCCTCATCTAAGAACAGTGAATTTAAAAAAAATCAGGCTGCAATTATAAACAGCTGATATGAGGAATATGTAAGAGCAATATGTAAGAGCTGGACAATATGTGAAGATTAGACTAGCACAGAATAACTTCTCTTGATCCACAGGAGCTAGTTGAAGAGGACTCAGCATGCAGGCAGGATGTCCCCTTAACAAGAAGTACAAGGTCTGACTCACCAGAAATAGACTGAGGGGGCACATACAGAACACTTTAGAGAGTTTATACCTTTTAATTGTCTAGTATCCTTCAGGAAGTTCTGAGAAGGCTGCAAAGAGATAGACAGTCGTGGTCAGCCTAGCTGAGCATGTTGCAACCACTAATCTCACCATCTAATTTGCAATAATATACTGGAATTCTATGAGGAAGCAATAAAAGCATATGACTAAAGTGATGCATATTATTTATCTGGATTTTCAGGACTAATTATTATTAGTCATTAAACTAAAAAAATGGAAATTCAAGGTGCAGTGTGCAGATGGGTATAAAATTGGCTTAAACACAAGGAACCAAGGGTTGTGGTGATAGGAACTTTTTCAGAATCAGAAAATGTGAGAAGTAACACCCCCTCAGGAATTAGTTCTGGGGCTGTTTCTCCTTCTACAGTCTAAATAAGAATATAAATAGCTGGCTATGATCTTCTTATATAATACGCTACCATGGCTGTGTGTTTGTCTATCTGGGATTTTAAATCACCTGTAGCTCACAAACCATTTGACCTATTGACCTGAAAGTTGGTACACAAATACTGTGACATCTACTATCTGCTTTCAGGGTGATGATTGACCTCCAACTTTATATTAAAAGCAAAGACTTTTGGAATTATTACTCTTTTTATTTATAGTTTTATTTTATTGTAGAATCAACTCTCAGCAGCGGCCAGCAGGGCAGCCGTGCAGCGCATGTGTGTGGGTGCCATTTTCATCCCTACCACCTTCGCCGTCACTTCCCTTACCTCTTCATATCTTAAGTCACGATTGAGACAAATTGAAGACTTAAGCGCCAGCTTAAGCGAAAAATTAAGGAAACGTACTAGGTAATTGCGAAACAAAAACTGACTTAATCAGTTTTAACGTGAAAAGATGCAGACAAAAGAGAAGAAGCAGGCCACAATGGTGGAGAAAAGAAGAGCTCCTCAGGAAGCAGCAAGCGCATCAACCTATGAGAAAACAAATGCTAAACGTACAGAGAAAGAGTATGAAAACTATGAAGAGCGCACTCAGCATTTACAACAGGCTGACATAGAGCGAAAGAGAATTCCTCGAGCAACTGAGAACAAAGAACAGACCATACAATGAAGACAGGCCGACACTGAGCGAAAGAGAATCGCAACAACAAATGAGACTGAGGATGAGGCTAATCGATGTTGGCAATAGGGATGGGAATTAATAAGATTTTCACGATTCCAATTCCATTTTCAATTCTGTTTAACAATTCGATTCTTTATCGATTCTACTATCGATTCTTATTTTTAAAAAAGGAGAACACACGGGTCGATTAGCTTAGAACTTTGTTTTATATCTTTGAACAAGATAGAAATTTAGGAGTAGCATGACCTTACAAACCCAACAGTGAGATCTTAAGAGATCCACAGCCTACGGCTCCTCGATGGGGTGCCACGGGGTCCCCAGAAAAAAATGTGTAAATGTAAAATAATAATAAAATAAATATTCTTCTGTAGCAATAACAAAGTATAACATAAATTATTCTGTGGCAATTACACAAGAATGTCCAGTAACATTTACACTCTCCTTTTTAAAAGTATATATGAGCTGAGCACTCAAAAATAAAACTACATCAGCCAGCAACAAATACAATCAACTCAAGTCCAATGGAACTGTGCACAGTGCAATTCTGCAACCATCAACTATTTTGACAGCTACATCCATGTTGGCCGCATTATCAACAGTGGCTGCCACAACCTTGTCTTTGATACCATACTCCTCCAAGATCTCATCAGTCTCCTCTGCTACAGCTGTCCCTTTCTGTGCCTGGTACACTGGTTTGGTTTTGAGGACTTTTTCTTGAGCCTGGCCATTCCTGACATAATGCAGCGTTACTGTGAGGTAATGATCTTGACTAAAACTTGCCCATCCATCTGCAGTGACGGCTGCCTTCAACACATGTTTCAGCTCAGAAATGGAAACGGATGAAACATCTGGTAAGAGGAGAACACGCAAATTTGACATTCCCTGACTTAGCCTACAATTAAACACATTCACTTACCGAAAATCGGGGGCATCTACTGTGGCAAATGGGTGCAAGCCTTTTACCACAAACTGCGGTGACATTCGTCTATCCTGGCCTGTGTCATTTTACTTTTCCCCGCCTCTGTGAAAGGAGAAGCTACCGGTAGACTGCAGCGAGAACTGCCAGCATCTGAGACAGCCAGACTCTGTCTCTCTCGTCATGGTCATCTAAATGCAATGCACAGTAATAGCAGGTTTTGCAATAAGGCAAATCGCAGTAACATAATATGCAATGTTAGTTGATTAGTTACCTGCCGTATTAACGGGAGAGGACCTGCAAACGTTACCGCTGCTGCTGGGTTGAGATTCAGTAGTCTGGAGCGGATCAAAAACACAACATTCATTTAAGGTTATCGCGTGTTTTGTGTGCAAATGCTTTTGCATATTCATAGTGTTTCCTCCCTTTGATGAAATATCAACTTTGCAAGTATTGCAAGTTGCCCTGTTGTCACCCTTTCTCGTAAAGTATAACCAAATTTTTGAGCATTTGTGCCGCTTAGGCGCCCTGTTTCCTGCTGGGTAAATGACGCTAAGCAACGCGGTGACGTCATTCGAGGCGACTGGAATCGATAGGGGAATCGTTTGCAAAAATGGCAAACAATTCCAAGGAATTGAAACAGTGGGAACCGCGCTTTGAGTACTAAGAAAAGCGCTATATAAATGTAATGAATTATTATTATTATTATTATTCCCATCCCTAGTTGGCAATCAGTGGTCAAATGTGCCAGAACTGCAAATGCAAATGAGACAGAACAAGTCCAGCGACGACAAAGAGACGCTGATCGCGTGAGAATAGCTAGAACGCTCTCAGTCAAGTGTATTCACTGCACGTTAATGTGCAGTGCGTCGTTACTGGTTTGAAATAATACGAAACTAGGAGGAATAGCAGATAAACTAGAATCATCTGAATCATTACAGAGGAATATGGACAGAATACAGAATTTGTGTTAGATGAAATTGAATGTAAGTAAATGTAAGATATTATATGTAGGAAGTAAAAATACTAATTTCAGGTTTGGCTTGGCTGTATGCTTCAGGTCATTGCTGTGCTGAAAGGTAAACCATCTCACCAGTCTGAGATTGCATATATTCTAGAGCAGAGTTTCTTTAAGGATCTCTCTGTATTTGGACACATTTATCCCTCAATTATTACCTGTCTCCTTCTTCCTGTTGATGAGAAACATCTCCATAGCAGGAAGCTGCAACCACAATGATTCATCATAATGAAGGTACTGGGCAGGTCACAAACAGTGTCTGGTCCTCACCAGATACAATACTTGGAATCCTGTCCAAAGAGCACAATTTTTGCCTTATCAGAGAATTCTTTTCTTCATGTATCTTTTACTCAAGAGTGGCTTCACTCTGGCCACTCTACCATAAAAGCCTGATTGATGGAATGCTGCTAAGATGGTTGTCCTTTTGATAGGATCTCCTTTCTCAGCAGAGGACTTCTGAAGTTCTGTTAGAGTGACCATTGGGTTCTTGGTTACCTCCCTGACCAAAGCCCTTCTTACCCAGTTATTCAATTTGGCTGGACGGTGTAACACGCGTATGTATGGGAGCAGCTAAAGGGCTTGAAAGAGGGTAACACCATGCCAGGAAGCAGACTGCACTGATCCTTTCTATCTTTCTTCTGCAGATCAGCTATGGGGAATTCAGCCTGGGCCCAGTGAGGTCACTTCCAGTTCTGGTCCTGATGATGTCACTTCTAGTACTGGTCCCGATGATGCCACTTCCTCTTACCGGCTTTAAGAATGACATTTTGTCTGTCTGGGGAAAGTCCTGGTGGTTCCAAACTTCTTTGATCACAGCGGTCTACAGAGAGTTCTTTGGATTTCATGGCCTAGTTTTTGTCCTAATATGCAGTGAGAATTTTGGGACCTGATATATACAGGTTTGTGCCTTTCTAAATGATGTCCAATCAATTCAATTTGCCATAGGTGGACTCCTATCAAGTTCTAGACACATCTGAAGGATAATTAAAGCAAACAGGATACACCTGACCACAATTTGCAGTGGCACAGCAAAGGATCTGAATACTTATACAAATGAAAATATGAAAAATTAAAAATAAAACATTGAGATCTGTCTAAAATGGTATTTTGTTTTACATTAATAACAATAATTATTGCATACAGCTATGTACAATAAGTCTGCTTTTTTGAAAATATGCCAGAATTGAGAAAAGGTTTCAGATGCCTCAAATACTATTTACTCAATTTATAAAACCTAATCTGTACAAAGTGTAATCTGCATAATCTTCTTTGCACCTTGTTTGATTAATTGTCATAAAATCGAATCAACATAATTCTTTATTCAGCACAGTTTTTAAAACAATCCATGTAATTAAATGACAAGAAAGAAAAACATGCTCAATATATCCTACTTTAGCAAGTATAACCTGACTTACTGCAATTGTTGTAACATTAAGTTGCATAATTCTTTGTGTACTGAACCTCATTCAGGAAAAAAACATTGCTTGTTGGCATAAAAACAAATCACTGCAATTTTCCAAGTAAAGAGCTAATTCACAAATATAAATTGGAATAATTCTTGGCACATCTTATTTGCGTGGCACCAATCATACATAATTAAGAATTACCATAATTTAAAAGTAACACAGCATAATTAATCAGTATCAAAATTAATTTGTATAATTCTTAAAATGTTCCCTGTACAGTTGTGATATGGTAGAATTGCATTATTGGTCAGATTAGCATTATCATTTTCTGGTTACCTTGCTTATTTGTAGATTAGCAGATCATTACTGCCACACCAGTCAAGTCAAGTCAAGTTGGGGAGCATGCACTGGTACAGTGCGTTGCCGCACCCACTACACAACGAAAAAACTCAGGATCCCGGTTGGCAACCCCCCAGGCAAACACACGGTCCAGTCCCACTCTCCGGAAATGACCCTCTATCTGCTGCAGCCAGGTGTTACGTGGGTGACCCCTTGGCCTGGTCCAACCACTCGGGTCCCCAACAATGAGGATCTTATGAGCTGGATCACCCTCGGGAAAATGCACCACATGGCCGTAGTGCCGTAACTTACGCTCCCTCACAATGCAGGCAATGTGCCTCATTCGGGACTCCATGAGCAACCGCTCATTCGACACAAAGTCACACCAACGGTACCCAAAGATTTTCCGAAGAGACACAGTACCAAAGGAGTCCAGTCTTTGTCTCAGATCACTGGATAGTGTCCATGTCTCGCAACCATATAGCAAGACAGGAGGCACCAGGACTCTAAAGACTTGGACCTTCGTCCTTTTGCATAGATATCGGGAGTATCACACACCCCTTTCCAGCGACCTCATGACCTCCCATGCTCTTCCAATCCATCTACTGACTTCATAGGAAGAGTCACAAGAGACATGAATGTCACTGCCAAGGTAAGTAAACCTCTCGACAAGGTCGACACTCTCTCCGCAAACAGACACACTACTGATGGTTGTGCCCAAGAGGTCATTAAAAGCCTGGATCTTAGTTTTTATCCAGGACACTCGCAAGCCCAGACACTCAGACTCCTCAGTCTCTCGTGTGCCACAATCAGAGCCTCCATTGACTCTGCGAAGATCACAGCATCGTCAGCAAAGTCAAGATCCGTGAATATTTCTTCACCAACAGATGCCCCACAACCCCACGACCTTGCCCAACACCCAGTCCATACAAGAATTGAACAGAGTAGGAGCAAGAACACACCCCTGACGAACCCTAGAATGAACTGGGAAAAATGCAGAGGTTCTGCCTCCACTCTGCACAGCATTCACAGTACCAGTGTACAGGCCAGCCATGATATCCAGCAACCTCGAGGGGATCCTGCAAACCATCAGGATGTCCCACAGGCCAGCTCAATCAATTGAGTCGAACGCTTTACGAAAATCGACAAAGGCTGCAAAGAAACTCTGCCGATATCCATGTTTGCGCTTCATGAGAACCCTCAGTGCTAGGATGCGGTCGATGGTAGACTTCTTAGGTGTAAAACCAGACTGTTCCGGTCGCTGGTAGGTGAACAAGTGATCATGGATCCTATTGAGGATGTCCTTAGCAAGGACCTTACCCGGCACCGAGAGCAGTGTTATCCCCCTGTAGTTGCTGCAATCCAGGCGATCACCCTTCCCTTTCCAGATAGGGATGACAAGTCCCATTTTCTAGTCAGTTGGGATGATGCCAGTCTCCCAAATGGAAGCAAAGCTTGTTTGCAATGACAGGAGGACAGCCTTACCACCTGCCTGGAGAAGTTCACCTTTCCTCCCCTCAGCTGGTTCACCACCTGTGCAATCTCAGTGAGACTGGGCGGTTCACAGCTAATTGGAGGATCGGCCTCAAGGACCATGGAGCCAGCTCAATCAATTGAGTCGAACGCTTTACGAAAATCGACAAAGGCTGCAAAGAATCTCTACCGATATCCGTGTTTGCGCTTCATGAGAACCCTCAGTGCTAGGATGCGGTCGATGGTAGACTTCTTAGGTGTAAAACCAGACTGTTCCGATCACTGGTAGGTGAGCAAGTGATCACGGATCCTATTGAGGATGACCTTAGCAAGGACCTTACCCGGCACCGAGAGCAGTGTTATCCCCCTGTAGTTGCTGCAATCCAGGCGATCACCCTTCCCTTTCCAGATAGGGATGACAAGTCCCATTTTCTAGTCAGTTGGGATGATGCTAGTCTCCCAAATGGAAGCAAAGATTGTTTGCAATGCCAGGAGGACAGCCTTACCACCTGCCTGGAGAAGTTCACCTTTCCTCCCCTCAGCTGGTTCACCACCTGTGCAATCTCAGTGAGACTGGGCGGTTCACAGCTAATTGGAGGATCGACCTCAAAGACCATGGAGCCAGAGATATCAACTGCTATCAACACAGATAACAACTGCTCAAAGTAGCCAGCTCAGTGGGTCACTACTGCAGTCTCATCCATAAGGACCGTTCCATCAGCCGCCCTGACTGGGACTCTCCGAGAAACAGATTCAGATGTGTGTAATGCTTCGATTCCTCTGTAAGCAGGACATGGGTCACTAGACCACAGATGGTGTGTCACTTGCTCACAGATTCCTCTAACAAATGCCTCTTTACTGTATTTGCCCTCAGAGCCCTCACAGCCGTCCTTCTCATTTCCCGGTACTGACCACAGTTGCCATTGAGCCATGTGCTGCAGCTTCTCTCGACCACGGTCACCAGACCCATGGGCATCGAGACAATCCTCATAGCCAGCCCTGTCAGTGCCAGTGGCTGCATTGAAGTCACCCATGACCAGAGGTGTGTCACCTCATGGGCAACCATCAACCACAGAGTGAAGCTATGAATAAAATGTCTCCCTCGCCGAGACATCACTCATCACAATCGGAGCATACACTGAGACAACAGACAAGGCACCCAGGGAGTGCCGTAATCTGAGTCTCATTATACGCTCGTTGAAAGGAGTGACATTGGACACCATAGGAAGAAGCCAATCCGCTACAGCAACAGCTACTGCCCGAGTATGACAGCCATCAGAGTGACCAGACCAATAAAAGGTGTATCCACCTACAGTGATCTAGCCAGTCCCTGGTCTGCGCACCTCAGAGAGTGCCGCCACTGAAATGCGGAGTTTACGCAGCTCCTCCAACAGCAAAGGAAGATGATTATCTTGCCGGAGAGACAAGACGTTCCATGCACTCAAATCGGAACCCGCGTGCTGCAGTGCAGCGGACGATGCCTCAGCACCACACCAGTTCCGATCCCCAACAGGCCTGACACCATTGGCTCTCCAATGGTTTCAACTCTTCTGGGGATGGGGCTCCCAAGGGCTTTCCCCCATCCCCTCCATGATGCGAGCAGCCTTCTTATTGGCGGCTGTAGCAGAGTTACTCCTGCGGAGAGCAAAAAAGAGTCCTTTCTGTCATCTTGGAACTGTGTGAGGTTTTTTACGGTGGCTGGAGTGCCAGTCCTGCTACCAACCCCCATGATTTCCTTGCAAGTTGGAGGACCGCTTGCAGGATCAGATGCAGTTTAACGTCATACCCAGGACATACCAGGTGTAATAATATTAAACATTTTGGTTGATAATCTGAGGTGATGTCTTATATCGTTTTATTAAGTTTCTACTTGATAATTTGGGACTGCCTGACTTCTTTTTGATTTTGTTTTCATTGACTTAGTATGGAAACATTTGGCCAGTTATAATGCTCTAGCTAAACCTTCAGCCGTAGCAATATGGTGTTACAGAAATAAATTCAAGTGAGAAGAGAGAGAAAAGAAATGTTTATGCTATGTTGGATCAAATACTACCAAATTAATCTCCAGCAAATCAGAAAAGTTGGAGGACCATTATAATCTAGCCTTAAAAAAAGTTTTTTAAACTCTAGTTTCATTATTCTGTTGACTTATGACAGCCTTACTGAAAAAAAGTAAAAAGTAAGCAGGCATATATATAAATGACAAAAAACAATATGGAAAAAAATCTGTTGTGACAGATAATAAATTGTGCAATAATTCATATAAAAATGTGCAATATGAAAAGTAAGTCATATCAGTTGATTTTCTATAAATGCTGACACTTTTCAAAACCCTTAGCATGCAATTATACTTTGGCAATTGTGAGAAAATTGTGGTGGTAAAAAGGTAAGTGAGAATGACATCCATTTAAATAAATCCCAAATAAATTATTTGAAGGATTTAAAACATGGAGAAAGAAAGTAAAATATGTACAGGAGAAAAACAACTCATGCTGCCCCTCTTTGTTTAAAATCATGGATGTTAAACATTGTCCATCAGATGCAGTGGCCTTCCAGCTTACCTACAAGAATGAACTTTTCATGAGGACTCCCAAACTCAATTCCTGTCTCCTCTTTTCTTTTTCAAGCTCTTTTTTATCTCTCTGAAAAACATGGCCTCTGTATTTGTTCCACTACTTGAACTTATGCTTGTTTTGTATATCACCTCTACACTCAATAAGTCCCAGGCTGTGTTGTCACTTGAAACTCATTCTGAGGTCAGGAACATGTCCTATATTTGGTACAAGGATGTCAAGCTGTAACTCCTTCTTTTGGCTTTTGGTGTTCATTCAGATTTCCTTAACAGATTGGGCCTCGAAGACGTTTTTCCAGCTGTTTTCTCTGTTGGTCCCAAACTCCCTCCCTGGCTTTGAACTATGTTTCGCTGTCAAGGAGATAATCATATAGTCAAGTTACCCCAGCTTTTCGCAACAACTTTATATTAGGCCTTAGATTAATTCTTTTATAACACATGTTTACAAATTGCTATATTCACATCCAGAGATTTAGATATGCAAAGGAAGAAGAGCTCATAGCAGATTTAAGTCTGGACAGCTGTTGAGGTGAAAGATTTTTGAAACCCTGGTTGTTCAGTTTATGTCATGAGAAAGTCAATTGTTTACATGTGAAGCTTCTTTTAAACATCCATTCCTCTTTTTAGGCATTTTTCCTGCATCCAAATGAACACAGAACCTCTTACAAAACTGCAGGGTCTACAGAAGTTCCCAGTTTATGAATTCTGACCACAGAACTTGTTGTTGCTACTCTGAGAATCCAGCTTCATCTCGCAAGGCCCTCTGGATATCATCGAGTGGAGTCACAGCGCATGGCTTAATGGCAACTCTGGTCTGTACCGGGAACTGAGAAGGATGGCTGCGAGGGTTTTGAGGGCAGATAAGGAGGCGTTTGTTAGATAAATATATGAGTAAGAGTTTAACCATCTATGGTCTAGTGTCCCACATCCTGCTTACAGAGGAATCAAAGCATTATGCACATCCAAATCCGTTCCTCAAATTTTTGCAGTCAGGGCAGCTGTTGGAACGGTCTTTACAGATGACACTGCAGTTACCCACTGGGCTGGCTACTTTGAGCAGCTGTTTAAAGCTGATCCTCCAGCTAGGGTGTTGGACATCTCTGGCTCCATGGTTCTTGAGGCTGATAACTCCAATTAGCTGTGAACCACCCAGACTCACTGAGATTGAGCAGCTGGTGAACCAGCTGAGGGTAGGAAAGGCTGCAGGGATCTGTGGTGAACTTCTCCAGGCAGGTGGTAAGGCTGTCCTCCCTGCATTGTAAGCAATCTTTGCTTCCATTTGGAAGACTGGCATCATCCCAACTGAATGGAAAACGGGACCTGTCGTCCCTATCTGGAAAGGGAAGGGATTATGACAACTACAGGGGATTGACACTGCTCTCAGTTCCGGGTAAAGTCCTTGATAGGGTCATCCTCAATAGGATCCCTGGTCACTTGCTCTCCTACCAGTGACCAGAGCAATCTGGTTTTATGCCTAAGAAGTCTACCATTGACCGCATCCTGGCAGGGTTCTCATGGAGCGCAAACACAAAACTTGGCAGAGTTTCTTTGCAGCCTTTGTCAATTTTCGTAAAGTGTTTGACTCAGTTGATCAAGCTGCCCTGTGGGACATCCTGAGACTTTGTGGGATCCCTCAAAGTTGCTGGATATCATGGCAGCCTGTACTCTGGTACTATGAGTGCTGTGTAGAGTAGAGACAGAACCTCTGCATTTTTCCCTTTTGATTCTGGGGTTTGTCAGAGGTGTGTTCTTGCTCTTACTCTGTTCATTGCTTGCATGGATTGGGTATTGGTCATGGGGTCCAGTGGCTGTGGGGCATCTCTTGGTGAAGAAAAATTCACTGATCTTGACTTTGCTGACAATGCTGTGATCTTTGCAGAGTCAGTAGAGGCTCTGATCGGGCCGCTTGAGAGATTGAGTGAGGAGTCTGAGTGTCTGGGCTTGCAAGTGTCCTGGATAAAAACCAAGATCCAGGCCTTTAATGACCTCTTGGGTCAGTGTGTCTGTCTGTGGAGAGTGTCAACCTTATCGAGAGGTTTAGTTACCTCAGCAGAACATTCATGTCTCTGGTGACTCTTCCTATGAAGTCAGTAGACTTGTGTGGTGAAGTGTGATGTAATCAATGCAATGGTTCGAAAGGTCAGTACATACATTCCCAACTCATTCAAGTTTATGATACACATAATAAATAAATGTGTGTGGTGTGTAATTTGTGTTATTTAAACTTTTTCTGGCTCCTTCTTTTGTTGTAAAGGTCTTTGATTTTTTTTTTAACATTCTTGTTTTTTTCCTTGACTTCCTGGCTACATTTCATTTCCTGATCCCATTCATTAAAAACAAGCACTGTCTTATTTTAAGGAAGAACAGAAAAAGTGATTACCTTTCTGGTCAACTGATATAAAGCAAATATGGGCAAAATAGGCAGGGTTCATAAGAAAGAGATCAAAATGAACCAAAATCACCAAATCTAGCATTTTATCCAAAAATCAGAAAAAAAATGAAAATTCAGAAAACACACGAGAGATTTTCCTGAAGTCTTCTATCCTCACTACATTAAAACTCCCAAAAGTTTGTTTTAAATAACCAGAAACTTGGATGATAAAAATTAACGACACGATAAGATCACAACTTGCACTTCCAGGTACTGTATGGTAGCAATTAGGGAATCCATTCCTGGGAGCCTGGGATTCCCGGACATTTTTCATTCCCACATTCCCGGGAATGAAACTGCTGTAATTCCCAGGAAAACGGGAACGGCCAAGCTCGCATATATAGTGTGTAAAAGTGTAAAAATCGATCAAGAAATAACAGAGTTATAGTTGAAAATAATTAAGGTGGCGCCATTGCTGCAGCTTGCACTTCAACAGACAACAGCTTTGAACAGCAACTTGAAATTGCAATGCATCAGTCTGTTGCATCCGCATTATCTGTGCCAAGAAACTTGCCATCACAGAATGATGACAAAAAACTGGATCCATCAGTAAAAGCTGAAATGGAGGTGTTTCAGAGCAACGGCAAGCGCGGGCGTTGTTTAGAACAAGTGTATCAGTATCTGATGATTGTGCCGCCTACTTCAGTGGAGGCAGAGCGTGCTTTCTCTGCACGAAGGTGCGCTCTTGTCAGGACGACCGCACGCTGGACACGTTGTGCTTTCTACGCTCTTATTACTGCAACTAAAGATACATGTACTTTTATGACAGCATAAACTGCTTGTAGATAAGGTTAGTCTGTTATTTGTGTCAACATATTGCAGTAGTTTTATTAAAAATAAGTGTCGGTTGTTCTAAAACTGTTCACATGTGAGATGACCGTGCACTGTGTCATCCCCGGGAGCCCGGGATTCCCAGGAATGAAATACAGGATTCCCAAATTCCCGGGAATGGATAAACCCATCCAGTAATGGATTCCCTAGTAGCAATGGGGGCCATAAAAAACACACACACACACACAAAATGCAGTGATAACAGAAAGAAAAATATGACAAAATCTTAATGAGGTGACATCACCAAAACAAAGTAAAATATAATAATGAAGGTAAAACCAAAATGTAAATTCATAAATCTCACAAAAATGAATGGGTTCTTCTTAGTGTAAAACCTTAAAAACGCAACAAATCCAAACAAAAAATGATCAGAGATGTTGTGGGTGAGACCATTGATACAGGGAATATCTCAATATATATAAAATCCAACATATGTCTGTCTGTATGTCTGTCCGCTTTTCACGAGAGAACTACTTAACAGATTTAGATTGGGTTTTTTTCTAGAATTTGCTTGAACATTCTGGTTGATTTTGCGACTTCTCTCATCACGCTAAGAATCATAGTTCCCTTGCAGGACTGATTTAATCTCATATATTGAGATACGTGGGTTTAACTTTAATCCTGATTATTGTTTGCACTTTGCACATTCCCAGCAGGGTACGCATGTAACATTGATTAAAAGCTCAGAAATAGGCCAGTTGGAGCGTGTTGTCATGATTGCATTTAGTTTTTATTTTATTTTGTATTATAGTGTTGTTGTTTCTTAGTACTGTTGTTTTATTTAGGAATATTGTGATTAATGAAAATACTTTATGATATTATTTATGATATTACTTTTCATTTGTGGTTTCATTTTGACTTATTTATTATTCACATCCTGCTTTTAGTTGTTCATAGGCAGTGCCATGTTGCTGTTCCATTGCTGTGACATGATGGCAAATTACTGTGGATGTGGTCCCAGACATCTTGCTATGTGACATTATCAAAGCAACAATTCAAAAACTGGCGTGACATGTTCTTTTTTAATTTGAGTTTTGGATTACATATTGGGATTTGGTGAAAAATATATGAGATTTAAATTTACCAACAGTTAGCAAACTTTGGGTGCATGTTCAGTGATTAGGACTGGGAGTCCAATTGTAAGCCTCCTTGGTTCTGACCCCTGCTTTTGTTTTTGTTCTCCTGCTTCAGTTCCTGTCTTATTAAAACAACTGCTGGTGCTCCAGGTCAGTACAGACATAAACTGTGGTCAATCCTTTATTTTTTAAAACAAGACCTATAAAAGGAATAGAAATGTCAATGTCATACCTCACATAGCACACAACTCATATGCTGAGCAACACAGAGAGCCCCAGCATCAAAAAAGGAACTAACTATAAAAAAGTGGGGAAAAAATGAAAAAACAAAAGTAGATAGTTTCTCCCCAAAAACTGTCAGGTCTAGTATGTAGAGTTGACTGAATGAGAGTTGCAATTGACTAGCAAATTTCTCTTATCCGGTTCCTAACGTGTAAGTGATGCTATTGGGATAGACAATTGTACTGCAAAAAGCTATATTTAAAAAATGCAAATGGATGCAAAAAAATTTAATGGTTTGTAAAATACACCTAGTTATACTGCACATTATCTTTAATTATGCATTTATTTTGTTTTCAATGCATTTTGCTGTGGCTTGTACTACACTACACATGTGTTTGGACAGGAACTTCAGACCTTGGCCCACATGGGAAGAATGAACTAAATCTGGTCAAGTCAGGGCCATTTCAGCACTTTCAAAAATTGGTCTAAAGCCAAACTGAATTTTGAAATATGTGACAGATGTCACGCAAGTGGGCAATAAAACAGTGAGAGATTGCTCTAACTTGGATAACAGCAGGGTGATTACTTTGTAAAAATTTCATGAGGAACTGAAAACTATACTTTACACTGAAAGAAGTCTTGCTGAGGTTTCAGATGCCAGAACAGAAATCAGGGAGCTTCCGAGTTAAATAGCTAAATATTAAGCTTTAACCTAGCAAAGTACAGTAGACGACTTTATGAAAAAAAATCCTTGTTACAAAACAGTCATGTGACTGTGATTTCCTGTACTCTGCTAACCTTGGATTCTTGTCTGGAGCACTCCACCTTTGTATCTAAACTCAAGGATATCCTATTTGGCCAGCACAACACGACTGAAATTGGTAAATATGACAAAGATGCACGGCTACAAAATGCCAGTAAAAAGCGGGATTTTCACAGCTTTATCTGGGATTAATCAGCTGACTGCTTGGAAGCAAATCTACCTTTTCTTCCAGTGTCTGAACCCACTTTGTCCAGTTCATAACTGTACAGAGCCTATCCCATGAACTTTGCATGTAAGACAACCTAACTTGTACATCATTTGAATGTGAAATAAAAACCAGGTTGCAGGGAGAGAAAAATGTCCAAGTATAACCATACACTCAGATACCTGACTGGTAGAGTATATACTGTACAGAGACCATAAAAAAATCCAGGTATATTTGAGAACACAACAGGCAGAGTATTATGCTGTTAATCACTTTGAGCTCTGTCTGCTCTGGTCATGAGGAAGGTAACACTTGTAACTTGCAGTTCTAATGTATCTTACAGTTTCTACAGTTTCCTGCTCGTTTATAAAATAAAAGTACATGTGCTGAAAAATCCTCTTTTCTTCTGGAACTCATCATTGAAGTCTCTGTAACTCCTATTGGCCCTCCAACTGAACCCAAAGTCACCAAAGCAAATATGACCCAGATACAGAGAGGAGGTGCACAGTAGTCTGCTGGGACTATCACAGGCTGTACACACACTTGCCCTACCAAGTGACCTAACTTACATGTCTCTGTAATGAAATGACAGAACCCAACATGGAATCTGACAACGCTGTCTAATGCTATTTCCCATGCCTATCGAAACACTAGGTAAGTGAAAAATTCAGAAATTAATAGAACTGTATGGGAAGGACTGGTACAAAACTATGTCTCTGTGTAAATAATATGGTTCTGTTTGTCACTGCCCCAAATGTATCATTGTGGACTTTAATAAATTACTTTTATAAGATTACTTGATTTAAAAGTTGTAAAAAGGATTTAAACATGTTAGGAACATAATCAAGAGCGACATTTGGGGGTGGCAAGTGGGGCAACTGCCCCAGGCCCAAGCGCCTAAGAGTGCCCCGCTTTTGAGGTCTGCGTGTCCCGTTCAATTGGATTTGTTAAGTTATATTCTCCACTATACTGTATATATATATTTGAGATGCTTCTAAGAGGAATCCTTTTAAAATCCCTCTTCACGGTCAATTTCCGTACTTGTACATTTTTGACAAATTCCATACTCCGAATATTAATGCACAAAAACATGTATCGCTAATGATAACCGGCTGACATGACATCAACGTGAGTTATGACTATGACATCCTGCATATTGAGATTCAGAGTATACTTGCAAATTGGGTACTTTTTTAGAAGAGGCCCTGCTAATTTCCACATGACACCGCATCACATTTCACACTGTCGTGGTATTGTCATGAATTATGAATTGCACTTTTTTAATAAATTATATTGTTATATTTTGATAAAGTCCATGTGTTATCTTGCAAAAATGTAGCTGAATACTGCAATGAGAAAATCCGGTGTATGTTAACATTATTTTTATTAAATTCATGCGCAAGTTTATACAGTCCACACATACCGGTAACAGCGTTTGACATAACTGGCCCTGCACACCCCTAAGGCCACCACTGAACATAATAATATATCAGAAGGCAATTTGACTGTTTCAGAACAGTTCAAGGATCTGGAAGTTATACTCACAAGGGAGTTTAAAGATCTTTTTAAATACAATTTTGGAAGTTTAAATGAAAACACTGTCAAAGACATGGTCAAATCCACCTTCCTCGAGTAGTTAAACTTTGCTAAAATGAATACCGTGACCAATATCTAATTCTTATTTTAGAGTATTAGTTTAAGGAATCCTCCTTTAAAATCCTTAACTAAATTATAAGTTCGCCTATATGGAAGACAAAAAGACCACCTATAAAAAAGTCAACATTACAAAGATTAAAAGAAGAAGGGGGTATGGCTCTGCCTGACTTTGAGCTATACTACTAGGTTACAAATATTTGTCATTTGAGACAAGGGTAAGAGGAACAAAAGTGCTGAATATGCACCTGCCTGGTTGGATCTGGAAAGAAATAAGAATTCCTCTCTGTACGCTCTTCTCTGTGCTTTGTTTATTAGTCATTATTGACTATTTACTAGTAATCAGATTGTGCTTCATGCTCAAAATATGCATGCAATACAAAAACAGTTTAAGGACAAGACATTGGTGTCTGCTGCTCCATTACAGGTACATTTGAGCCATCCCTTAACTACACGTTTTTTACATCTTGAAAGACATTAGGTATCACAACCTTTAGAGATCTTTATACTGATAGTGTGTTTGTACCTTTTGATCAATACAGAGTTCTTTCCCCATACATATTTTTCATTTTACAGCTTATTTTTATATGCCAAGAACTACTGTGAGCATAAAACAGCCAGGAGATTACAAAAGACAAACAAACAAGGTTCAGAATACTGGAGAAGCCAAAACAGGAGCAAGTAACTAGAATCAAAAGGCAAAACACAGATCAAAAGTCACATTCAGAAAAGGATCATGCCCAAAACATAAAATCCTAACACTACAAAGAAAGCTAGCTATTGTTAAGAAGATCAGAAAGGTTTTTTCACCCAATGGGAAATATCATAAAGTGCTACTGCTGCCATATTTATATTGTAGTTTTCATTATGTCATCAGCATGGCAATTGATGTCACATGCTCTTCAAAATTAAGATGCTGCTGAAATTACACTTTTTAATTTCAAAGCAAAACATCAAAAAAAACTGAAATGGAATTCTCATGATTGAAGAAAACACCAAAACAGATAAAAATGCAGATGTAAACAAATTAGTACTACAGTTAAGAAATTTGTAAATAGAATTTGCTAAACTTCTCAAATACTTAAACAACGCTCACACTTTAAAATTTTTTTAACTAGTAATGAGAAGAATATTCGCAGACTTTGTATACTTTAGCATTTACTGTTATAGTGCTCACTGCTCGACCTCCTTCTCTAATGCTAGAAAAGAGACCTTTCTATCAATACTTTAGTCAACAATTTTAATTTAAGTTATACAGATGTGCTGTAATTCAGCTGAAAATTGTACACCTGACACACTTCTCCAAATTGAAATTATCTAAAGTATATAAGGATTTAGACCCTAATTGTGAATAAAGACAGGTAGATTTGGTCTCAGTTAGCCATGTTTTTGGGACTATCCAAAATTAAAAACCCTTTTAGCAAAAGGCAGAAAGCATAAGAATATGATAAACTGACCATTACTTCCTACACTAAATTTAATTCTGTTCAGTTTCCTTCACTGCATTTTAATTCTGCTTATGTTGAATATGAAAATAGTAGAACTGAAAATATTTGGGGTCCAGCGGCTGTGGGGTATCTGTTAGTGAAGAAAGATTCATGGATCTTATGGATCTTGACTTTGCTGACGATGCTGTGATCTTCGCGGAGTCAATGGAGGCTCTGATCAGGGCGCTCGAGGGACTGAGCGAGGAGTCTGACTGTTTGGGCTTGCGAGTGTCCTGGATAAAAACCAAGATCAAGACCTTTAATGACCTCTTAGGCACAGCCATCAGCAGTGTATCTGTCTGTGGAGAGAGTGTTGACCTTGTCAAGAGGTTTACTTACCTTGGCAGTGACATTCATGTCTCTGGTGACTCTTTCTATGAAGTCAGTAGACGGATTGGGAGAGCATGGGGGGTCATGAGGTCACTGAAAGGGGTGTGTGGCGCTCCCGATATCTATGCAAAAGAACGGAAGGTCCAAGTCTTTAGAGTGCTGGTGCTTCCTGTCTTGCTATATGGTTGCTATCCAGTGACCTGAGATGAAGACTGGACTCCTTTGGTACTGTGTCTCTCCGGAAAATCCTTGGGTACCGTTGGTTTGACTTTGTGTCTGCCAGACTGCCAGAGGGCACTGCCACTGGAGGCCTGCCCTGGTTTCTGTCCGACCAGTAAGTCACTATGGTCACAATGACTGGTTAGTTGGACACTGGTGACAAAACAAAAGAGGACATGCAAGTGTGTAAATAGAGTGGAAAGGTGCTGAAAGTACACGGAGGGCAAGAGATAGTAAATATTTTAAACTACTCTGTTTCCTATCAGTTACCTTACTGCTGTATCTTTTCATGTAATGTTTCATTTAATAATTTTATTTATTTAATTTTGGCCCATATGGCATTTCATAGTCACTATGCCACTCTTTAAAATGCATGATTATTTATTACTCTTTTGTAACAGATGCAATATTTATTGAAATATTTATTAGAAAGTTTATTGCATTAATATACAAATATAAATTATAAAAATGTAAAATACATCCATTAAATTCAAGCTGCAAGAAAGTTTTGTTGTAAAAGATACTGGATGAAATTAAAAACAATTGTTTTGCACTGTTAATATAAATCATAACAACAAATACATTAACACAGGGGTGGGCAAAGTCATTACTGGAGGGCCGCAGTGGCCGCGGGTTTTTGTTCCGACCCAGTTGCTTAATTAGAAAACAATCCTTGCCAATAATTACATTTCATGGCTTGTTAGTGCTTTAACTCTGCTATGTCAAGTCATTCTCATATCCTAGATTTTATTTCCATTCTAAGGATATCATCCAAATACTTTGAAGTGTAAAACGGATGGGTAATTCTCAGTCCTTCACTTTTTTCTCTTCTCTTTCCTTCCAAGTATTTAATTAAGCCAAATAGTGCACGATAAATACACACAGGTGTAAAGGGTAAGAAGCAAAATGGATAACTGCTGGTTTCTTTTGTCATTTGCATCTTATTGCTAATAAGGAGTAATTAAAAACCGAGAATGCAGCTGTTTAAGACTTAAATAAGCAATAAGGGTTCAAAATCTTAATGAGGGAGATAACTAAAATGAAGCAGAAGTGTTTCTAGAGCAATAAGTGCTTCTTATTAAGCAATTGGGTTGGAACAAAAACCTGCAGCCACTGCGGCCCTCCAGGAATGACTTTGCCCGCCCCTGCATTAACACATAAACCTGTATTACAGCTACAGTAAATCATAAACCATGGAACCTGGTCACAGAGGATTCTTTGGCCGCCTATTGTGCTCAGCGTGGTTATATTTTACATAATATGTAGTGAGAAGTGTGATTCAAGAAAGTTGCACACATTACATGCTGGTCAAGCATGCAAATAAGAATTTTATTGCATTCTGTACAAGTGACAATAAATTAGAACTGAACTGATTCCACAGCATTACATTTTTTGTCAAAGTAGTTTCAAACTTTGCATTTTGAAAGAGTCAATCCCATTGTCCAACTGCATGTGGTTAATAAATTCGCAATATCGATTAACACTTAATGTTATATTCATTCTGATGGTGTAGTGTGTGCAAGCATGATAACAGAAATACTGAGAAAATAAAAATATGCAGATTTTATGAATAATTTATCTAAGATGCAAGGAAACAGTGAATCCCCACAAACCAATTACTGATTTTGTGATGCTGAATCACTCTTGTTTAGGATTTGGTTGAGAGAAATATAACAGCTGAATGTGGCATGTTTGCATAAACAAAAATAATTAGTAACTGTTACTGTTTATTGCTTGTAGAAGTTTATTCAAATCCTTAATAAGATAAGGCAATTCTGTTTTTAATGTTTGATGCTGAAAAAGGGTTGTGATTCAGTGCAATCAGCTTTGATTGGTTTTTCATTTTTGTTATAACCAAACACTACTTCTTGTGCTGCCTCTTGAAGTAGAGAGTTTTACACCAATCTATGTTTGCCTGTGCTGTAGAAGCTTTCTGCAATTCCTGCTATAAATTTCAATGTTCTGCCAATAGTTGAAAAATGGAGGCCACAAAGGCAGAGAGAAATTAGTCAAAAGTTGGAACGCTAGTTAGTAACAGGCAGGATCAAAACAAGAAAAGCAAACATGTCTTTCATCACCGATGAAACGTAAATCAAAAATCATCAGGAGGAACTATAGCTTGCTTGCATGAAAGCAGTATTAAGAATTGCACTAAACTTTCAAAAATATCCACAGTCTTGGATATAGAACAGCATGCAGTGTGATGGCGTCATGCAATGTGAATTCAAAGACTCACCTCTAGTAACACAATGTCTGTTATATGCAATAGATGCTGCAACATGGTGGCACCCACAAAAAGCAAAATGGCAATGTCCAGAATAACAAAATATAAAAATAAATTATATTAACAAAATTTAATTCAAAAATACAGCGTTCAAAATTTGCATAAACAATTCTCAGAAGTTTAAGAAAAATATAGTGACTTTACAAATCATTAATAGTGAGTCTAATTAATTGTGCCAGTCAACACATTGAAAGATTAATGTGGCAATATCTAGTATAAATCTGCTAGGGATTAAATTTTGAATGTATTTTGACCTCAAGTAACATAATGTAGTGTGGTTATATAACTACAGTGTAATGGAGTGATGTCATATATAAGGTTCATTGCTGAATTGCACCTGATTGCCAGGCTTAAGTCAGTTCAGAACTGTGTGGATGGATGGATTCAGAAAATAGTTGAATGCAAAGATGTTTATTACAATTCTGTTTTTAATTGCTAACTAACCTCCAAACCTTTTTTACAATGTTTTACTGTTCCTGTGACTTTGAATAGCAGTTAAGTTGTTTACCTCCAGTCTCCACCTTCACAAATTCCACTCAGGATTCATACTTGTTTATATAGCTCCTGATCAAAGGCTTACATATCTAGTTTTGTTCTGTTCAACCAATGAATGAGAAGAAATAGAAATGGTAGCTGCTGTGTATTACTAATGATTTAAGTATAGTACCAATGTGAGCATTACCGGTGAATAATGCAAAAAATAACTTTGGAATTATCAAGGTAGATCATTTTATCAAACTTCACTGACAAGAATGGACAAAAAGGGATAATCAAAGGGACAGCACATACACTGCAACTTCTACTGATTGCCTTCAGACTGTTCTGTAAAATGACTTACCCACTTTATCAGATTCTAAAACACTAAAAAAAACACTCATTATCTGGTCTCTTTCCCTTCCTTTCTCCAAATCTTCTCTTCCTTTCTCTATGTTAGTATTGGCCATACTCACTTTTTGGCTTTGGATGCCATAATCCTCCTATCAAACCCTTTATGATGTATCATGTAGGCTAAGTTCTGGAACACTGTCAGAATCAGCCACATCTTTCAGATCTCTAAGGCCTCTAACTAAAAGTGGTATTTAGTAATTACATAACTATACCACTGAGCTCTGAACAGTTTTTGAAAAAGAGCCAGACCTCTGTGCTTTCTGCAATTTAAGTTGGACAACAAGTTGCCACATGTCGCATATGGGATAAGGTTAATATCGCCTTCTTGTCTAGAGGAATTTTGCTGGTCTTTTGCCATGCTTTTTTGGCCTCTCACAATCATTAGGATGATTGAGCACGCATGGCATGCTATGGGCTGCAAGCCCTCTGCCATATTAAACAAGGGTTTCCATTGATTATTCATAGGGATCTCTTCTGCTCCTTTTTTGGTCTAGAAAACCTTCATTTGTTTCTTGGCAGTCTCCAGTTATCTCTTTATCTATCTGCTACACTTGCTCTCAATGTCACTACTTCAGGAACATCTATCTATCTATCTATCTATCTATCTATCTATCTATCTATCTATCTATCTATCTATCTATCTATCTATCTATCTATCTATCTATCTATCTATCTATCTATCTATCTATCTATCTATCTATCTATCTATCTATCTATCTATCTATCTATCTATCTATCTGTAAACTATCAGTCCACAAGGTTTCAGAAACTGGAGGCATCAAAGTGGTGTAAAAACCGAGGTAAAAAGCACATCAGGTAAGTTCAATTTTTGTTTTCTATTTAATAATATAAAGTTATCTAGTTTATTACATTTATTTTATCATGGCAGCTTATGTGGTGACGTGTTACATGTTGATCAAACATGCATAGAAGAGTTTTGCTGTAGTTGATTCATGTAACAATACTACAGTGATCCCTCGCTATATCGCGCTTCGCCTTTCGCGGCTTCACTCCATCGCGGATTTTATATGTAAGCATATTTAAATATATATCGCGGATTATTTGCTGGTTCGCGGATTTCTGCGGACAATGGGCCTTTTAATTTCTGGTACATGCTTCCTCAGTTGGTTTGCCCAGTTGATTTCATACAAGGGACGCTATTGGCAGATGGCTGAGAAGCTAGATTGCTTACTTTTCTCTCTCTCTTGCGCTGACTTTCTCTGATCCTGATGTAGGGGGATTGAGCAGGGGGGCTGTTCGCACACCTAGACGATACGGACGCTCGTCTAAAAATGCTGAAAGATTATCTTCACATTGCTATCTTTTGTGCAGCTGCTTCCTGAAACGACATGCTGCACGGTGCTTCGCATACTTAAAAGCTCGAAGGGCACGTATTGATTTTTGACTGAAAAACAAACTCTGTCTCTCTCTCTCTCTCTTTCTCTCCCTGCTCCTGACGGAGGGGTTGTGAGCTGCCGCCTTCAACAGCTTTGTGCCGCGGTGCTTCGCATACTTAAAAGCCAAACAGCCCTATTGATTTGTTTGCTAGAGATTGTTTTCTCTATCTATGTGACGTTCTGTGCTCCTGATACGCACTCCTTTGAAGAGGAAGATATGTTTGCATTCTTTTAATTGTGAGACAGAACTGTCATCTCTGTCTTGTCATGGAGCACAGTTTAAACTTTTGAAAAACAGACAAATGTTTGTTTGCAGTGTTTGAATAACGTTCCTGTCTCTCTACAACCTCCTGTGTTTCTGCGCAAATCTGTGACCCAAGCATGACAATATAGAAATAACCATATAAACATATGGTTTCTACTTCGCGGATTTTCTTATTTCGCGGGTGGCTCTGGAACGCAACCCCCGCGATGGAGGAGGGATTACTGTACTACAACTACTATCCATCAATCCATTTTTCTGTCCTACTTATCCAGTGTAGGATCATGGGACAGCTGGAGCCTATCCCAACAATCATTGAGCACAAGGCAAGAACAATACCTGGACTAGGCACCAGTCCATATAAGGGTGAACGCGCACACATACACACACATTGACACATGCTGGGGCCAACTTAGCAACACCAATTCACTAAAACCACATGTCTTTGGACTATGGAAGGCAACCAGAAACTAAAATGGACACATGTAAACACCCCACCGGGAATGCTAAGAGTGCAAACCCCTGTCTCCTTACTGTGAGGCAGTAGTGCTACCTCTGTGCCACCCTTCCTACTACTAATTATATTATTCATTCAGAGTAAAGGATAATATAAAAACAATATGAAGGATAACATATCAAGTAGCAGCATTGGCTTAATACTGGCATGACTCTTTTTTTATTGTGTTATTAGATCACCAGTGATATGGACCTAACATGAAAGGTGCCAACTAACCTCATAGGTTTTTTTCTTAATGGTGGATAGTAAGAAATGTCAAAAATAGCTATACAGTACAGCTGCAATCTATAACCCCTGTTTCACTATCCATATTGTACCTCATGTATTCAGTCCTAGGGACCTCTATAAGAAGGCTGCTGCACTGACTGGGACTGTCTTCACCTGTGTTTAAGTTGTGTCTGGTGTATGGAACTCTGCAACGCCCCCTGCAGTTCACACAAATCACAGAATTATTTTATTGTGGAAGACTAGGGGGCTCTGCCCCCTGCTCGCTTCGCTCGCCAACCCCGTGTGGGCACTACGTGCTAGCCACTTCGCGGCTCTGCTGCTCACATATGGGGAAGTGGATGTACAGTTTAAATAGATTGTTATTTTCATGGAAATTGTTACACATGCATAATAGACCTAACTATTTTACATTACAACGAGTAATTAACCATAGTAAAAAATAGTAAATCATAATAAATTGAAAGAAAATTATGTTTCATGTTGCGTTAGAGGTATTCATTGTGTTATACATTTTCGTTCTGTTTGGCTTTGAAATTAACACGCAAATACTTTTTAAACTTACACTTTTACTGTAAAACTTCAGTAAAAACAAAATTTGGAATGAACTTTTCATCAATATCTCTTTGAATTTTGAATCTGTGTTTGAAGATACATCATGACAATGCAATGTATAACTACCCGTGAGTGAATATAGTTTCTAATAAATAAACCGACGTTTTTGAATGTTTGTCCCTGTAATTTGTTAATTGTCATAGCAAAGGCTATTCTAACGGGAAACTGTAATCATTTTAATACGAATGGCATATCAAAATCTCCTTTGGTGTCTCATGTTATTCACAGAAGATATACAACATTACCTTTCTTGTCGCCTGTTAAAATTTTACATGTCAGAATTGTTTGACCAACTTTGAATACAACTAATCATGTCCTATTGCATAGCCCTTCACTCAGACATAAATTACGCAATAGCATTATGATACATCCTTTTTTCAACAGTAATTCGGCCAATGGAAGACTGGATGGTGTTAACGGTTGTAGATATTCTATGGGATATTGTAAGTTGATGTTCTCATCTTCCGCACCATCACCGCCAACTGTTACAGCATAGTCTATTGATACGCATTTAACCAATTTGCGTGTTAATTCACTTGACTTCATTGTTTCTCGGTGCTAGGATTGCCTGTGTACTCATTTCTTCTGTTGATAACCCTTGAAATTCTTCAATAAGATTTTTACATAATAATTCTTTATTTATTGGGAACTTAAAGTGAGGAAAACATAAAAATTTGTAAGAGCTGAGACAGGAACTGTGTCTGACAAAAGCATTCACATGAATGAGAGGTGAGAGGACTGTGGGCTGTTAACCATAAATGGTTGAGAGGAGGACGGGACTTGAAAAAATCTCTTGGCAATAGTCTTGTCTCGTCTCAAGATTTTCTTTTATAATAGAGAGGTTAGAAGATCTGGGAATTTTGGAATTGGAAGTAACATCAGGATCATTTTCTGTCATTGTCTTGTCCATTCTAGAAAGTTAAACAAGAGATCTGTTAAAGACTGTGTCCTTACTCCTACTTCTTCTCTGTGTTTTTATCACAGATGTTAAAGTATATCTTCATATACATTTAGATCCCATGAATTATTAACCTGTGCGGATTTTCCCCAGTTTTCTCCCACAGTTCAAAGACAAGCAGGTTATGTTGATTAGTAATGCTAAATTGGCCCCTGCTATGTCTGTGTTCACCCTGCGATGGACTGGCACCCTGTTTAGGAACTGTTCCTGCCTTGAACCCCCTTGAACCTGCTCAGAGTAAGTGGGTTTGGAAAATGGATGGATAGGTGGATTATCTTGACAAATCTAGAAAAGGCATATGACCATCCTAATGTAGTTATTATTTTTAAAATATAAGATTAGAAGATTTAGTTAGCATGCCACCTGCATGGCTACAACATAAATTTTATAAATGTAAATACAGTACAGTTATGGCAAGCCAAATTAACATCTGGCATGCAGTTTACTCTTTGAGATATCTGAAACTCTTTTCCAGATACCTCAAGTGCATTTCAAGATACAGTATCTCAAATACATTTTCAGATATCTCAAAAAGACTACCTGTTCATTTCAATTTATTTCAAACACACTATGGAACTTTGGCACACTGGTAGTGCTGCTACCTTGCAGTAAAGGGACAAGGGTTTGTATCTCAGGCCCTCACGGCATGGAATTTGTATGTTCTCCTGTGTTTGCGTGGGTCACCTTCAGGTGCTCCAGTTTCCTCCCACTGTCCAAAGACATGCAGGTTAGATGAAATGGTGATGATAAATTAGCCCCTGTGTGTATTTGGTGTGTTTTTTTTGCTCAGTGATGGACAGGTGCCCTGTCCGGGGTTTATTCCGGCCTTGCACCCTTTGCTAGCTGGGATAAGTTCTAGCTCCCCCACAACCAGCAACTGTGGTCTGGAGTAAGAGGGTTAGAAAATGACATAACATTTGAGATATCTCAAAATGACCTTATAAAGTACATTGCATTTTAAAATATCTGAAAGGGAAGATTTTCACTTTCAGGCAGCTTACACAATTTATGACAGATGCAAAAAATGTTCTTGAGGGATCAATTTGGGTTCAATTACAAAATCTTACTGACATTAACTTTATAAAGAGAACGTTGCTCTTGTCTGCAATAATCATTAGTAAAGACAGCTATATCAGTTGCCCAGGCTTCAGAAAGTCGGCCTCAATCCTTCCCATGGTAGTGCTTTTCCATTGCTAGCCAAATGATGTCAATGTAAAAAAAACCTTCCCCACACTTCCTGGAACCTTTTTAGACAGCTCTCTGGAGACCAAGGAAATATCTGGGACCCATGCCAGGTGCATTCCTCTCTGAATACTGCTCTCTCAGTTTTCTCTTTATTTTGGTTAATTGCCTTTATGAAATTGTCAAAATTAACATCTAGGGAAAACTGGTGAAAAGGTGGATATAACTGGAAACAGTGCAACATTTTTCTTTTGAAAGTTAAGTCTAAATGGTGCATTGAGTTGAACTGTAACCATAAGTAACTCTATTAAATGTTTTATTTTCATTAAGAATTTGTTTTTATTAAGTCTTTCTTACATGGTAGGTGGAGGTTTTCTAAAACCATTAACAAAATAACTTTCTGGGTGGCATGGCGAAGCAGGGAGTTAGCAATACTGCCTCCTTTCTGAGAAGGTCTGGGTTCACATTTCAGTCTGGACACTGTGAGGAGTTTGAATTTTTCTCCTCCTGTCAGCGTGGCTTTTTCTCCAGACACTCTCGATTTACCTACATGGGTTTTCATATTTTTTTCACATATCCCCAAAAAGATGCTGATCAGATTAAGTGGCAGATCCAAATGTGGATGTGTGTCTATAAGTGAACCCTGTAATTGTCTGGTGTCCTGTCCGCAGCTGTATCTTAACTAGTGAGTAGGTATTCCAGGCTATCATGGGCATGAACAGGATTAAGTGAGTTTAAGAATGTTATTTTATTTATACTGCATATCTTATAGCTACATATATGGTCACATGTATGCACATAGGAGATAATTTAAGGGCTTTGGTGATGGTAATTCTCCATTGATTCCAGGGATGGCACTGTGTAATAATGGCCTCACTTTTACTTCTTCTGCAGACAGGAAGATTGACAGCTCTCCTTCCTTGACATCACTTCAGGGGCCCACCTACCTGGGCCCGCCTTTTCCTGCCCGATTACATCATAACCACCATCTTTGCTGGTTATTGAAATAGACTCTCTTCTGAAAAGACCTATTTTGCCTTTTACATGCATTTTTTTAGTCTTTCAATTTTATGGGTTTTGCCGAAAGGTGCCTCAACACTTTGTTTTGTCTTGCTCTTACAACACATACAGAATACAATATATTCACCAAACAAAGAATCTACCATTGGCCTGAACGTTATACAGAATTAGGGATTTTTTTTTCGTTCCAGTGAAGAAGAAAAGATGGCATTAAATAAAGAAAAAATCATAAAAAAGAGGAAAAAAATGACATAGTGAAGCATGCCTTCCACCTAGATGGCCGGAAAAACAGAGGCTTTGAGAAAGATCCTCTTTATAGCAAATTTTTTTCCAGGACACCACAATATATTGTTTGTAATGTATGGTCTACAAAGTTATGCCCAGAGGTGGTTATCCATTAAGTGGATTTTTATGATGATAACTATAGATAATTATCAATGAAAAAGTATTTTCCATTTTAATTTGACTGGCACTTTTACCAGAGCATGTTTCTGCATTGTACCAAATGCTGTCAGAATAGAATCCACCTCCCTGTGACACGGAGCTGAATTAAGTAGGTTTGGTAATGGATGGATTGTTGATATTTGATTTTCTGGAAAAGCATCCATCCATCCATCCATTTTCCAACCCGCTGAATCCGAACACAGGGTCACGGGGGGAAAAGCATTCACCCTTCAATGATCACTTTGTATGCATATCTGTACACCTTGTTGTCTTTTTTTTCCGTAACACTGTGTTAGTTGAAATCTCCTGTGAACTCCCGAACACACCACACTTTGCATCTCATCATTCTTCTTTGCACATCACATGGTTTGCACAAAGATTACAGTTCCTGTTGTGTAGTGGGAACGCAACACACAAAACTGGCCAGGGACCACAAACAGTCCAGGGCCTACATTATACAGGAATTCAGGAAAGTTCCTGTGTTGGAAAAACACCTATAGTGTTTGACCCTGTCATGTAATCTCCTTGAGCTCCTGCTGTACTATAAGAAGATAATACTATTTACACAGTGAACAATGGTCATGTAAGTTGCTTTGGAGAAAGGCATTACCTAAATATTTGAAAATCTTATGCTCTATAATTGACATTGACATATAGTAGGTGTGCTGATTGTGTGAAGCTGAACTCCTAAGAAAATATCAAAGATAAGCTGGGAACATTCAAATAAAAAAAAGTACCAAGACAAGATTACTGATCAAATCAGGATTAAATGAAGAACAGAAATTTCCAAAATGTTTTAATAGACTTTAAAATGATTCTATAAAATTAAAATGTGAAAAGTTTAAAGGCACTGACTGAATTAATGTTGTGACAGATAGGGGGCGCTGTCATCCCCTTGAACCCTCAGACACCACGTCAGACACCAGATAAAAGTCCAATAATTATTTATTTTATGATAAATGTGTGCACAAAGCACCATCCATTCCACAATACTCCAATACAACAATACACAATCAAATAACCAATAATCAATCCTCCACTCCCAGCAGCTCAGTCACCCTTCCTCCCAACTCGGCTCACTGTTGGGATCTCCCATAATCCTTTTATAGTCCTTGACCTGGAAGGGTTTTTGATTCTTCAGTCCATGTGATTCTTAACACTTCTGGGTCAGGTGAAAAACTCCATTTCTTCATCCCGGAAGTACGTCATTTCTTCTGTCCCTGTGACTTGAACGTACTTCCGGGTTATAGTGCAAATAAAAATCCCTATGCCTCCCTGCAGCGTCCTCTGGCGGCCCCCATGGTATCCAGCAGGGCTGTGAAGGAAAACTCCAATGTCCAGGATGCCCTGCTGGAATTCGGGGCACCTCCATGTTGCCGGGAGGGCTCCATCTGGCGGCAATGGGGGTATTGGCCGGGATGAACGGCCGGCCATATCCTACAATGTCTAAAAGTAATAAGGTGTCTAGCTCTTTGGGGGGAACATCCCAAGAATACAGAAATACATGTAGCCAAAATCCATAGAAAACTTTCTGCACAATATGGAGATAGTGTTTTAACATGGCAGAGTGTTTACAAAACGGTTTAAGAGGTTCTAAAATGGTCAGACAAGTGTTACACACAAACAACAAGCAGTCCACCTGTCCATGTGCACTACCATAGACATCACTGAGCAAGTCGGTACCATGATTCTGATGAACCAATGAGGGCCCTTGGTACACCCTTAACCCATAAGAAGTGGATCATTGCTTACTGCACTTCTTTGGTGTTAACAGAAAGTGAAGTGACATTCTTACTCCTAGAAAGCAAAAGAAACTGACAGGATGGAAATTAAAATAGCAGAAACACAAAATATTGAAAAAAATAGGAGAATTTTATGCATACTTATGTATGAAAAATGATAAACATTTTATCATTTATAATATTTTTTTAAATTGTATTGAGTAAAATTTATACTGCCTAACCATCTTCCATGAAAGGCCAAAAGTTTAAAATAACATTAAATGTACACAAGACAATACTGACCCCATAGGCCTATTACCTTTCCATGCCAATCTGCCTAACTTGTGGAGAGCTTTTGTGTTCTGCCTCACAATTTAAAGGTCCCCAGTTTGTGGCTGGTGTAAACTTTTATTCTCAAATCTGAGTCACTTCAGCAGTTTGAGCTACCATCATGACTTGGGGCCTCATGTATAACTCCGGGAGTAGAATTCACTAAAACATGGCGTACGAACAAAAACAGAAATGTTTGTACACAAAATAAAGTTAAGATACATAAAACTGTATGTAAGCAAAGTTCCATGCACCTTTATAAATCCAAATCAACATGAATTTTAATGCACATGGATGTGCCTATAGCCCCATCCCTATTTTCACATATTTGAATATGCAAATCAATATAAATCCCTTTCATTTAGTATTTTGTTAAAAGACAATGGTAAAAGAACATATACAAAAAGAATTTCAAAAACGAAATGGTCAGATGTCAAAGTCAACATGAAAAGGGGAGTGTCTGAGTGCCACACAGAAGCGTATTAGGGCAACAGAGAAGAAAAAAATAATAGGGACACTGAAGAAAAAAAGGTCGAAATGTTAACTTTAATCTCTAAATTTTCACTTTAATCTCATATTTTATTTTATCATTAAAGAAGAACGACGTAAACTTTATCTTGAAATCGATGTTTAATTTACTAGAGTTTCTCAAATCCAATAGTAACTAATGTAGCACATTAAATGCTTTGTATTCTATGTGTTCCATGACCCAGCTGTTAATCACTATATGCTTCTTAAACAGGGTTTCTCTTATGCCGACAGGAGTGTGCAGGCAGTGATTGCCACACAGAATACATTACATTCATGATATTACAGCTCTCTGAACATTTTAGAATACTAAGAATACATACTTGATATCATTTTCATGAAGAATTGCATTAACCCATGGATTAAACAAGTTTGGGCACAGTGATACAGCGATACAGCGATACTGATGGTGCTGTGATACATGCAACCCTGGATGGAATAATTATTGCAGTAGTACTATGTCTGTCAAACGTACCAACCCCCAATTCCTGTCCCTCTGTTCTCTTTCTCCATGTAACCAATTGCTGCACAATAAGTGTCTGTAATAATAATAATAATAATAATACATTTTATTTATATAGCACCTTTCCCATGCTCAAGGCACTTACAGAATATAATAAAGAACGGCAGCGTATACAGTATATAGCATTGTACAAACCAGATAAATAAATAAAGAAGATTAAGACAGTGAATTCTGAAAAAAACAGACAACATAATTGATGGTCTAGCACACACACATACAGGTTACATTAGCATCTTGACAGAGAAGTAAACTGAGAGAAGAGTAATAAAGTCAAGTAGAGCTAAAAGCCTTCCTGAACAGATGAGTTTTGAGTTGTTTTTTAAAACAATTCATGGAGTCAGCTGACCTGATTAATTTCGGTAGGTCATTCCAGAGTCTGGGCGCTATACAGCTGAAGGCCCTGTCACCCATGGAGTGTAGATTAGTGTGGGGTACAACAAGATTGCCAGAATCAGAGGACCTTAGTGGGCGGGCAGGCACATAGTGATGGAGAAGGTCACTGATGTAGTTTGCTGCGAGGTTATTTAAGGCTTTGTAGGTTATTTGTAGGATTTTATATTCAATTCTATAAGACACAGGGAGCCAGTGAAGACGGAGCAGGATGGGTGTGATGTGCTCGCTGCTGCTGGTTCGAGTAAGGACTCTTGCAGCTGAGTTTTGAATAAGCTGGAGCTGTGATATAAGATTAGAAGGGGCACCTACCAGTAGGGAATTACAGTAATCGATGCGGGATGTGATAAAAACATGGACAAGTTTCTCAGTTTTAGAGAAGGAGAGGAAGGAGCGAACACGGGATATGTTACAGAGGTGAAAGTAAGAAAGTTTCTTAATGTGATTTATGTGGGCAGAATAAGAGAGGGAAGAATCAAAAATGACACCAAGATTTTTTACAGTAGAGGCAGGTCTGATGAGATCACTGCCAAGATAGACTGGGAAGGAGCTCATTTAATAATAAATATATATCATAATAAATGAAAAACCAGCTGCAAGTTTGTCATACGTGTTTAATTATTCCATTCATCCATCCAGGGTCACGCCAATCCCAGCAAGCATAGAGCACAAGCCAGGAACAATCCCTAGACTGGGTGGCACCTTATCACTACAGCTGTGCCACAATGCGTTCACATGTTTAATTATTATCAATATACATTATTTAAATGAAGTTAACAATCTATATATATAAAATCCCTATGTGTCTCCAGGTGTCCGTGTGTGGGTGTCTTCTGGTGAAGTGCGCATGCGCGGGGCACGGTGCGATGCGCGATATTACTGTCAGAGAAAGTTAGAGGCGTTTTTACGGAAATACAAACCAGTATTACTGCGAGAGGAAATTAAAGGTACACAATACAGTGACGCATATTACAGCCACATACAAGCCAGTATTACTGTCAGAGGAGATTAAAGGCATATTATCGACGTGCACGCCTGTATTACCGCCAGTGAAAATTAAAGGTATATTACGGACGTACAAGATGGTATCCTTCAATAAGGGCATGCACAAAAAGGCGAGCCTCAAAAGGGCGACCTCAATTGGGCGCAGCGAATAAAGGCGCGCGTAAATAAAGATCTGCACCTTTGTTGCTCTTCACATATTCCTGAGCCATTTGAACTAAATTATCTACGAACGCCTTTATTTGTCACGCTCAATTGAGGTCGCCCTTTTGAAGCTCGCCTTTTTGTGCGCGCCCTTATTGAATAGAGCCGTACAAGACAGTATTACTGTCACAGAAAATTAAAGACACACAATACAAGGCGGCAGCCCACGAAGAACGGTCAGCTCAGCAAGTAAACATCAACAAAAGAAAGGCTGAAAGAAAGAAAAATACGACCAACAAAAAGAATGAGGTCAAAGTCCCTTGCCATTTAATATAGACTGTTCTACTAATGTTTATGCACTACTGTTCTAGCGCCCGTTATTGTAACGGGCTAAATGACTAGTTTATTTATAAAACATAACATACATACTTTAATGCATTTTATCGTGATATCAAGTATACATCCTAGCTCTTGGAAATTTAAATTGACTTAGAAGCCAGTCATAATCATCAGTAAATACACACTCTCTTCTATTGAAATGAATTCTTTATTGTCATTGTATGGTACAATGAGATTCAATAGGCAACTCCTCCATAAACGTATTTTATAGTAAAATGATAAAATAATAATAATACAATAAAAAAAATTAAAATTATGCAATATCAAAGCATAAGCACAATATACATGTGCCTAGGATGCAAATAGTGCAAATGGTTAATAAAGTGTAATATTACAGTTGTAGTGCAAGTTTACAGTGAGGTAATTGTAATTAGAAGTACAAACAGTTCTACTGGGAGCACTTGATGGACTGATTGAGTGAGATTAAAGCTCTTAGGATGAAACTGTTTCCAAGCCTCAAGGTCAGTGCAGAAAAGGCTCTGAAGTGTTTGCCAGATGTGAGAGGTTCAAATAGACTGTGGCATGGGTGAGAGGAATCCTTGCAGATGCTTGTGGCTTTATTGAGGCAGCATGTGCTATAAATGACCTCCAGGGCTGGAACCTGAATCCCAATAATCGCGTTCATTCTCAACACAACTCGCTATAGAGCTTTCCGATCAGCACCTGTGATACCACAGATATAATGAGTTAAAATACTCTCAGTGGTAACAACGCTAAAGCAGCTTTGGTATTCAGAATAGTTTAGTCATTCCATGCACCATTATATTGTTACAGAATGATTTCAATCAAGTGCCTTAAATTTATAAACGATATGCAATTAATTTCAGTGTATTTCATAAAGCCTCCATCATGGATCTGAACCTTAAAAAGAAAGGGAAACAACACAGAAACAGTAGCACTGCTTTGACACTGGGTGTTGCCCGTTTGCATACATATGGTGTGAAGCTACCGTGAAAATGTGCGTGACTTTACACCAAGTTTAGCTTTTATACATCTTGAGGTGAGCGTGGAAACAGGTGTACGCAACATCTGTGCATAAGCACCATTTATACATGAGGCCCTTGGTGTGTCTCCAGTGAAACGTCACCACTAGAGTTTTCCATTTGTGCTGCACTTGTCCGATAATCTATAAATGCTGCAGGGCCCTTGCTATGAACTCCCAGTGTGAAGGAAGCCTCCACATAAAAACACACAGTTATAGGCTAAGAAGCAAATATGAAGGACCCCTAACAAAACTCACCCACCAGCCAGTCCAATCATTTTTTCAGAGTAGGCGTGCTTTGTTCAGAATGTAATATTTTCAGATTGTCTAAATTTTTATTTTTTCTAAAATAAGTTAGTGAATTCTAGTTGTATTTAATGTGTGCTTTTGCAAAACTCTTGCACTGCAGGGTTTGTACTAATTGGAAGACTGTCAACATTGCATGTCTTTATGAAATGCACCTCAGACCCCTTGGGTTTTCTAAGCATTCTCTACACCTTTAAGTTTATTTCATCTGCGTATTTTTATTATATTCTTATAGTGAATTGTTTAGTTAAACAAAAAAAGGCGAAGGACAGTTCTTTTGGGAAAACAACTATAAACACTTCATTATACAGAGGCTGCCTTATTAACAATCACTAAGGAAAAGCCAATCATGTCAAGTCGGTTCATTCAATATTTCCCTCATTAGTCATGACCACTGGCAATAAAGAATTTGAAGGACAAAGGGAAATAAAATATTTTTGGTCATTTATAGCAAAAAAGGACATTCTTAAGGACAAAGCTTCAGATCCCCAAATCTAGGTTTACAAGTAGCATAAATTAAATTTACCTTTTACAGCCCAACATGACCAGATGCATTCAGATGTTTAAAAAATACAACCTCAATTCCAATAAAGCTGGGACATTCTAGAAAATGCTAATAAAACAAGAAAGAGTGATTTGTCGATTTATTTTGACTTCAAACAAAAACAGCACAAAGATAAGGTATGTCATATATAAGCTAATCAACTGCATTGTTTTATGAAGATACACATTTATTGTGAAATTACTGCCTGCAATACATTCCAAAATATTTGGGACTGGAGCAGTTTAGGACTAATAACTGTGACAAGTTGAAATACCAGGATGATGTGAACCAAGTGATATTAAACAGGTCAAGTAGTCACGTCCTTCAAGACCAAGGATGGGTCAAGATGCACTAAATTACCAATAGATGCGTCAGTAAATATTCCAGCACTTTGAGATCAACAATCCCCAAAGACAAATCAGTAGGATTTTAGGCATTTCATCCTCTATAATTAAAAGATTCAAAGAATCCAGACAAATCTCAGTGTGTAACGCGCAAGGCTGAAAACTACTTCTAAATACATGTGATCTCAGATACCTCAGATGTTACTGTCTTAAAATCCTTCATGCATCTATAAAGGATATCATATCATAAGCTCAGTAATACTTTTGCAAACCTTTGTCCGTCAACACCATTTACCATGGCTTAACAGATGCAAGATAAGTCTTTACTATGTAAACTATGATGGGGTTGATCTCATCAGAGTTAGAAAGTAATAAGGTAGTTTTTGAATAAACCAGCCGTTGTGTTGTCCAGACCAAAGAAGAAAAGGACCATCCAAACTGTTATTAGAGTCAGATCCATAAGCCAGCATCAGTCATGGTATCAGGGCTTGGGTAACTTGCACATCTGTGAGGGAAATACTAATGAAGAGAGATATGTAAAATTTTTGGAACAATAGATGCTACCATCCAGACATTGACTTTTTCAAGGACATTCCTGTATGTTCCAGAAGGACAACGCCAATCCACATTCGGCCCAGATTTCAAGTGCATGGCTGTGTAAGCACAGAGTGCATGGTTTGTACCTCCTGTCATCATAACTGTCTGTCCTCCCAGGCGAACGTTGCCATAGGTGCATCAGCTACACGAACGTGTTTAGCATCATGATCAGTAGGGGATCGATCTGCCAGTACCTCACTTTAGTTTTCGATCTACATCTCCAGACCACTTGCATCAAAATTGGAGTCCGACAAATCGGAGTCCAATTCAGTGATAATACGAAAAAAGCCATCCATGGATTATTTTGCTTTGAGCAATCACTTTGGTATCTCTCCACATGCCATTTTAAAAGCTGTTTGCTCTTCGCTAATCATGCACGCGCAGGGAATCTAGGTGAAATCAACAAAGCTAACTTTCCTTCTAGCAAAAGCGTATCGAAGAGCGCTGTAACAAGAAGATCACTGATCTCTATCAATCGCTAGCGAGTATGAGGCTTTCAAAATAATAATAATAACAAAAACTGCGTTAATGCACAATAAAATAATTGTTGGCGTTAATTAATTAATGTTAATGCGATGATGTTGCGTTAACTTGTCCAGCCTTAAAAAATACACTTGAAATAGAACAGAATTCTTTTCTAGAGCACTTTGTTATACAATGGAATTCTCTGTAGGCCACACTGAGGAACATTGAGTTCACATTGAGGAGACCTTTGAGTTCATAAAGGCTCAGTGACTATTATTGGGGTAATAATAGGGTAATGAAAAATGAAAGCCTCACCAGCTATAGTAAATAATCTCAGAGATATCCTCATAAATAACTCATTTCTCCTTAGGAAGAACATAAACCTAAAGTCCAGTTTATTTTTAAAAACTTTCAATTTTTGTTCTCCAACAATAAGTCTTGATTGTAGATATTTAGAATTTGCCATTGCTTCTGTACTGATTTTACTTTTTGATTATTTTGTTAGTTTTTGAATATGCGGTTGCTTAAACAAGATGTTATTTTATAATATGTTACTTTTCCTTTTAATTTCATCCTTTACATGTGTTACTTTTTGTAGCACATTGTGTAGTGTGTGCTTTATGATTGCTATGGCAGATGCTATATTAAGCATTTCTGGATTTTAAGCCTACCTCTGCAACAGTGGGCACAGGGTAAGAAACAACAATGAACAGAACGCCAGTCCATCGCAGGGCACACACACGTACATGCCCCTACTGGAACCAATTTATGGTAGCCAATTAAAATAACCTGCAAATTTTAGGAGATAAAAGTATTTACAGAACACCTATAAGGAAAACCGACTCAGAATGTGCAGACTCTATACAGGCAACAACAGGACGCAAGGCTCAAATACAGGATGCTGGAAATGTTTTAAAACACAAATTACATAAACAGTGAACTAATTTAAAACAGAAAGTAATGAAAGATACTTTGGTGACACCTAAAACATTGTTTTTCGTGCACACGAAGAGTTAAGATGATGCCTGGTTTAAACGTCTCCTTGTATGTGCAGGAAGGAGTTTTTTTTGCAGGAAAACTACAGATTTGTCACAAAAAGCAGGGAGGATGAAATTTCATTGTAAAGAGAAAAACCCTGTAGGTGGGCAAAGAAACAGAATGCAAACTCTGTCCAGGTAGTGTATGGATTAAGAATGAAACCTGTGTGTCTGGAGCAGTGTGGCTACCACATTACAGTATACACTTTTCCACCATGACAGATTTCTGTGCCGTTTTTTTACCTAATGTAACTTGTATTATATTAATACAATACATTTTTTATCCACTTTCTTTAATGAGGCTAAAGCCCTATTTGGACAAGATTAGTTTTACACCAGCAGGTGGGGTAAAAGTAATTACTGTATTACCGGTGGACCTCTGTAATTTTTAAGTTCTATAGGAGTGGAACCTAATAAGTTCATGTTAATGGTAAAATCACATAAGTTTTTGTTTAATTTGAATAGAATGTTAGAGTTTCACATAGCTTCAGAGATAATGAAAGATTCTGTTTTACCTCCTATAAGCTAAAATGTGAATGGAATGCTCTTAACGTTCTGTTATATACAAGAGAATGATTTCAGATTGTTAAACAGACAGCTAGACAGAAATATGAACTGCTAGATTGAAAGGTATAAAGGCGTATAGTTTTCTGACTGTGCATGCGTATATTATGTACCTAGGTCTTATTTTATATGATAACATTTAGAAACTGTAAGAAATGTAACCAAGATGCTTAAGTCTTAAACGAAACATCATAGACACTTTATTGTGTGTATATTACCAACTTTCTTCTGTATTTTTGTGTAAACTGTTTGCTTTGAATTTCACTAAAATGTTTAAAAGGAAAACACTTGGTCTGTGGAATTTTTTTTGTACATATGTCATGCTAATTGCTCAAATCTGTCTACTATATGCATTTTGAACTAGCTGGAAGCCTTCGACAAATGCAACTATAAGCCTTATTCAGATGGGATTAGTTTTACATCAGGAGGTGGGGTAAAATCTGTGCTTGATGTTTGTCTGTACACACCATTACTCTGCACAGACATTTCCTTGTTCTTGCCTTATGAGTAAATGTAGTTAATGTATGTTTACCGGTGCACAAAGCCAGCTCTGACTACATTAGCGGCCCTTATTTATAACAACAATATGTCCTTTCGCTCTTCCAAGAATGAACCTTTTGATATAAATTGTGCATATCAGAGTGCCTTAGGACCTCCAAGGGGATACCCCATCCCTGTGTTTATCAGCAGACACAAGGAGTACCAGTGCAGTTCTTTTTTTTTCCACTTCTAGCACTGGGTAATGTAACTATTACTGGAGGACCTCTATAATTTTAGTCCTGTCCAAATCTCTCATATGGCAATTTTATGGACATGTCAATTCTCACAGGACTAGTTTAACTCAGGATTATTTTCTACGGCCTTTTTATAGAAGGTAAAAGGCTCCCTAACTTTACAGAGAGATGAATGCACATTTCATTATTAAAAGTTACAGACATGAGAGATTCAGATGGGACTAACATTCCAGAGGCCCTCCAGTAAACGTAACTTTACCATACCTCCCAGAGTACGACTAATCTGATCTGAGCAGTGCTTAAGTCTGCTATGAGATGGAAGATTTGTTTAAAAAAGAGGTACCTTATGTCATGGTCATCCCAGAAATTGATCATTATTGTTTAACTTACTGCTGTAAGAAACTCAGATTCTATTTGTTTTCACACTATTCAGTGCACAGAAGCTTATATTAGCTTACTCTTTTTGTTAAGATTTAATTCATTCTTTTTCTTTAAACAAATAGTTTATGACAGCTAACTAGTAAGTTCAGTATCATCTGCACCTGTTACTTTTCATCATAAAAGAGCTGTTTAAATAAAGCATTTACAAAAAATAGCACAAAAAGTAAAAGATGAATGGGTATTAATCCAGTGGATTACATTTTGTTGATTTTCTTAGGAATATATGATTCACATTAGTAGCAATTTCTGATGTGGCAGAGCAAAGGCCACATCATGCCCCATTAACAGCATGAACTGGATTTTACTTAAGCAACTGGTCAAAATCAAATCCTTTAGCCAATGCAGTACTCAAGGACCAAGATTGCCTACCCCGATCTAAACAAATGCATGTACACTGCAATCTGACAGCAATTTTGGTGCACAGATTTCATCTGATTACACTTTATGGTTTTACGCATTGTGATGTTTAGCTGGTTTCTCTTTGGTTTCAAATCTCAAGTTAAATTTCCACATCTGTCACAGCTTACAATAACACACCTCCTGCACTCACACAGTTAATGAATCTTGGTATTATATTGCACCGTCACTCATTCCTACTGGAAATACATAATTAGGGAAGAAATGTAGGCCTGTGCAACATTTTTAGGATTGACAGAATTTCTAGTAACTTATTTATGTCAACCAGAAGCTCTTGTGAACAGAGTCGTGCGGTCTTGTGGTCAAAGATGTATTTAGAAATTCATAATAGCTTTCATCTGGAACACTAGAAATGGTGAGCGAATCCAATGGAAAAAAAATTAACATCCAAGATGAGATGCCCATAGCAGAGCCTCAAATAACAAGAAGTTAGTTATTTTGGTTTAGTGATTTGATCCTGTTACAGTAAGTCACATGTGCTACTAAGGAATCAAGTGCCAAATATAAAATTTCTTAATATTGTTAGAAGATGTGCTACTTCAAGTACATTCAGTTCTTCTATAATATCACCATTCTCTCAGTAAGTCCTGGACTAATGAAATATTTCATATGCTCATCTTGTTCTACTAGATTTATCTGTCCTTGCATCTTTCAATCCTTCCAACCAATTAATTCAAAATGTGCTGTAGGTGATAGAGACATTAAAGAAGCAAAGCAGGGAAACAGTCTGAATGGGATGATAGTCATTGCTAAAGTGCAAAGAAAGATGAGATACTCAATCTGAACTATGTAAATGAGCATGTCTAGTTAAAATACCTAACCATTTCATTTTTAATTTACCCAGCAAAATGATGATTTACAAATATATGGTGATCTTTCATTAGCTCATCTAGTTATCTGTTGTTTTTCCATCAATTAAACTTCAGTTACATGCACTATTGAGGTGACTCAATCCGCTGCCCCTTTCCGCTCATTGGCCCCAGTGCTGTTTTGTCTTTTTGGGACCAAATTGATCACTTCTGAGTGCAAGTGCACACCTCCCTTCAATTGTAGGAAATGGAAAAAAGCAGAGATAAGCATGTGCCTTGTTAAACCTAGGTAGCCTATTGTTTACTATCCTATACAGAAATAAAGTACAGTCTATGATCATTTTGCTATTAATTCCAAACAAAACAAATTATAAGAAATATTTGTGTGCTGGTCATGTTGAATTGAGTGATATGAAATGCAGCTTAGATGTCTGTGCACTTTGCTTCTATCGCCAGCTGTTCTAGTAGGCTTGTTACAGTTATCAGATGCTTCCTACTTTAAAAAAGTGCTAGATATTTATACAATAACTGTTTCTCACAGCGCATGACTTTTTCTGCCTATCAACTCAAATGCATTGCGACCAAGCAAAGAATAGTAAAACTATGGGCAACCTTAAGAGTGCATCTTCATGTCTACATGTGTGTCATCTCACTCTGAGTGGAAAATTAGCGGGACCAATTTTGGCAGTGCCAGTTGAGCTCAGTTGGGTCGGGTCTACTGAAGAAACTGAAAGAATTTCATTTGGCAATACACCTTTCTAAAGAATGGTGCCAAAGCATTGCTGGGTATGATCAAAGAGTCTGATGCTAATTCAGTGTTTACAGCATCAACCATTTCATGTATGTCACATAGCCTGTATCAAGAACAACTGCTGAACAATATTTTTCGAGCCAGATTCAATTAAGGCCAAACACAGAACTCTATGTGGTCAAAAAACGACTCTCACATTTTCTAATTCTGGCCATGCAGAAAGATATCACTTGTGAATGAGAGTTGGGGTCCTGGAGGATGCCCAGTTTAACAACATTATTCTAAGGATGAAAAATGGGCATGATTTTGCCAAGAAAAAATACAATCATGGGTTCACAAGGTAATCTTCAAAGATGGTTCAGGAATGAACACTGACTTTTGGTAATCCTTCGATTTATACAATGCTGGGACTGGAAGGGGCGGGGCTTCACATTAACTGGAAATGACCTCAGCTGTTCTTCGAAGTTCTCTCCTTCTTCTCTCTAAGGAAACAGACAAAACAAAAGCTAACAGTGGTGTCACATATGATTCCTTCCCCATACTTGCCCATCACAAACCCATAAAAGGTCTCAAAGTCCATGTGTCTGACACACTATTAACAGAGATGAATTCATTGTAGTCTAATTAAAACATGGGATCACAAAGTAAGATTTTACTATAAATTGCAGAAGCGGAGGATACCAAGAAAGCAAAATAATTTTATAATTTTCGTATTGCTTTTATTACTGAGAGATCTTAATAGATATAGTATATAAACATTTTTGTACATGATACTTAATGGTTCTGGATAATATTTTTAATTTTCCTTGTTGATAGTCTAAGGTACAAAAATGAATTGTGGTTTGTGGTAACAGATGATCAGTTCTGGTGGTTTTCTGAATATCTAAGCAACAATAGGCAGCTTATGGAGGAAACAAAATGTGGATTTCTATTCTATGATGTTAACTCTTGCTGTTAAAATCTATTTGGTGTTTCATGCAATGGAAATTGTATTTCCGCTTTCCTCTTGTTAAGTAAGACATGTTACATTATAAAAGTAAAGTACATGTACATTAAAGAAGGTGTAGGTTTTTTTCTAATTATCTAACATAGTCAGTGATCACTGTCAAATGTTTTTTGACAAGGTTTTAAATATGTATTGTAATGTTCCCGAAGTTGCTTCCTAATTGCCCATTAAATTAAAATGAAAGAAATAAATGTGGGAACTAATCCTTTCCTGTAAAGTGTCTCTTCTCCCCTTTTGATCCACTGCCCACCAAAAGGTCTGTGCATGTCACTGATTTGATTATTCTTCTTTCTAGTAGGTATGACCAGTGTCACAAACTTCAGTCAGAGACATAGAAAGTTGTGGGGCAGCCACCCATATAATTTGTATCCTGGCTGCAAAGATGTGAAATTGTATACTGCACTGATGTGCACCAAACCGAGTTCAAAACAGAACTGAGGGAATAGGGAAAAGGTGGAGGCTTTTAAAGGGGAAGACAGGAAGTGAGGTCAAAGGGGTCGGTCTCAGGAGGGTCTTCAATCATAGGCTCGAGCCCGGACGTGACATCACAGGGGGCCGGAGCCGACAAGGTCTTCTTCCATTGACTCGGTCCCGGAAGTGACATCAAGAGGACCAGGTGAAAGCTCCCATGACTGGTCTGCAGGAAAGGGAGAAAAAGAGTCAGTGCACTCTGTCACATCCTGGTCTGAATCGGAATTGCCCTTACTCAAGCCCTTTAGCTGCCTCCCATGCGCATGTGTGTAACATCAGGTAGATTGAATAACGTAAGGTTAACTGGCTGGAGTGTGAAATCAAATCATCATGGATCACACTCAATTAGGGCAACTTACAAACTGTCATACAGAAGTCACAGTAGGCAGTTATTCCTATTTAAATAACATCAATATAATAAATATTTATTGACCTCTGATTTCATGAATATGCAAGTTTTCTGACTGCTTGGAGGAAGTGTGGCGTCAGTGCATTGGGTGATCTGTCTGTCATTACAAATTCTTCAGTCTTGCTTTGACGTTTCTTTTTCCATCTTTTTGCACTGCCTTAAGCTTTGTTCAGCACTTAAGGCAGATGGTGTCTCCCTTCTATCCTCTTTTCCCTATCATCCTCTTTTCACTCTTGCTAGTTCCTTTTCTCCCCTCAGAAATCCTGTCTCATCTCTTTACTCCCTGCTATGTAAGTCTTCCTAAAATTCCCCTACCCTGCCTTTCTCAGTGCACTCAGGGCCTCACAGTATCCTCTACTCTATGCAGGGATATGGTTTTCAAAAATATAACATTTTCATTAAAAAAAACACCATCAATTTAATTAATTAAAATTTGTTGACTGATTATATTTTACTTTGCGTAAGCTATATTTAATGATACTCGACTCAAATCCCCTCTGTCCCATTTGCCCTGTGATACCCCAGGGACATTTATGCATATGTATTGATTTTGTTGTCCTGTTCTGGCTTTCTGTTCTCAATTCTTTTGCTCACTCTCTTCAATGCTGTTAGTTACCATTCTTCTCTTGCCACAGATTCTTACACTCTTAATCCTTTCAGGCTTTTCTCAGTCGGCACACTAGACTAAATTCTTATGTCTGGGCACTGTAGCTACTAAACTTCTTCCTGCCTTTAGGTGGAAGACCCCTGATCTAATTACGCTGAAAAACTAGCCAACTACCTTTAACAACTTGAGTCTTTTGGAGTTGCCTGAATCACAAATTAGCAGGGCATCCAGCAAATCCATTCAAAACTGGGATTTTGCATCTTCCACAGTTAAGTCTTTTATGTGCAGTGACGTGTGATGCAGGTCGAGTGTGCTGGTGAGGTTGGTTGGCATTGCTGCAGATCCTGGAGGTATGGCACAGGACATGGCACAGGTAGGAGGGGTGGGAAAGAGGTGTCATGTGGATATATTTCTCAACTGATTGTTTCCTATTTTGTTTGTTAAGACTTAATTAATTCATCAAAAAAATGAATATGCAAGGTTTGTGTACACATTTTTATACATTCAGGAAAAAAACATTAATGATAAGATTGGCTTTTCAGATTAGAATGAAAAATTATTTCTTTCAGTTTAACATATGAAGCAACTAACATTTGCTTCAGTGTTGAAGTTTTACCACTTATATTGACAACTGAGATAAAATGTGCTGATCTGATTAAACATTGATCTTACTGTAGGTTGCTACATATTTATATTTAGCAACCACAAGAGTCATGTGTCTTTGCCAGACCAAGCCAAGCCCAATAGTGTTTTTATGATTTCCCAAACTCTGGCCAGATTAAAATTAACAAGCAAGAGGCGACCAGAAGGAGAATGCTGCTACACTTCTAAAACTTGCCTGTGTCAAAACTATGACGTCCTCGCTAAAGGTTTCCTGCTTCTTTTAGGAGTTGTTTTGCATTTCATCTTAAATCAGCTGCCTGTTGCGAGAAAAAAAGCAGCGCGAAAGAGGATCTTAAAGGGAAAAGAATTTAATCCAGCGCCACAGAGTCGGAAAGGTACATCTGCTGTTTTGTTTTAATCTTAGACTGCCTTATGGAAGCTATGAAAACTGGAAAAAAATAGTTTCAATTTCTAAAAAAAAAAAAAATGTTAACTAAGCTTTAACAAAATGAAGTTTTCAGAGAGCTACTTTTTTTCTTTTGAAAGCATTTCTTTTTTTTTTAATGAACTCATTTCATTCTGCAGTTCTGGCCGTGGGTAGGGAGGCTAAAAATCTTAGTCTGGGATCGAATTGGCCCAACCTGCCATAAAATGTCAGCACACCACAAATTGATATATTTTTCTCCATATGAAATGATTCTAGAAGAACACATTAAAAGATTGTATGTGATCTAGGAAAACTGTAACATTACTCCCATGTGAAAAATCAATAAATCATTAAATTACATAAGAATCGTTTTACTATTGGGAGATTGGACTCTGCAGCCCATAACTGTTATTTGACCCAAGTCATAATTGTGACATTCATCCTGGCTGCCTGCTATTATCTATATATATATAAATGAACTGAATTCAAATGGAAAATAACATATGGGATCAGAAGGAAGCCACACTACAAGAATTTAAACAGTACATAGTAACAATTAGACACTCTCAATACTGGATAGAATAGAAATGACAACTAAAGAATGTGCCCTGAATATGCCTTACACCCTAAGCTGCTCACTGTGGCCAGTTCTGTCATAATGGTTAGTGCTGCCTCAGAGTCTCACAAGACTTGGTTTAAATCCTGACCTGGCCTGTCTGTATAGTATGCATGTTCCCGCAATTTCTACAAGTTTTTAACTCCAAATAGTACAGTTTTATGTAATTGATGTGCATGTAGAGATGTTGGACCACTTGAAAGTGGATGGTATGAGCAGGATTGTGATTTGTACTTAAGAAGCTGGTAAGATCATTTCCAACTTCTCAAAATCCCATGTTCTGATTATTATGCATTATAAATATAGGATCTATTAGGTTCTTACTGAGTAATTTCACTTGAACAAGTGGTGGCTTCTGCAGGACAATTGAGAAAACTTTGCTACCAGAATTCTACAAAATGTAACATACTATTGACTTCTCATCTCCTTTTGCTGTGTAAAATAATAAAACAAAAACACATCAGAATAGTAATAAATGGTATTTGTTGGTTGTGTTGTATCTGTATGTCTATAATATTCACATACTGCATTCCTTTTTCTTTTTTTTAACAAGAAGAGCTAATGTTTACATTATGTTGGTGTGGATTAAGCAGAAAATCAACAACAGCTTGTTGACTCATAAAAGACAGACCAGAAATTCATGTGTATCAAACAAAATGGGAAGATGGGATAAGAAGGCATAAGAAATTGTAGCACACAAATGGTAACTCTGAAAATTCTCATAGCATGTGAATATAGAATAAGAAGATTTAAGAATAGTGGAATTGGCTGATTCATTTAATTGGTTAGGTGGATGGATGGCATATAATATTACATGGTTGTACTCAAGTTGAGAATATTGGAACTGTCTTCAACAATTTATATCACATACTGCGAGTTTTATCCAGATGATAAAATATTCATGCAGATTCCTTCAAAAAGTTGTCTAAAGGTGCATGGATGTATATTCACATACAGAACTGAATCCCATTCAAGTCACTTACCAGTCAAAATGTGATTTTGGCTCGATTATTGGCTCAAATGTTGCATTCACTGGTTTAAAATCATGTCAAAATCTCATGATATACAGAAAAATAAGGTTGTCTAATAGGAGTGTCATGGTGCTGCAGTGGTTGTGCTGCTGTCTCACTGTCTGGGGTTCACATCCTGGGTGTTGTGACGGTGCAGGTCCAGCTGCATGCTCCCTCTCTCGTATTGGGAGCCTGTTGAACCTGAAACTGTCGATAATGTAACTGGATGAGCGTGGCAGATGAGGACAAATCACTCCAGGCAACGGGATATTGAAAAGTGTTCAAGTGCTTTTATTAAAACAAATCAAAAGTGTTAAAAAGAAAGTCCAGTGCTTCAAAAATTCATCTTCTTATATAATACACTACTGTGACTATCCATGTGTCTGTCCAGGATTTTAAATCACCTCTAGATCGCAAACCGTTTGAACTATTGACCTGAAATTTGGTACACATATACTACGTGACGTCTACTATCCGATTTCAGGGTGATGATTGACCTCCAAGGTTATTCCTCTTTTTATTTTTATTTTATTTTATTGTACAATCAACTCTCGGCAGCGGCCAACAGGGTGCCGTTCTCATCCCTACCACCTTTGCTGTCCATTCCCCTACCTCTTCATATCTTAGATTATTCTTGAGGCAGATTGAAGACTTAAGTGCCAGCTTAAATGAAAAATTAAGGAAAATGTACTAAGTAATTGCAACACAAACACTGACTTAATCAGTTTTAACGTGAAAAGATGCCAATGAAAGAAGAGAAGAAGTGAGCCGTTAGGGCGGAGAAAAAACGAGCTGCTCACAAAGCAGCAAGTGCATCAACCTCTGAGCAAATAAATGCTAAACGTACAGAGAAAGAGTATGAAAACTATTAATGCTCAAGTCAAGTGTATTCACTGCACGTTATCATGCAGTGCACCGTTACTGGTAAATAAATAATCCATAAAAACAGATGAACAACCAGGTGATTAAAAACAAGGCTAAAAGCAAGAATAAAAACCAACAGCAGTCATTAGGTCAGAGAAGCCAAGCCCAACTCCTTCCAAGTCCCGCCAGCTCACCCATTGCTCACTCAGCTGGCGGAGACTTCAGCAGTTGCAGTCCTTTCCATCCCGACCCCCATCTTGGCTGTTTCCATCGGCCTCTGCCAGACCACTTGGGGGGTTGGTTGTCCTCTCGTCATCCTTCTCGCTCATGCAGTCGTCCCTGGGATCCCTGAAGAGGACACCACCTGGATCACTCCCACTCCACTGCACATTCAATGAGGACGATCCATCCCTAGAGTGCTGATCCTTTGCTCCATCGCGGGACCTCAGACCGTGCTGCCTTTCCTCTTTCTCTAGCTGGCTGGCTTGTTCTTTCTCTTTGACTCCAATGCCGCACTCTTGCTCTCCGTTTTTTTCTCCTTTTTTCTGTGCGAAACATCTCAATCACCACCGCAGGAAGCCGATGAAGCAATTGTGAAAAATCGCACCCTCATTTGCAGGTGCGTCTCATCCCAATTACTTTACCCACTCCCCACAACTGTGCAAGTGTGCCCATGGAGACTAACTTGGCTAACGGATTATTTAATAGAAACAGCCATTCTTTCAGAGTCGCAGACTGCTATACCACAAGTGTTCCCTGCATGGAGTTTGTCTGTGTAGGTTTCCTCTGAGTGCTGTGGTTTCCTCACACAGTCCAAAGACATACAGGTCAGGTGAATTGATATTGCTAACTTAGCCCTAGTATGTGTTTGTGTGTATGTGTGTGTGTTTGCCCTGCGATGGACTGGGACCCTGGCCATGTGTTGTTCTGCCTTGCACCCTATTATTGCTTTCATAGGCTCCAACTGCCCCATAAACCTACCCTAGATAAGAAGGACATGAAAATGGATGAATAGTTGGATGCTTATTTGTCTAATACTACACTCAGCAGTTAGAGTTAAGCACTAGACCAATAGTCCACAAATTTTTGAGGACTGGGCCAACTAATAAATAATTGACACAAATAGCAGATAAAAATGGTAAAGACAAAAGTTTGAGGTTTAAGCCTTGTTGGAATATTACAGGTAGAGAAGCTGCACCGAAAGGTCAGGTGAGAGAGTCTGAGACAGCCATAAAGGTGAACAAAAATTATGTAAAAAGATTTTTTGACATGGAAAATGATGGTCTCAGTACACCTCAGGCATGTAAGAGGATTACATGAATTTCAGTATGGTTAGAAGATAACTTTGTGTATTAAATGAGTTTTGAAGATTTTTTACTATCAGACTACATGGCACTGTAGTCATTCCTGTCAGAAATGATGTGATGTGACTGTTTTACTTGATGGGAATCTGGTATCTAGTCACAGCATTCTGGATCTTTGGAAATATTTTATTGCTCGATTCATGGCCTAATATACCTGTGTGCAAATTATTATGACATCACAGTGTGAGAGGCAATTTTAGAGTGGGTTAGTGATTTTGTAGTCAATTGGAAGAAGAATCATCCACAAGTAAAAGTTTCAAGTTCAAGCTTTTGTCATATGTACAGAAGTGGCCAAATTTTTGAGAATAACACAAATATTAATTTTCATGAAGTTTTTGTCCCAAGTTTTATGATGGCAATTTGCATATACTCCAGAATGTTATGAAGAGTGACTAGATAACTTGCAATTAATTGCAAAGTCCCTCTTTGCCATGAAAATGAACTTAATCCCAAAAAACCCATTTCCACTGCTGTTGTGAAGAAGGCTTTAGGGCACCCAAAAGAGTCCAGCAAGTACTGGACCGTCTCCTAAAGTTGATTCAGCTGCGGAATCGGGGCACCACCGGTGCAGAGCTTGCTCAGGAATGGCAGCAGGCAGGTGTGAGTGCATCTGCATGCACGGTGAAGCGAAGACCTTTGGAGGATGGCCTGGTGTCAAGAAGGAGCTGCAAAGAAGCCACTTCTCATGAGGGACAGATTGATATTCTGCAAAAGGTACAGGGATTGCATTGCTGAGGACTGGGATAATGTCATTTTCTCTGATGAATCCCCTTCACGATTGTTTGTGGCATCTGGAAAAAAGATTGTCTGGAGAAGAAAACATGAACAATACCATCAGTCCTGTGTCATGCTAACAGTAAAGCATCCTTAGACCATTCATGGGTGGAGTTGCTTCTCAACCAAGGGAGTGGGCTCACTCAAAATTTAGCCTAAGAACACAGCCATGAATAAAGAATGGTACCAAAACATCCTTCGAGATCAACTTCTCCCAACCATCATAGACAGTTTGGTGACAAACAATGCCATTTCCAGCATGATGGAGCACCGTGCCATAAGGCAAAAGTGATAACTATGTGGCTCAGGGAAGAAAACATCAAGGTTTTGGGTCCATGGCCAGAAAACACCATTTAGAACTTGCGGTCAATCCTCAGGAGGCAGGCAGACAAACAAAAACCCATAAATTCTGACAAACTCCAAGCATTGATTATGCAAGAATGGGCTGCCATCAGTCAGGATTTGGACCAGAAATTGATTGACAGCATGCCAGGGCGAAGCAGAGAGTCTTGAAAAAGAAGGGCCAATACTGCAAATATTGACTCTTTGCATAAACTTAATGTAATTGTCAATAAAATCCTTTGAAACTTATGAAATGATTGTAATTATACTTCAGTATACCATAGAAACATCTGAAAAAAAAAGATCTAAAAACACTGAGACAGCAAACTTTGTGAAAACCAATATTTGTGTCATTCTCAAAACTTTTGGCCATGACTGTATAATGAAATTATCAGCTGCATGTCTCCCACAAATGAAAAATACAACACCGTATTCTGCTTCCTTAGCTAGTCCCATTTTTATGTAGGGTTGTTATTTTTGACTAGACTTCTCCACAATCAGCAATCTTCCAGCTCATTCCCATTTAATCCTTTCCCCCTCTTTTTCTCTCTCTGTATCTTTACTTATACAGTCCATCCACTTCTGCTTTGCTCTCCTTCTTCTTCTCCTTCCCAACATCAACATCCAATCTCATCATGCTCTCGCCTCCAGAGTTGTCGTCTATTCTCATAACATGGCCATACCACTGCAGCCTTTTCTCTTGGATCTCCTTTGAGATTTCCACAATTTTTTCAGTTTTCATTAAACCTCTCATTTTTGATTTTATCCACTTTTGTCAATCCACACATCCACCTCAACATCCTCATCTCTGTGCTTGTTGCTTTCTCTGTTGGGTCCTCTTCAGGGCCATCTTTCAGCTCCACATATCATCGCTGGTCTGACTAGTGCCTTACAGAGTCATCCCTTTATCATAATAGTTATCCTTTTATCACAGAACACACTAGAAAGCTGTCTAAACTGCTTGAATTCTATGGTGTACCTCACTATCTAATCCACCATCTACTGTCACACACCAAGTTATGTAAATGCATTAACCTTTTAACATTTTTATTAAATTCATTAAACCTAATTAATCAGACATCAATGAATACAGCACCATAATTTAAGTATATTCTTAGAGGTTAGATAAAAGAAGCACACATCAGGTACAGTCATCCAGCTGGCAGAACCTACGACTGTTGAATAGTCTTATGGCTGAAATGGAGCTTGAATCTATTGCTGTGCTAATAGTATTTGCCACAATGGAGGTAAGAAAAAAAATAAGTGTGTAGAATGGCTTGGGTTTTTAATGATATCATTTGCCTTATTAAGACAGTGGGCATTTAAATATCCTAAATAGAAAACAGCTAGATAGATTCTTTATTAATCCCAAGGGGAAATTCACATACTCCAGCAGCAGCATACTAATAAAGAACAATATTAAATTAAAGAGTGATAACAATGCCGATAACAATGCAGGTATACAGACAGACAATAACTTTGTATAATGTTAACATTTACCCCCCCCGGGTGGAATTGAAGAGTTGCATAGTGTGGGCGAGGAACGATCTCCTCAGTCTGTCAGTGGAGCAGGACATTGACAGCAGTCTGTCGCTGAAGCTGCTCCTCTGTCTGGAGATGATACTGTTTAGTGGATGCAGTGGATGCTCCATGATTGACAGGAGCCTGCTCAGTGCCCGTCGCTCTTCCACGGATGTCAAACTGTCCAGCTCCATGCCAACAATAGAGCCTGCCTTCCTCACCAGTTTGTCCTGGCGTGAGGCGTCCTTCTTCTTTATGCTTCTTCCCCAGCACACTACTGCGTAGAAGAGGGCACTTGCCACAACCGTCTGATAGAACATCTGCAGCATCTTATTGCAGATGTTGAAGGACGCCAGCCTTCTAAAGAAGTATAGTCGGCTCTGTCCTTTCTTACACAGAGCATCAGTATTGGCAGTCCAGTCCAATTTATCATCCAGCTGCACTCCCAGGTATTTATAGGTTTGCACCCTCTGCACACAGTCACCTCTGATGATTACGGGGTCCATGAGGGGCCTGGGCCTCCTAAAATCCACCACCAGCTCCTTGGTTTTGCTGGTGTTCAGTTGTAGGTGGTTTGAGTCGCACCGTTTAACAAAGTCCTTGATTAAGTTCCTAAACTCCTCTTCCTGCCCATTCCTGATGCAGCCCACAATAGCAGTGTCGTCAGCGAACTTTTGCACGTGGCAGGACTCTGAGGAAGTCAGATGTATAAAGGCTGAACAGGACCGGAGAAAGTACAGTCCCCTGCGGTGCTCCTGTGTTGCTGACCACGATGTCAGACCTGCAGTTCCCGAGACGCACATACTGAGGTCTGTCTGTAAGATAGTCCATGATCCATGCCACCAGGTATGAATCTACTCCCATCTCTGTCAGCTTGTCCCTAAGGAGCATAGGTTGGATGGTGCTGAAGGCGCTAGAGAAGTCTAGAAACATAATTCTTACAGCACCGCTGCCTCTGTCCAAGTGGGAGAGGGATCGGTGTAGCATGTAGATGATGGCATCCTCTGCTCCCACCTTCTCCTGGTATGCGAATTGCAGAGGGTCGAGGGCGTGGCTGACCTGTGGCCTTAGGTGGTGAAGCAGCAGCCGCTCCATGGTCTTCATCACATGTGACGTCAGAGCGACAGGCCGGAAGTCGTTCAGCTCATTAGGACGTCATATCTTTGGGATGGGGGTGATGCAAGATGTTTTCCAAAGCCTCGGGACTCTTCCCTGTTCCAGGCTCAGGTTGAAGATGCACTGTAGAGGACTCCCCAGCTCCAACGCACAGGCCTTCAGCAGTCGTGGTGATACTCCATCTGGACCCACTGCTTTGCTGGCACAATGTCTCCTCAGCTCTCTGCTCACCTGCGCTGCTGTAATTGTGGGTTGGGGGAAACTCTCTCCTATGCTGGTATCAGCAGAAGGATGGTTGGAGGGTGCAGTACTCTGAGGTGAGAGTAGGTTAGGGTGGTCAAACCTGTTAAAAAATTTGTTCATCTGGTTTGCTCTCTCCACATCTCTCTCGATGGTGGCACCTTGCTTCGAGCTGCAGCCAGTGATGATTTTCATCCCATCCCACACTTCCTTCATGCTGTTGTTCTGCAACTTCTGCTCCAGCTTTCTCCTGTGCTGTTTCTTCGCTGCCCTGAGCTGGACTCGGAGTTCCTTCTGCACGCGCTTGAGCTCATGCTGATCACCGCCTTTAAAAGCCCTTTTCTTCTGGTTCAAAAGGCCCTTGATGTCACTTGTAATCCATGGCTTGTTGTTAGCATAGCAGCGTACTGTTCTTACTGGAACTACAATGTCCATACATAAATTGATGTAATCAGTAGTGCAGTCAACAACTTCCTCAATGTTCTCACTATGTGACCCCTGCAGGATATCCCAGTCTGTAGTTCCAAAGCATTCTCTCAGAGCCTGCTCTGCCTCAGGGGACCACTTCCTGAATGAGTGTGTGGTTGTAGGTAGCTCTCTCACTCTTGGTTTGTAGTGAGGCTGAAGCAGAACCAGGTTATGATCTGCTTTCCCAAGCGCAGGCAGCAAGGTGGCGCTGTATGCATCTTTAATGTTTGCATACAGTAGGTCAATAGTCCTATTTCCCGGGGTGTTACAATCCACATACTGGGAGAAAGCAGGTAATGTTTTGTCCAGCGTTTATCTGTTATCTTTATCTCTTCTTAGCAATATTCTGAGGAACATCACCACTGTCTCTAGTGCTTTTCAGCCCTAAGGTGAACAGCTACCATTTCAGGATATTATAAAGCCAGTGAGAATATATTCTACTGAGCACCTATGCTTATTGGTAAACATAGACGGAGACATCTGGATATTCCTCAGACTTCTGAGGAAGTAAATGTTGTGTCACATTGTTTCCTCATTTCCTCACGGAACTGCTGAAATTGGCCAATGTCTGGGTCCAAACCGTAATGCTTATTGTACTCTGTGTTATTTCCCATATTGTATTTTAATGGGGCAGAAGACATAGACAATATGTAAATCTTAAGCACACAGTAACGAAACAAGGATGTTAGCAGGATTATCAGCTCAACCTGAGTGGGATATGACAGACTGTGTCCACGCCACTTCCACTGCTGCAGTTGTGCTCATCAAGACCTGCTGCGTCCCTGAACTTAGGTAGTGCTTTCATATTTTAAATTCCATGTTGAAACATTCCTCCCTTTGATTTTGGTTATTCCATATTTGGTTTGCAGACATTATGTGCTGTAGTAATAGTACTGTCATGTGTACAGAGAAGAGTGAAATTCTAGATTTTATGTTGAATGTCACAAATTTGAATTTCATCATGTACTAGCTGTGACAGAGGGCGGAGTGTTGGCTCTGAGGCTAGGGATTTGCACTAGCAATCGGAAAGTTGACGGTTTGAATCCCGTAAACGGCAAAAGTGACTCTACTTCGTTGGGCCCTTGAGCAAGGCACTTACCAGCAATTGCTCCATCCTGGGTATGGCATTAATCTGAATCCAGCCCTGCATGTAGGCCCTCCAACCTGCAGGGAAAAATCTAGGGGTTGGTGGCAGAATTGGCACTCCAGCCACTATAAAAAAACCTCACACTGGTTCCATTCCATTTGAACTAGTGTGATGCCGAAGCGCAATTGACGCATCTGTCGAGGGCTGCTTGTCAACTGCAGGTTTGGAGCACCACTGAGGCAACTGGAAGCTCACCAATGGGTGATGCAGGGAACAGTATAACCCAGCTACTAACCTGGCCCCATCCCTGCTCGTTTGCTGTATCTGTGTTGTTGGAGAGTAGTAGCTCTCTTGCTATTCCTGTTTTGAGTTGAATAAGGCTGGTTTTCCTAAAGCCGTAATCTCATATATATATATATATATATATATATATATATACAGAGTGAGTCATAATTATGTTAACATTTGAATGGCGGAAACAATTTATTCAAAAAACATACTTCATATGTGCAAAATAATTTACAGGAATGTCTCAACATGTTGCCATCATGTTCAACACACAAAAAACAACTAGCAACAGTACCATTTAAAACACGGACACACATTTCATGGGGAATAGATGATACCACAATCTGGTACCACAATTCTGTCCTTCAGGTCATTGATATCATGGACTTTCCTCCTATATACGCACTCCTTCATCATACCCCATAACCAGAAATCACACGGTGTCAAATCAGGGGAGTGTGGAGGCCATGGCAATGGTCCACCAAGACATATCCATCAACCTGGAAAGCTGTGGTTGAGATAAAAATAATCCATTAGTGTTAACATAATTTTGACTCACCCTGTGTATATATATATATATTATGATAAACCCCAGGGTGTCAGCGAGCTCCAAACCCTAACACGATCACACTTATATAGTCTCAGGTTCAAACAATTGAAGGTTTTATTTTAAATACATCTAAATGTGACACAAGCACAATCAAAATAGAGGTCTTCCTCTCACAATATCTCCTTCCTACCGCAATACTCTCCTCCACTCAAGTGTTGCTCCACTACCTCCCAGCTGTGACTCGCCTGAATAAGGGAGTGCGATCCCTTTTATTACAGACCCAGGAGTACTTCTGGTGCCAGGGCGACTGCCCGATGAAAGCATTTCCGGGTCGCACAGAAGTCCATAATAGGGAGCTTGTCTCCCTACAGCGTCTTCTCATGGCACCCAGTGACCCCAAAAGGGCTGCTCTGCCGAACTACATATCCCGGCATGCCCTGTTGGTTCCCTACTGTAAACCGACCTCCGGGGCTGCTGCCATCTAGCATGTTGGGGGAATAAAAAACCTCCATCAACATATTCTCTTTTTAATAGGCTGTCTGCCCACCCTTTCCGGTCCTTCCTTCCAGGGAAGCCTGGGATGCCCATCCAGGCCGTGTTGCATCTACAATATATGTATATATATATATATATATATATATATATATATATATATATATATATATACGTAGCACACCTGCATGCATATTAAGTGCATTCACATGGTGATAGTAAAGTAAGCAAGACAGGACCAGCACCTGTGGAAGTGCAGTCACTAACATCTTCTCTTTTTCCACCCACAGACCAGAAGACAAGTCCAACAACAAGCCCTGGTGCCACTTCCAGTTTTCATTTCTTAACCAGATGGCAAGGAGAACCGAGCTCTGTAGCAGCAAGCAAATTTGTCTTATCCTGAGATAGGCACTTAAGGATACATGATATCCACAATCTAATTTTTAGAAATTTCTTTTTTGTTTAGCCTTTTTTGCATTAAATAGAGTTCAGCTGGTTTCCATTCCTGCTCCCAGGATAAAGGAAACACTGCCTCAGAAAACAGTGACTTACTTATCAAACATTCCAATGTTCTCCCCTTCTGGGCTGGCTGAAGTAAGAAGAAAAGTAGTTGTTACCACATGGAGGAAGACATCATGTTTCTAATGTCACACACTTCTAACTGGTCAAAACAAGCTTTTAACTCTGGAGTTAATCTGGTTTCCCTATTTGGGACTAAACACTTTATATACAGTACTTATAATTTGGCTAGATAAATTATTTTATATTTTCAAAAATTCAATGAAGTTACTTGCTTGGCACCCTATAATTTATATTTGCTAAATGGACAGCAGTTCTGTCTTTCGTATTCATAACCCCTGGTTTTATAACATGTTGGAAAGTTGTATGCCAGGCAAACTATTTACCATTGCATATAATTTCAAATGCTATGCATTTTTTTAAACATGATGTAATATTCTCAGACCTGCTTATACCAACTGAGGCTTGTGTGGTGCAGCAGTCTATACCAGCATCACTGGGTCTGAGACAGGAACACATTTTGAATGCATTGTCAGTCTATTGTAGAGCCCATTTTAAAATCAATTCTTTAATAAAAAAATCAGTTTTATATTATATACAAAATATCACAGTGTATACTAGCTCGACTAATTTAAAAAGCAGACGATGTTACTATTTAAAAGAATCAAACAATACATGAGTACAGTGAAAGGAGAAATTTTACATCAGTATCTTCACTAATGCTGCATCTGTCAAGATCAGAGAAACTGGTGCTATTAGAAACCTTCCAATGTTCTACCCAAAGATTGCCAGTCAGATATCGTTTTGTTTATAACTGCTCACTTTAACAACTTCATTTAACATTTTGATGGGGTAAAACAATAAACTTGTATTTTTCTAAGATACTTTGCTCAGGGCGATGATCATCAGCTATCCAAAAGTCATGCTCAAGCAGGAAGCATTCATCCTGACACTTTGCCTTCTCAGCAAGATTTTTCCCAGTTTTTACTTTGGCAATCCTGCCCCAGGAGTTATTTAGACAGCACAGAAGAGGAAATGAGAATTGTGAAGCTAAATGACAGATGATCCATGTAACACCAACATCCACTTAATGAAAACCTAAAGACAAAAAGAAAATAAATGGCTACTCTATTCAATGTGCAATGGGTTTCAACCTGGAATAGTGACTCACAACTCACACTATAATTCAAAACTTCAGACTGATTGTATTTTAGAAAAAGGGAGAAAAAATAAAAAGTTGTATTGTAGAAATTAAGTATAGTGCATAATCTACATTTGTCAAAGCCTTTGCATAACAGAGAAATAATTACAAATCATTAAGTGTTGATTCCAGTACTTAAGTGGGCCCTACATTGCTAAACAGCATTAAAAGGCTTAAGAATGTAATGTTACTTTCATTTAAAAATTAAAATTATCGTTGACTTGCTAATGAGTTCTTATTTTTAAGCTTTTCGAATTACATAATTAAATTTCATGAAACATCTTCTGAGCCTATTACAATTGCAGAACTTGTAGGTCACAACTATGTATTTTGGTAGCATCAGAAAAGGGAGCAAATAATACTTAAATAGATGCTTATAACAGGGTACTCTCATGCACACCCTCACACTTCATCTTTATACAGTATATATAAAATTCAACGTCTGTCTGTCTATCTGTATGTCTGTCCGCTTTTCACGAGAGAACTACTTAACGAATTTAGATTGGGTTTTTTTTCTATAATTTGCTTGAACATTCTAGTTGATTTTGCGACTTCTCTCATCGCGCTAAGTATCATAGTTCACTTGCGGTACCGATTCATTTGCACGGAGGGGTCTCCTCACTCACGTGCTAGCATTGGGGCGTATCTTATATCTGCTTAGCTGCCAAATGAGAGAACTGCTTAATGGATTTAGGTTGTTTTTTTTTTTATAGAATTTGCTTGAACATTCCGGTTGATTTTGTGACTTCTCTCATTGCACTAAGAATCATAGTTCATGCTAATCTGAGACAGAGGCGGCGGGCCGAGGGGAAGGGGAAGCGTGATGTCAGGAGTGGGGAGTCGGTCTACCTCTTTGTTTTGGAGCGTAACTTGCCTCTGCTTAGCTAGTGATACCTTTTTGCTTATTGATCTTTAAAGTTTGTCCTGTTTCACTACTACGCAGGCAGAGCCACGGGGAATGGCTATTATAAGTATAACTGGAAAATGCCAGGCTAATATGCCTGTCCTTGACATGTGCCTGAAAGTTGTTGGCATACATTAAGATAACCAGTGGGAGCATAGACAGAGCCTGGGACAGGACTATGACTTAAGGCCAGGACCTGAAGGTGTAAGGCAGTAGCACAAACCCGTGTACCACTCTGTGAAAAGTAAAGTTTCTTGGTATAGTGTGGGATATTGATGTAGAAGTAGAGGTTGCTGTGAGGAAAGGTGCGGAGGAGGAAAGAAAGAGGAAAGGAGAGGAGTAAATAAAGTTAAGGAAGAACTGACTAGATTGCATGGTCCATGACTTAAGAACATTTATGTTATGTATAATGCCCATTGAAGGCTGGGTGGTCTTTTGGCCTTGGAACCCCTGCACATTTTATTTTCTTCTCCATTTGACATCATCAGACTCATCTTTAGAAAGTTAAAATTCCATACTATATATAAGGATTCTAAATTTTCTTCTAATCATATATCCTGAGAGAGTATTGATTTATTTTTTGTTATTTATTCATTATTAATCTTACATAATTTTTGTTTTTCGTTTCTAGTAGCTATTTCTTTGACATTTTATAAAGTACTTTGAACTACATCCTGTGTAGGAGAATGTGCTGTAGAAATAAGCGTTTTTGCTGCCGTTATTAATTTTTTATCATGTAGTTTTTATAAAGGATCAAGAGTACAGTAGTGATTATGAACATTGATCATTCCCACTCTACCATTAAAATATTCAAAGAGAAAAGATAGAAAACTTATCTCAGGAATTTTTCAGTTACAGTATCATCCCTTGATTCTAAATGTGATGCAATGCTGCTAACACTCTAATGGGATAATCATTTTATAATTCGACTAAAGTTTTGATATCCTTCCCAATAAAATTTAAGAGTAGATGCAGACTTAGTTCATGATTAGTTCGTGTACAGTTTAATTTCAGTCTACAGCATGTGTGGCATGGTTCAAATGTCAGCCAGTATCTTGTTTATTTGATGTATGCAAGTTAACACTCCAGTTAGTTCTTTCTTTTTGCTCAGCACTGCTACAATAAACAAATGCATCTTGTAAATTTCTAAGGGAGTAACAATTGGTAGATAGCTGTAAAAATATGTGCAGCACCTAGCAATTTCTTTGTTATCTCCTACACTGCACCTGATGTTACTCGAACAGACTCAAGGCCCCTGCAGCCCATAACTGGACTGAAAGGATTCTGAAAACTGATAAATTGATGGCTGCTTCTTAATCTTAAACACACTGTACAATAAGCCAAACCAAATAAGCGTCCTATATAGTTTTCTTAAATTACAAGTCTCAAATTATCCAGCTGTCATGCCTCTTACTTTTAAGCTCTTGTGTTGATATTGTTAAATTGGCCATGAAACATCTCAACATGGTTCTGCTTACACTTAATTTACATATTTAAGGCAATATACTCTTCCAGCTTTTAAGAAAAAAGTAATTAAACCATCTGTTTTTCATTGCAGCCTTTCCATTGAAGTTTTGGAATCATATTTCTCCCAACTTCACTCACAATAATAATTTATAGGCAAATTTAAGCCCATTAAAAGTAATAGGTTATAGATCAAATTTACCTAAATAAGTTATATATAAATAAGTTAATCTGGCTACTGCTTAAACATACAAAGTCCTGAGCTCCTGCAATATTCTAGAAGCTACATTAGATTCAGAAATAATTCAGACCCCTTCAATTTCTGCAACTTTATAGTGTTCTTTCCTTTTATTTTAAATGGATAATTTTGTCATTTTTGCCCATTAATCTACATTCAATAACCCATAAGGACAAACTGAAAGCATGTTTTCAGAAAGGATTACAAAATGTATTAAATATAAAGAAAGGATTACATAATTCATTAAATATAAAAAAAACTGAAATCTCTCATTCGTAAAAGTGTCCAGACCCTTAATTCAGGGCATTACAGAATCCCCTTTGGCAGTAATTGCAGCTTCAGACCTTCTTGGGTATGTCTCTATAAGCTTTGCACATTTTTCCTCATGCTTTCAGAGTCCTACATATCTCATTTGGCAAGACTGGCTTTCGTCTAGCTACTCAATCATAAATGTCTAACAGATGGAGTGCTTTTGAGACTGTTGTTCTTCTGACAGGTTCTCTCATCTCAGCAGAGGACTTCTGAATCTCTATTCGAGTGATCACTGGGTTGTTAGTCACTACCCTGGCCATGACCCTTCTTGCCTAGTTAATCAGTTTGGCTTGGCATCTAACTCTAGGAAGAGTCCTGTTAGTTCAAAACGTCTACTATTTCACAATTATTCAGGCCACCATGTTCCAGGGAACACAAATAGCTTTAGAAATGGTTTTATGCCATGTCCATGCCATTGCTCTTCCACTGTTTTATCATGGAGTTCTTCAAAAAGATCCTTGGACTTCATGGCTTGGTTTTTGTCCTTACTCACAGTGTGAGTTGTGGGCATGTGTGCCTTTTAAACAATGTCCAGTCAATTCAATTTGCCACAGATGGACTCCATTCAAGTTCTAGACACATCTCAAGGAGTATTAAAGCAAACAGAATGCACCTGACCACAATTTGGAGTGTCACAGCACAGTGTCTAAATACTTATATGAATGACAGTTTTCAATTTTTTATTTTAATAAATTTGCAAACCTTTCTGGAAACATGTTTCACTTTGTCATCATGGGTTATTGAGAGTAGGTTGGTTTGCAGAAATTGTAAATTTGTCCATTAAAAATTAAAACTACAACACAAGAAAGTGTGCAGAAAGTAAAGGGACCTCATAACGCAATAACAAAGTAGTTTGTACTATTGTATTGTATTTCTCAGGCGGCAGTGACTGATTGGCCATCTAGCTCTGTGAAGAAGATTATTTGTATTCTATTTTGTGGATTGTATTTTCCCATTTTTTGACACCCACTGCACACCCAACCTACCTGGAAGAGGGTCTCTCATTGAATTGCCATTCCCAAAAATTTCTCCATTTTTTCTCCCAACAAGTTTTTTTTTAAATATTCTTAGAAAGTCAAAGCTAGGGGGCTGTCACAAATCATTACCTGTTAATGCCCACTGAGGCATTCCATGTGTGATGCTGGGCTATTCAAGAAATACATTGTTGACGTTGTATACAAACAAAGAGAAAATTTTGATTATTTCTGTTCTTTTCCTCAGAGTACACTGATGTACAAGTCTGTGCCCACCACAGAAAAGCCTGATTTGGTTTACTTTTTAAATCAGGCTATCGCCCTTCTATTTGTCCTATCATGGTTCATTATACAACTGTGAGCAGGTAAATAACATGGAAAGTAATTGTGAATAGCTGCATCATTCAGTTAAAAAAAACAGTCAAATGCATCCTAAACTATCACCACTGTTACAAACTTTAAACACATTAATTCAATTAAACCTTTCCTTAAAACTTGCCTAAAAATAGGGCAACAAATAGCTTGGAGGAAAGAAGATTTATTCTAATTTGGGATCACAGGAGTACTGGAACCTATCTAGGCAGCACCGGTTACAAAGCAGGAAACAACTCTGCAGAGAATGTCAGTTCATTGCAGTGCCTGTTATTTTTTAATCTACAGTGCACATTCATTTTATTTGTCATATACATAATTACATGTTGGAGATAAGTAGCACAGTAGTTTCAGTGTTGGCAATTCTGCCTCAAAGTGTTAGGGACCTGGTATTAAATTCTGAGTTTGTTAATGTGCAATTTAGTCTTTTAACCTGTGAATTTTTACCTAAGCACAATTTCCTCCTGCTTTACAAACACATGTTGCCCAAAAGGCCAAGACAAGTTTTAGCTTTCTCAATTCAGCATGGTAATAAGCAGGTTTAAGGAATGGGTGGAAAGATCAATATTTTTCTGGATCTCTTCAATGAATTTTTTTTATTTGCTTTCCACAACATTTTCCAAAATGGGCTGGAATCTGGCTCCATTGTGTGGCACATAACTCAATAGTTAACTAGATGAGAGAGAAATGTGTCTGAAAAAAAGATAGAAATAACATGAGAAGCAATAGGACCATATCATCAATTCATTCAACCCATACATGAACGATAATTATGGCTCCTTGTCTTATCTTTTTTCATTGGCTGTTTTTCATATGCAGCTGTTTACATATAGATAGATAGATAGATAGATAGATAGATAGATAGATAGATAGATAGATAGATAGATAGATAGATAGATAGATAGATAGATAGATAGATAGATAGATAGATAGATAGATAGATATTCGAAAGTTTAAAGTAATCCAAGTGAACTAAGGCATATTATTTGGCCTTTAAAAATGTGACTCTTACTTGCCTTCACACTTTTTCTTGATTTGCGTAGACGTTTATTGAGCAGCAGTAAGTTGGGATCTATAATGGCAGCTTTGGGCACAAGGAATGTGCTATGCAAGTATAGAATAACATGCTTTGATTTTTAAATAATAATATATAAATATTATTATTACTATCCACAATATCTTTCAAAGACAGGTAATAGAATAATACAGGTACCATCAGCGCTTTTCCTCTGTATTTCCAAGTGTGAACATCTCTTAACCAGCACTCCCATTCTAAAGCATATACTGTACCTGTAAAAACTGCTTCATAGACTCTGTTATTACTTTCAAGTTACTTTTCTCAACATCTGTCCAGTTTTACACTTGCTGTCTTTGAATATGGCTCTCTCAGCGTGCCTCACACTTTCTCTTTCATTGTATCACCGAAGCCAAACTGACCAATGAGGTTGCTCAGAGGGAATGGATACCCAGACATTAGTGTTTTTTATATAGTAGATAACATTCTGGCAATAGATTGAGGCCTTGTCCATTTCTGTTTCCCACTTTTTGCCCATTACTGCATAGTTTCTTTTAATCTGCAAAGGACTAAGAGGTTTTAAAAATGTTATGTTATGATATTTTAACATTGAAATCCGTATCCATTAAAATGTAATTTACTTTCAACCTATATTTTATCTAAAAATCTAGCAATTGAAATGAAACAGAAAAAAATAAAGATAAAAGTATAAAATATCAATTTCAGGTAAATAAGATTTATAGATGAACAAAATAGAATGTTTTCTTTAAGAAGTGCAGCTATACTGGAAATAATAAACACCCCTGCCAAGTGTCCACAGCAGAAATACTAACAGAAACAATTATGATGCTAAAAAAAACATTTACTTGCTAACTTAGCCACCTCAGACACTCTGTTGTCATATCATCACAAAATTCAGATTAATATGTAAATGCTTTAGCCCTTAGATAAAAAGTCTCTTCTGTTCTTCAATTAATTTTACTAAAAAGTCTAGCTTTCTTCATAAATACCAGTTCTTCTAAGTGAATGTATACTGGTGAACACTCAGTCTTGCATAAAGCTATTGTGTTTTAGTATCCTTGAAGCTTAGAGATTCCAGAGCATTGCGTTTTTCTTAAATTTCTTTATGTTAGCTCCAATTAAGTTGGTAATGCAGTTTAGATCAAAGACCACAGCAATGTTTAGATTATATGTTATTACGGTACACTGCCTATAAAGAGTATTCACCCCATTGGATGAGGCAATTTTGACATTGATAAAAAGAAAAAGACTCTTAAATGTCAAAGTGTAAACAGATCCCTGCATAAGAATCAGAATTAGTAAGGCACACAATAATCTGCTGTAATTCAATGTTAAAGAACAATAGAATGAAAACACGTCCAAGGAGTGAATACTTTTCACAGGCACTGTATCTGGCTACACCCCAAATTTAATTAAAAAATTGTTAACTGTTTTATACTTAATATCTGATACAATGCCCTCATTTTAATTAGCAGCAAAATGCAATTAAAGTTGTCTGCTACTTTCCACTTTTGTTTTTTGACATTCTATAAATGATCATGTTTATGAGTTTGAATGTATATGATGTGTTATAGATGGCCAGGAACCCTGCCCCACCGGGACGCCTGGAGGAAGGATGGACCGGGAGAGTGGCACTATTCTTCCTTGGATGCCTGGACGGTCCTTGAACCCTGGCAGAACAAGGACTGAGCTAACCACTGTAAATATTGTAAATAGGGTGAATAAAACGTGTGTGTGTTTTGGACAGCTAGAGTCGTGTCTGTCTGTGGCTGGACTATCTTTTACAGATGTATTGTATACTATACAATACGGGTGTGTGAGGCATGTGGTCTTTGTGTGTGTGAGTCAGTCTTGACACCATTCAGGTCTTGAAAAACGTTAATAATTTGATTTTAATTAAAAAGTGTTTCACTTTAGTAGTTTGTTTTTTTCTACGTGTGTGGATGGCCAGACTGATCTGTTTTAATTGACGTTTTTTGAATGACTACCATTTTATCTTATCATTTGTTTTGTTTGTAAGCATGCATCTAGCTGACCTGGTGCCTCAATGAAAAATCTTTGGCTGCCATAATAGTGATCTATCACCCCCCTATGGATTAATATCATCATTTATCAGTGTTCTGCCTTCTCAAATGCTCTGTTGAGTTTGACAGGTTGCACTAATCGTTGATATAAGAAGTCTTGCTGATAGCCTGCTTTATTTTGAAATGGGTCCTTGGATGATTTGCTACTTTCTGCTTAAACAGTTAGCACATCTCAACACTGAGCCTTCTGACAAATGCTGATTTGCTCATTTCTGGAACTTGTTCTCTAGTATTTATTCATGAGAGGCTCAAACGAGAAACCAGATTCTAAACATTAACTACAGTATGCCTCTGAGGGCCTAACCAATTTGATGCGTGACATCCAACAATGGGCAATGCCAAACAACAAACTACTAGAGCAAAACCAAATATTAAGTAATAACCTTGGTTATTTAATAATTTTTAGAGTGTTTGGTCTTGCATTAAGACAAAACTGAAAAGAAAAATCCTAGCTTAAATTCATGAATAGCAATTAGGTGTGAAGCTACAGGATGACTTGGTTTTTAGCTATGCTGACCTTGGACAGCAAGACTTGGTTGCAACCTTTCACGTATCCGGTTCTTTTCCTTTTGGCTTTCAGCTGCTGATTTTGCTTCCTTTGAGATTTATGCAATTTGAATGCTATTTCAATTTAACAATAACTTCCAACTTCTGACACTTTGGCATTGATTTCTACTCCACTTCCTGACTCTATCTGTATTCAGTAATTGTTTCATTATTAAATACAGAAGTGAGAGACACAGCCCTTGAAAGAGGCTTCTTTCAGTTTCATTCATCTATTTCCTAACCTGCTTATCCAGTTACAATTACTACAGCAATGGAAATGGTGGGAGCAACAGCAGACTATTGTATGACACACTAACAAATACACCGATACACACATATACACACTCTCGCCAAATTAGACTCTCCAAACTAAACCTAACAAATAGCACATATTTACTATTCAAAAAATAACAGACACAGACAGACATCAGGCTCAAGTTCAGAACACAACACATGTTTATTATAAGAGGGGAAGCGTTTCTCCATCACTTCCCACAGCAACAGACTACAAGAAGCACCAATAAGTACAAGTCACAGCACTTTCTTTGCCTTCTTTTCTCTTTCTCTATTTCTCTCATTCACCTCCACTCCTCCTCTGGCAAGCTTTGTCCTCTCCCTCCCGACTCTGGCTCCTGGAGTAGTGGCTGCTGGCTCCTTTTATAGAGTACCCAGAAGTGATCCAAGTGTTCAATGAGCTGCTTCCAGGTGTGGCAGCATTCCTTCCAATGAAGGGCAGTTTCCACAGCTCCCCCTGGTGGCATCCATGGAACTCAAAAGGGCTGCAGGGAACTCCAACTCCAAGTGTGCCCTGTGGGAAACCATGGCGCCACTGCAACACAAGGGTCTGTCCTCTACCGTCTTGTGGGGGATAATGCCCTAATTACACTTTCTCCCCTGGTCCTCCATCCTCCTGGCATATGTGATATATATATATTAGAGCAATTTGCAATTATTTCCCACTCATTACATTTTTTAAAGCAATTAGCAGGGTTCTCAAATGCCGGTCCGTGGCTACAGGTTTTCATTCTAACCCTTTTCCTAATTAGTAACCTGTAATTATTTCTTTTTCCTTAGTTATCTGTCAAACAATATGGAGATGTGAAATGAGCCAAAACATGACCAGCAAACTATGTCCATCATACAATATCTGAAAATAAAGAAAGATGAAGGTCTTAGGAATGTTGATCTGCTCATGTCCACAAAACATTGTAACACTGTAATTCTCTTAGAAAAGAGAAAATCAACAATTTCAGAAATGTATGCTGTTGCACAATAAGAGCAGCAACAAGCCAGGGAATTAAACAATGGGTTTAATTAACAACAAAAATCAACGCCAAATTAAGCAACTGGTTGGAGTGAAATTGGTTGAAGCTTGAGGCCCTGACTTAGTTGGTCTTCTGTTGGCTCGTTTCACATTTCATTTCTGTTTGGTTGTCATTTAAGGAAAGAAATGAAGCAATTCAGAGGAAATACAGGGAAACAAATCTCAAAAAACAATTCAATTGAAATTAATTCAAAAGAAGTTAATTAGCAGCAAAAACATTAAGAGAAGGGTTAGAATGAAAACCTGCAGCCACTGTGGCCCTCCAGGACTGGAATTTGAGAACCCTGGTTTAAAGAAATCAAACCTATCCTGGTACCAATGGCCACAAAGCAAGAAGTAGGTCTGGATGGGATGCTGATACTGTACGTCACAGAACACACTCATGTACACATGTACTCATGTACACACCCACACTTGGGGAACTTATGTAGAGATGCAAATAAACGTAACATGGATGTCTTTAAGATCAGGATGCAGAATTAGAACCTTTAGATAAAACCTATGTTGATGTAGGAAGAAACTCCACTCAAACAGTGATATGGCTGAGAATGGAGTACTCATCTTTATTTTATAGAGAGCTTTCCCAAAGTTTTTTTTTACAAGTAAACACAAGACTGCTCAGAACATGATCAGTTAGAAGGAAAAACAGCCTACAAAAATAATAATGAAATAATGTTGTTGGCCTTATATTTCAAGTACAGTATGTATATAAGATTCAGTTTCATTACAGTTAGTACAAAGAGTCAATAAAAAATGAAGTACAGTGTATGTTATTATAAAACTAAATTAGGTTTAGTAAATACTTTCAAAAAGATTCCTTGCAATAGTGAGAATGTAGCATATAAGGCGGACAGCTGAATCTTTTTTAGATGAGCTAGCAAAACCCCATCAGTAAGAAGTACAAATTGACAGCAATGTCACACTTACTGGTATATTCTATTTCCAATAAAAAGAAACCTAGTCCTATAGATAATGGATCATACACAGTACCATAAATACAAGAGGGTGGATAGACAAAAGAAGCTATTTAACATTTTCTAACCCTCTTCATTAATGATGAATATAGGTTTATGGTCTCTGAGAATTCTATCATCCATTGTTGGATTAATTATATGAATTTCTTGTTGTTTATTCTTTTTGTCATTATCCTATTTTATTTTGGTTGCTGTTTTTCGTGATGAACTTTACATGGCCATGACCATATTGTTTTCTGTTCCAATGCAAGATAGTTATGTGTCATATTATGTCCTCATGTCCTTCCTTTAAAACATGTTAGTGTCCATTTTTCTGATTCCAGGTGTTCAGGGGATACTCTAAACATTCCGGCTGACAGATATCAGGTGATAGGCCTTTAACCTGAAGTCTTGTCAAGCTGAAAATCAGTGTAGTACATGTTGGGAAAGTTGGATCATGAAGCAGGATTCCAGAGTTTTCTGCTTACTTAGCCTTAAGTCCCACTACCCTTGAGTCAGGTGTGGGAAGAGTTTTTTTTTTTGCTTATTATTGATAATGATACCTGAATATTTTCTGTTTTTTCATACATACTTTCAATGTGTTTTAGGATACTGTGAAGTGCCAAAGTGTCTTCTTGCAGTGATGGGAATCTGCTGTTAAATAAGCCTTTGTATTTGTGTTCATTGAGTAAGAAGGTAGTTTGGAGTGAGAACACATGCTCTGTAACTAAAGAAACTTAACCACTTGTATTGTCACCAGCGTCTTGCTGTTGCTGAGCAGACTGTATGCAGATTTAATCCACCCAATTTGTATGATTCTATATATTCCTTTAAATATGCATTACTGGTTTTGATGCAAATATATATAATTTTTGAGTGAAAGTTTAAAGCAAATGTCTCCATTTGACTGCCAGAAGCATGCCACTAGTTTTATATTGTTCATCCCTTTTGGTGGCCTTTAACAGCACTAGTGAACATCCTTGTGAGGGCCTCTATTTGATAGTAAACTGAGTTGAAGTAAAGGTTTGGAAGTAAAGACAGCAGTAGTCAGTGACCAGCTTGCATTAGAGCTCCTGAAGATAAAACTTGCCGTTTGCAACACAGAAAGTAAAACAGGTAAGAGGTTAAAGGTGACAGTTACATGGCTGGTTCTGACATTTCTTCCTATCCCCCATCTACAAAATAACCAACGAGATTAGGTGGTTCCTTTTATATTAAGTGCATTGAATTGGTGATCTGATAACACAATTAAACACACAAGCTTTGAATTTCCAACGACAAATGACTACTTATAAGTACGCTAAGGGCTTAGAGTTAGTATTTTGGGTGATGAATTTTTGACTGATCTTTATTTAATATTTCTGGTTTTCACAATTATGTTTATACTAGATTCTTTCTAGATATTTTGACTCCTACCAATTCCTAAACAAAGGTTTTTACCTTTTAATTCTTCATCTATCAGGCCATTCTTCAATTCTTTGCCTCTTCAAGCACACATAATTCTCAGTGTCCATAGTATCACCCAGTTCAGATACCTATCCTCAGAATTAACTGTGAAATAACTGAGTACAGGAATTTCTTTTTTAAAATACATGAAAAGAAAAGATGGGTTTTCAGTGTTCATTAGGTCTTCAGTCTAAAAAAGGTTTTATGGGTGGACTTAGGTAGTGAATAGGAACCACAAAACTATGTAAGTATGGTACAGGGAGCTATAAGAAGGCAAAATCACAAGCTATTAGGTTTGCACAGGATAAGCTTTATAGACTCTTTGTTTGGTGTTTGAATTCAGAAATTTTTGTAGGTGAATTGAATACTCTGGGATTATTTAAAATGAAGGGCATTTGTTCTGTTGCAAGTGGTAAGGTGAAATAGAAAGTCTTCACAGTGTATTTTGGTGACTTCTTCACTCATTTTACAATGATTGAATTACAGGGTCGGCATATTCTTGTCATGTAGTCTTGGACTCTAGTCCATACTAATGCACAGACATTTACAATTTGCAAACAAACAATGGGTCACTTTGGAGTCATCAGTCTTACCTAGGAAAGACATCTGAAGAGACATGGAGAGAGAATACTAATTTCATAACAGAGAATGTTTTGATTCAAAACCACGACAGCGCTATGGCACAGTGGCTAACAGAACCTGCATTTGAATCTTACGACTGTCTGTGGAATTTTACATTCTCCCTATGTCTTTGTGAGTTTAACTCTGTGTGCTCCAGTGTTTCTCCTACATCACTGTCATATCTGTCATTGACTGCTGTTTTAAACTGGGCACTGTGTGTGTGTAAGTGGGAGTGTGTGTGTGAATGTATACTATGATTGACGTACAACCTATCCAGAATCATTTCCCGTAGGGACAGAAATGTCTTTGAAGCCAAGAAGCCAATAGAGCTAACTGCAATGCTGTGCTTGGAAAATCATTATAAGTTTTTAAATTTGTGGTAAACACGTTTAAAATTTTACATAAATTATGTCCAAAGTTGCCAGAAAAAGAGAATTAGAAAAATGTCATTATACACTTGTTTAATGTAACTGGCTGCTTAATTTGAGACGGGGTCAAAACTGTAGCATCACATTTAGGAAACAGCGGACTGCTGAAACTTCTAAAAGTGGACTTGCATTAGTTGAACAAAGAGGCAATGAAGGTGTAAATTGAGAAATAATAAAATCTTGGGATATTTCTATTGGGATTTCATATACAGTAAAGGATCCATCATTTTTGCACTACTTACTTGTGGCAGCAGAAGGTGAATGTTAGTGAAGAAAAAGCTTTTATATACTTTGAGGACTAAGCATTTTACATGAAAAGACACATTAAAGAGAACTGCTTTTAATGTTTTGCAGATCACAGATAAATTACAATTAATCGTCTGCTATCCAATCCTCTGTGACTCAGAAAAGGTGCTAGGAGAAAGGTACTTACATGCCATAGAACATTTTTGAAATAAAAATACTTGGAAGTTCTTGACTCCTTATTCTTTCTGTTTTTGGCCCAAATACAACTGAATGACATAGAAGAGATGACAACTATATATAAGTGCAGTTCAGTTCAGTACTAAAGCTGGAAAAATACTCAAGAGCAAGAGAGACAGACTGTAGACAAAGAGAAGGGCCTGCTTTCTTCACAAAGAATGAAATATGAAGCATATCTCATCGCCTCTGACTGAGACGGATCTCTTGCTGTGTTGGCTGTATGAGAAACAATGAAAAATCGCATATGATGATTGGAATAATATATTTACAGAACACCCTGAGCAGATGTTGTCTGGAGTGGCATATTTTGAGTGGAAAGACAAACTTGAGACACAACAAAAACAAATGCAAAGAGGAAGTTTAGTTTTTAGACTTTATTTAGATGTGGGACTTCCTGAACACATCTGCATTAAAATCCAGGGCTGACAATTAAGGTTATTATTATTAATGTTTTTATGAAATCTTGGGGAAAAAGAGAAAACCTTGTGTAAACTAAATTATGAAAAACATTAGGGAAAAGAATTACAAAAATGAATACAAGGCTATTGACAGGCATTCTGAATGAGGTATAGTATAGCTACCTGAGCCTGGTGTGTGTGGATTGAATGTGGGAAACACAAGCAAAAATTAAGGGATTATATAAAGATGTGTGATGCTGATGTGTAAGAAGAGGCAGCTGAAAGTCAAGACGTGGAGAATTAAGTCAGATTTTTTTCCAAAAAAAAAATAGGACTTTGCTAACCCAATCAGATTTTCAATAGTATTGTAAATATTGTTCAGGCCGACCTGGGGACCTGGGTTCGCTTCCCGGGTCCTCCCTGTGTGGAGTTTGCATGTTCTCCCCGTGTCTGCGTGGGTTTCCTCCGGGAGCTCCGGTTTCCTCCCACAGTCCAAAGACATGCAGGTTAGGTGGATTGGAGATTCTAAATTGGCCCTAGTGTGTGCTTGGTGTGTGGGTGTGTTTGTGTGTGTCCTGCGGTGGGTTGGCACCCTGCCCGGGATTGGTTCCTGCCTTGTGCCCTGTGTTGGCTGGGATTGGCTCCAGCAGACCCCCGTGACCCTGTGTTCGGATTCAGCGGGTTGGAAAATGGATGGATGGATATTGTTCAGGCCTCTTCCAATTAAATTAATTACCGTAAATGAATATTGCTTTCACCTCAGGTTAACTTAATTGTGAATGCAACAGTAGCCTTCACTTTTTTTAATTCTTCATATAAGGATTATGAATCAATTTGTAATAACTTTTAATATGACATCTTCCATAGGAAGATGAAAGCACTTTTCAAAGTAATTCATAGTATATTATGTGTTAGGCTTTACCAGGCAAACTAGAGATAAGGAGGAAATTAATATATAACTGGCAGTACAGCAAAATAATGAATAACTTAAGAAAGGACAATTACAGTATTTGAAACATCCAAGTGAAAATAACTAATAGTTTCACCCAGCACGTGAAGGCACCACAAGAGAATCAGCTTTACAATGCAATTAAGAAAAAGTGGGATTTTAGTTGAAATTTAAATATAGTTTGTCAGTTGGCTTCTCTGCAATGGATTCCTTTCCTGCATTTAATCAAATGATCTCAAGATTTTGTTAGTGATTTGCAAAACTCCAACATTCCACATTATCTGTCCACACTGCTTATAGTATACACATCTATTATCTAGCTGAAATTTTACAATTACTATATTAACTATATTGTGGCCAATGATAAGCAAAGCAAGCAAGTTTTGTGAAACTAGCAGTAAAATGTATTTCATAGGAGATTTCAAAATGAGAAACTCACTAAAAAGTTTTTTTGGGTTTAAAATTTTTTTTTTGGTGGAAAACAAAGAATTTTTCTCCCTAAAACCATTGTGTGCTGGTCTCTGCCTGAACAACAGCTTTTCTTCCGGCAGCATATAGCAAGTTAAGCTCTCCTAAATCCGCATGAAGTTAGGTGTAGTAACTGATACAATGATTTTATGGCTACTCTGAAGAGAAGGACCAAAATTGTGTCACTCTGAGTTTTTAAAACACATTCTTAAACCCTTAAATAAATTTAATTTCTTTATTTATTTTTTGTTCCAACATCATTTTAAGGTTGTTGATTTATTTTCACAATTTCCCACAATGCCATCCTGTTTTTCATAGGTGTCATTTTTGTTACAAGGATTGTTGTCAGTATCCATGGTGTTGCATTGGTAGGGCAAGTTTCGTGAAACATGAGGCACGTGACATCATCATATAAGAGTCATTTTTGGGATGACCAATATCAGATGAACCAAGAGACTTTTAAGTGCAGTTTTCTTTACTGGTTTCCCTGGTTACAAAATTTTGTGAGTGAACTTCTGGGCAAGATTTTTGTTTAGTGTTGTGGTGCTCTTTAGTTTGTACATGACTTTTATCTTTTATTGAATTTATACAATCAAGTCAAACTTTACAAAACTAAATTCAATTCAACCTCCACCCATGAGAAAGAGAGGAAGGCCAACAGCCAGAATAAAACTCTTAAGATTAGTAAAGAGAGAAAGGAGTCTTTTCCCCCAATATAAATGCTTATTCTAAAATGTTATTAATTAGATCCTGCCAGGTTTTAACAAGCTTTGAACAGATCCTCTAAGTGAGAATTTGATTTTTTCCAATATCAAATAGTATATGACATCAGTTACCCACTGACTTAAAAGAGATGGGCTAGGATTCTTCCAGTTGAGCAAGATAAGTCTACGTGCTAATAGTGAAGTAAATGCAATCACAGTTTGTTTGTTCTTCTCCACTTTAAACCCATCTGGAAGTACACCAAACAAAGCTGTTAGTGGATTAGGAGGGATTGTGACACCAAGGCTGTCTGAAAGGCATTTAAAAATTTTCATCCAGAATGATGTTAATTTGGTACACGGCCAAAATATATTACCTAGTGAGGCTGGAGCTCGATTGCAATATTCGCTGGTTGGATCTTGCCCTGGAAACATTTTGGACAATTTTAAAGGAGACAGATGTGCTCAATAAAAACATTTTAAGTTGAATAATTGAATGCTTTGCGTATATGGAGCTACAGTGAATTATATGTATGGCTGCCTTCAACTCCTTTTCTGAAATGGCGAGTAAGAGATCCTTTTCCCACTGTACTCTGGGATCTTTAAAAGGAAGGGACTTTAAAATGGTTTTATATCTTGAGTCTAACATTTAATTTCCTGATCCCTTTTATAAAATAATTCTGCTTTGGTGGTAGGACACAGTTTGCATTTCTTAAACAGCTACTCTAATTTGCCACTGTGCCACAGATCAGCTCTGGTTAATTAAGAGCAATACATTCACAAGCATGTCATTTAGAGGGTAAAGCAGTGCTCTTCTGCAATGTGAACACTTCTGTTATCATCGTATCAGCAGCCTCCTTCACTTTCAGCTTTTCACTGTCACACTTTTCTGTAGCACTCAAACCGAAGCAATCAGTAATGACCATGTGAGAATTATATAATATAAATACATAAAATAATGTATAATAAAATTAGAAGATGTGTAAGTATTAAAAAATTGATGCTTGTTCATCTTGAAACTCTGCTCAGTTATATGTTTTAGGTATATATGATTATGTGTAAATGAACCAATGCAACATTGCACCATTGAGTTTTTAGCTCTCTCCACTTATACAGAAAAAAATGTATACCTGCAGTTTGTACCCTCACAATAATGCACATTAGTAAACCATCTTCAAGTTTAATATCTTTGTGGATCCAAAGTAGTTAACTGAAAAATAAGACTTTTATGGTTTTGAAAAGAAAATGTAAAATGTAAACCTGGTTAACGCTTCTATTTTACATTTAAGGTAATGGACACAATCAATCCATGAAATAAAGGCAAAATCAAAAACAAAAAAGCAAATGTAGCACTGAAAGCAAAATGAGATATTGTAATATACAGTATATAGTTTAACAAGTACTATTGCAACTTACATCGCAATGATATCACTAGTGATGAGAGAAACTGCAAATGTAAAACATTTGGAAGTTTTAAGGTTTTTTGTGAGGGTAAAAACAGTAAATATTGCTTCCTAAAACCTCATTTACATTTCTCTGTTTACTTGTCGTTCTTTTCTGTAGCTGTAATCCATACCACAAATCAGTGCTGTTGATACCTGTCATTCAGATCACAATAGAAGTGTTTAGCACCTTTTTTAAAAACATGACTAGATATATATTTACCATATGAAGACACACCAGCATACTCCATTGTGCATATACAGTATATGTGTTTTCTCCACACACCATTTTCACTATATGCTAAACCTCCACTCCCCACCATTATCTAATAACCACCTTCTCCTGGTAGAGGATATGCACACTTTCAGTGATTTTTTTTTTCACTAAAGATCTTTATTTAAATATCATATGACAGACTGAAACATACAAAATGAATACATGTAAATGTTACCAGAAATTATTTTTCTTGTAAAAATTGCATCAAATATGGGTCAACTGGAGCCAAGTTTGGGTATTCATTTTGTAAGCCGTTTGTATTACCCTTAGAGTTTCCTGACCATTTTGACTTTATTTTGATTTCTCCCCAGCTATTGTATCTCCTGATTCCTGTTTTGTCTGAATAATCTTGCAGCTCTGTGACTCTCATTTTCTGCTTTCCAGATATGCATGCTAAGGTGGCAATCCAAGTGGCAGATTTTAAACTAATATAGAGAATTGGCTCAATTAATGAAGAGCATGTTTCCTTATCTAAAATTGCCTTTGTTATTTAAGGACAATCAAACAATGTTGCGCAAGTTCACACCTCACAAGAAATCTCAAAGTTCAGTTCACAGAGATTAAAATTAATAAATTCACGTTCATAGTTCACCATTTCAATTTTGAACTAGTTCATGTTCAGTTCATTTTGTATTTTTTAAGGAGCGAGAATAAATGACCCATGAGTTTACTTTTTTCAATTTTGGATGCCTTATATTAGGCTATTACAGTGTTCTTGAATAAAATACAATAATTCTGAAGACTTTTTAAATTAAATACACGTTATTGAGTTATACCCAGTGTGATAATAATACAATATACTGTAGACATCATAAAGATTTTGGGGCAGCCACCCATATATTGTTTTCCCAGCTGCAAATGTTTAAGTTTTTTTAAGCACGATGTGCATAGAACAGAGTCCACCACAGAACTGACTACAATAGATAAAGATGGAGGCTTTAAAGGCCCGTAGAGGAAATGATGTCATCAAAAGGGCCGGAACCAGAAGTGACGTGAGTAAAGGGGCAGGCTTCAGAAGTGATGTCAGCAAAGGGGCAGGCTTCGGAAGTGACGTCAGCAAAGGGGCCGGCTTCGGAAGTGACGTCAGCAAAGGGGCCGGCTCCGGGAGTGATGTCTTACTCAGACCCTTTAGCTGCATCATACTCGCACATGTGTGACAAGGCCCCCCCTCAGCCCAGACCCATCGGGTCGGGCATCTTGCACCGAGAGGTCATGGGCACGAGAGAGGGCATCAGCGTTGGCATAGAGAGAGCCCTTAAAATGAATTAGTGAAAACTGGTAAGATTGGAGGTCAAGAAACCACCTAGTGACCCATGGATTCGACTCTTTGTGAAGGGCCATCCACTGTAAGGGAGCTTGAACCATCACCTGAGTGAACTCCCAGCCCAAGAGGTAGTACCTCAACTGCGTAATCGCCCATTTAATCACAAGGGCTTCCTATTCTACTGCTGCATGCCAGGTCTCCCGATCCATCAGTTTCTGGCTCAGGTACATGACAGGGTGATCAACACCATCGATGCTTTGGCTCAGCACGGCCCCCAGGCCTGTGTCTGAAGTGTCCGTCTGGAGAATAAAAGGGAGAGAAAAATTAGGAGCTTTTAATATTGGTGCTGAAGTAAGAGCCTGTTTTAAGTCACAGAATGCCGTGTCCGCCTTGTCAGTCCATATCACATGATTAGGAGCCCTCTTCTTTGTTAGATCAGTCAAGGGTGCCGCTCTCTCTGAAAACCTAGGTATGAACCGACAGTAGTACCCGGCTAATCCGAGAAATGCTTGGACTTGCCGCTTGGTTTGTGGATGGGACCGTTTTAAAATGGCATCTATTTTTGAACACTGTGGTTTCACAGTACCCTGACCCACCAGGTAGCCCAAATATTTAGCCTCTTTCAGTCCAAAGAAACATTTCTTGGGATTGATACGAAGCCCAGCTTCTCCTAGTGTCTGCAATACCACACTGACCTGCTGTATGTGTTCCTTCCATGTACTGGAATAGATGACGACATCATCCAGATAGGCAGCACTATACGCATTATGGGGTCGGAGCTCTTTGTCCACCAGACGCTGGAAAGTTGCAGGAGCCTCATGTAATCCGAATGGAAGGAAACGATACTGCCTTTGTCATGTCAAGTGTGATCAAAAATTTTGCTTGTCCAAGCCTCTCGAGGAGGTCATCCACGCGAGGCATGGGATAAGCATCAAATAAGGAGACCTGGCTAAGCCGACGGAAGTTATTGCAAAACCTCCAACTGCCGTTAGGCTTACTAACCAAGACGATTGGACTGCACCAGGGACTATAACTTTCCTCTATCACAAGATGTTCTTGCCTGAAGAAGGGGCCTGAGTTGCTTCGAAAGCTTGCATATTGTAATCTTTTTAGTTAGCCAATAAAAGGTGTCATTTTGCTTGGCTTTTCTCTACATTCATAATGGCTAACACGGTACAACACCCTAGTACTAAGCTCTTCCATAGAATGGAAATCACCCCAGTCCGGCTGGGCAAAGTTTTTGGGGAGGTTCTTTAGAAAAATAAAGCAGACGACCTGCTGCATTATTTGGCAGGTGGTCAGTTCAAATGGCCTTAGCCATAAGGCCACCTGCTCCCAGAGGGTCATAGCCTGCCCCTGGATTGATCTCTCTGGATCAAATTTCCAAATCTTTATTATTCTTGCCTGCTGGACTGGGGATAGCCCATATTTAACTGGGACTGCAGCCTCAATGGACAGCTCAGATCTCTCCTCCGAGAGAGCATAATAAGCCCTTTTTGTTTCATCCCCAGAAACCAGCCTACGTCTGTGTGTCCCTTTCACACTCTCCACTTGGTAAGTTACAAGCCCGGGATTGTATTTGGGGAGCAGAGCCTGTACTGAGTCCTTCCTGACCCCCAAACGCACTCCCCCCCAGAAACTTGACCCCGGTACTTTCCTACCTGGTTAGTTTCCTGTCCGTGTCCCGGTTTCTTCTGGGACTGTATCCTGCCAACTATGCCACTATGATAATAATACAACATAGACATCATAAAGATTTGGGGCAGCCACCTATATATTGTTTTCCAAGCTGCAAAAGTTTAAGTTTTTTTAAGCACGATGTGCATAGAACATAGTCCACCACAGAACTGACTACAATAGACAAAGATGGAGGCTTTAAAAGCCCGTAGAGGAAATTATGTTATCAAAAGGGCCGGAACCAGAAGTGACGTCAGTAAAAGGGCCGGATTCAGAAGTGATGTCAGCAAAGGGGCCGGCTTCGAAAGTGACGTCAGCAAAGTGGCCAGCTTCTGGAGTGATGTCTTCTGAGGTGCCAGAACTTTGCAGGATTTCCCGGGAAAGGTCTGTAGGGAACTGAGAAAGACAGTCAGTGCACTCCACCGTCCCCTTGTCGGATGTTTTATTACCATTACTCAGACCCTTTAGCTGCCTCCTATTCGCACTTGTGTGACACCAGCAACACACACATATCCTCCCAGTCAAAAAAGAAATTAAATACATGTAAGTATACATATAAATTACCGCTCTATTTCCAACCGTGTGACACAAATGGTGACTGTGGAACCAGCGTGTAGTTGAACTAACCTATTACACTGACGGTCAAATTATGCTGCCGGTCAAAATTCGTGTCACATATTGTATGTCCAACAGCGAAAAATATAAAGTGGGCTTGCAAAGTACATTTTCCTAAAAGCGAAAGCGGAGCTTCACCGTGTGCTCGAGTCAGCAGGGGTGCAGCTTAAGCACAAGCAGGTAGACACAGACAGTGCCTATTTGATATTATGTTATTTTTTCCGAATACAAATACAGGTAAATGGCAAAAAATTTGTACAAAATGAACATTCATAAAAATCCACTATTTGCGCTTATTCGAATACCGTGTTTGGATTCGGCTCCACCCCTATATTACAGGGTAAAGCAAAACGTTTAATCTGGACCTAAACCAAATCCAGAATGTCACATAAAACTGAACTAGCTTATGTTCAAGACACTTACAAATAACATCACGTTCTTAGAAAAATTTGCTTTTTCAATGAACGCACTCTTTTGAACTAGTTCATACACAACACTGCAATCAAAACATTTTACTACAAATATTTATGGGGAGTTTGCAGAACTATTATGTACAGAGCAACACAACATTTACTCTTAAAAGTGTAATCTCTTCATATGTCAAAATCCTACTACTACATATTTACAGTGTTTACATAAAATTATAAACATATATCCCAAAATGCTTCTTTGCATTTGATATGGTAAAGGTGTTGTTATAATTATATTTGTTATAAAATTTGTTATAATTAACTCCTAATGTAACCTAACCTTATTTATAAAAATGATTACTAGGATTAATCCTCTCCACTTCCAAGGGTTCTCCCAGTTCAGGTGTAGTTTTCCAGAGTTTATGTTGTCTTGTTGAGAGTTGACTTTTCATGACTCAACAACTATGTAGAGATCTAGTCCATCCATCCATTATCCAACCCGCTATATCCTGACTACAGGGTCACAGGGGTCTGCTGGAGCCAATCCCAGCCAACATAGCGCGCAAGGCAGGAAACAAACCCCGGGCAGGGTGCCAGCCCACCGCAGAGAGATCAAGTCACAACACCTATTTATATGACTTTGAACAAGTCACAGATATAACTGTGTGATAGATTCTAGGAGTGGGCATATAAAATGTATTGTTGCAAACAATTTAGTGTACAAGTTTTGCATTTCAGTAGTAGAGGAGGGTAAAAGACACTTCTGGGAAGAATATATTGCTCTGCGTTTTCTGCTGTGCTTTATCGACTTCAGATTTTGCTTTGCATTTTTAGATTCTGTATAAAACCTTTTACAACTATTATGTTCATTTTATTTACTCATCTTATGGTATTTTATGAGCATGTCTGTTTTTTTTCCCAGCCACATATATGCTTCAGATTCAATTAAAGTTGCTGCTGAAAGAAGTGCTATTACATACTACTGAAACAGGAGGTGAACTGAGTTTTTTGCATATGGCTTGTGAATGTTGGGTTAGTTTTTGTGGAGTATAAAAGGTCAAAGAAGCATCTGCTAGGTGTTGTTTGTCTTTGTAAGGTGAGATTTATTTAATTTTACAATATGGTAAGTACTGCTTAATTTGTAGTTACATTATGCTCTGATATATGAAACCAAAGAAATATAATAGGGTGTACTTACTTTTTCACATGACTGAAAACAGATGGAAAAAGGGAGAGTGGAGCAGGGCATGCACCTAGTTTTCTTCCTTCATTTGGTCACCTTACATGACTAGAATAATTCAAACCATTTGACACAAATAAAATAAATTAATGGCTCAAGAAATACAAAATTCCCTCAGCTGCAGCTCTTACAAGTTTGCAGGCTGTGTTTGTTGAGTTCAGCCACCTTGTCTGACATTATTACTTGAATACAAACACTCAAAATGTCATTCAATAGTCACAGTGAGTCGTTAACATATAATTTATGAGCAGTGAAAACATAAAATTACCTGATTTTGTAGTCTCTTTTGATAATAATCCATGTTTTCATGTACTTATTGTGTGTTTTCAGTGAAATGTTCAATACACAAACACTGTCAGTTCAGTGTGCCTTTCAGACTATAATTATAGCATTTCATCCTGTTCTGTAAATCATTTCAAAACTGCAGTAAGAAAAACACAGCGATGCAAAACCTTGAATATAATTAGGGTCATGCTGCAGGATTTGGGAGGGGTGCATTGTCCTGGCAGTGATCCATTTATCCAGTGCTAATTTATTGCTGTCAGATTTCCATATCCTTCCCACAGGCCTGATGAAAACTGCAAAGTGATATTTCTAGCTTTTCCAGAACAAACAGCATGGGGGAAATTCTGCTGGAAAACCTGTGGAGCTAGGTTGTAAATTTTAGCTATTTTTGAAACAACCTTTCTAAGTTAGAGGAAATTAAAATTTTTCTAAAAGAGGATGGGGCATGTCCCATTTGTCACACAGATGCCATATGTTTTCCTCCTGAACTAAGTCAACAACAAGGACATTTATTAATTTATGGTTTCTTTTCATTTCATGAGAGCTTGAATCTGAGTGGGACTGTGGGTTTTTCTGCTTTATACACAATGGTCAAAGCAAATCTCATTATGCTGTATAGTGCACAAATAATGTGATCTTGATTTTCAGTTTTGGTGAAGGACTCCAATATGTTCCATTTTGTACCCTTTCATTTTCTAATCTTTCCATTATGGGAGATGGAGTCTCCCGAAAAAAGTGTCAGTGGCATTGAAGGAGCTGGCCCTTGGAAGGATACCATTCCATCACAGGCCAACTTTTCTTTGCCTAATGAATAGTGCAGGATATTGTAGTCAAGGGTATTTTTTGAAATTTCCTACTTAATCACTGTAAAATGGAAGAAGTTTACCAACACTTGCAAAATGAGTTTCCTCAAATGTTTAAAGTAATGGAAATACAAAAGTAATGCAAAACTCTTTGAATATGCATGCAAAGTTTCAGATCACCTATTTTACAAGGGAGAGAATTAAAATGCATCACTACAACATTACTAAAATACAATTTATAATCACATTGGACAGTGCATGTTTTTCACTTGTCGGCATAACTGTTAGCATCAGTATTTTCTGATTTGTGCCCCATAATGTATCACTCTGAAGTCAGAACCTATTTATCTCTATCAGATGAGTATGAAGATGCAGAACATTCTCAATGAATAGCTGCTTACAAGACAGCATATTAAAGAAAACTCCTAGTCCAACTGCACTCTAACCTGTAAAAATCAATAAGTGCACATAACTATGAGCATAATGTATAACCTGTGACTTTGGCTGTTTTTGGTGTTGTGTTACCTTTTGTTTCACTTATTATTTAATCTGCTTTTTTTGTAAAGAGAGTCTAAGGAGAAGCATTTGTACAATTGCAGGTACAAAACAAGAGGTTAGGAGCACACACTGATACAGTGCATTGCCACAACCACCACATGACAAACCAAATCGGGATCCCAGATTAGGACCCGAGTGCAGCCATGCAATGGGTGACACCTTAGCACCACACTAGTTCAGATGGAGTGGAACCAGTGTGAGGTTTTTTATGGTGGCTGTAGTGCCAATTCTGCCACCAACCCCCAGATTTTTTCCTGCAGGTTGGAGGGCCTACATGCAGGGCTGGTTGCAGATTAACATCATACCCAGGACGGAGCAATTGCAGGTTAAGGGCCTTGCTCAAGGGTCCAATGAAGTAGAGTCACTTTTGGCATTTATGGGATTCGAACCGGCAACCTTCCTATTGCCAGTGCAAATCCCTAGCCTCAGAGCCCAACACTCCACCCATACAAAACAAGAGTCTACAATATAAGTTTTACAATTTACAAAAAAAATGATATATGTCAAAACGGCCATGCTATTTTATAGAAGTCTGAGTGATTTTAAAATTCAAAAATTTTTCAAATACCTCATTATTAAGCGATCAGGAAAGTTAATAGAGTGTAAGGTTATTTATCACGATGTGTGGGGTACAAATCAACAGGCGATATGCTTAAGTTATATAACACACTAGTGTAAGGTAGTGTAGATTTACAAAGGTAAAGTATGTGGAACTTTGTTTACGCACAGTTTTATGCATTCGAAATTTTTTGTGCGTATGCACATTTCTGTTTTTGTCCATAGGCCATGTTTTAATCTGAATTCTATGCACGGTGTTATATATGACACCTCTGGTGTTGTTTTTTTATTTGCATTCAGTTATTAACTGTTGCTGGTTAAGAAAGCAGAAAACAATTAAACCCTAAATGCAAATGATTAAACCAAAAATAGGCAATTAAGGGTTCTAAATTGTAACAAGTGAGCTAACAAGTGAATTAAGCCCAAAAAAACATACTGCTTTAACAAATAAATGGGTTCTAATTAAGAAACTGATGGAAGTGAAAACCTGCATCCACTAAAATTTGTCTTGAATGAATTAATGTGGGCAGCATGGTGGTGCAGTGGGTAGCCACTATCAGTTAGGAGACCCGGGTTCGCTTCCCGGGTCCTCCTTGCAAGGAGTTTCTGCTTGGGTTCTCCCTGTGTCTGCTTGGGTTTACTCCGGGTGCTCCGGTTTCCTCCCACAGTCCAAAGACATGCAGGTTAGGTGCATTGGCGATTCAAAATTGTCCCTAGTGTGTGCTTGGTGTGTGTGCCCTATGGTGGGCTGGCGCCCTGCCCGGGGTTTGTTTCCTGCCTTGTGCCCTGTGTTGGCAGGGATTGGCTCCAGCAGACCCCTGTGACTCTGTAGTTAGGATATAGCGGGTTGGATAATGGATGAATGGATGAATTAATGCACTAAAAAGCAATATTGTTAACTACTAAGTTTCATTGTCACCAGCAACCAACAGATTTAACATAGACACAGTCAGATATATATTTATTGAACTTATTATTACATAAGACTTAAAGTCCAAATGTTATGTCTATGCATTTCACTACTTGTTGAAAAGCACTGTTAAGAAATTCAGAAGTTCTGGTTTTGACTTACCTAAATGAAAGACGAGTGTGGGCAGGCTGCAACAGTTTGAATATGATCTTATTGGCTTTAACATCCATCACATGAGTTATAAACCACAGTAAATACTGTGAAGGTAATGATGGCCAGTGCCTATATTGACAGATACTGAGTAACATCCTGGAAAGGAAGCCAGTCTTAACCTGCTTCATCAGAGATGTGAGAAGGGCAGAGAGTCAAAAGAGTTCCTTATATTCTTTTTCAAAGGACAAAAATATAATGGATGGACAGTAGAGAATGCACAACAGAGGTTTATACATTCCCAGCCTTTATAACTGGTGCCAGAAAGAGGCTGCTTTAGAGGTTGCTTACTCTTTTAGTAAAAGTTGGCCAGCAGCCTAGCAGGGAGCAGTGGATAGATGACCCCCTCAGGGGATTTTGTAGGGCTTCAGAGGAGATTAGAAGCAACCTCAGAAGTGCTCCCTGGATAAGATTTAATAGTGGCCAATCTTCATAAGTCTAGGGACCTTCAATCAGCAGAGTGGAGTTGGACGAGGGCTTGTCTGATGGGTGGAAGAGTAGCCAAGGTTGTTGTACAAAGAGTTAGAGAAAGTCAATGAGGAGCTGCCTTATTTTTCATGGGGGTAGTGGATCAGTCACCCAACAGGCTGGAAAGAGTAACATTTATTGTATAAGACAGGCCCAGAGAGTCTCTAGTCTTTTGTTATTTATATACCTTTTGTTATTATCATTTTTTACTCCCGTGTGTGTTATAATTAATTAAACCACCCTTCTTTGCTTATCTCGGTGTCCCTGGTAGATTTCTGAACTGAAGGTATGCTGTAGTGACCCCTCCAGTTGGCAGTATTCACACATTAACAATTATGAATTATTACAGTATAGCCTGTACTTGTTACACTGCAAAAAAATGAAATCTAAGCAAGTGGAAAAGTATTTATATCATGACATTAAATCTTGTTTTTTCCTTATTGTAAGAATTACTGACTTATCAAAAAATTGTATTTACGATTATTTAGCTTACTTTAAGAAATCTTGTCAAGTAAATTTTGCTTACCCCATTGGCAGATTTTTTTTTGGTAATGCCCATTTAAAGTTTTTATTTGTCTAGTTTTTACATATGCATTTTTTGCAGTGTATTTATGATTTATTATACTGTATATTCTTTCATATTCCACCACTGATTCAAAATGTGGCCCTGGCTAAGTTTTTCAGCTTGCTATTGTTTCTGGCTAAATAAAAACTATTTACCTTTGTATTTTGTAACTTTCTTAGGATTAATGCATTACCTAAATGTGCACCCACCTGTTCATTAGTTTATTTTCCCAAACCCACCACACTGACTTTAGGGCTATGAGAAGTTAGTATTTATTCAGGCACAGTTTAGGAATAAACCATGGACTTAATGGCAGCCCATCACAGGGGACACTCTAACATTCCCACACCAGGCTAACTTAAGGCTCTTATTATACTAATGCATGAGTCCTTGGGGCAGGGGAGGAAACCAGAGAACCCAGGGAAAACCCATATAGAACATGCATACTCCACAGAGATAATGACTAGTTTGGGAAATGTACGTACTTGTGTTTCCAGAGTCAAGCAGCAACACTGTCACTCATCTAAAAATGTTTCCTGAATCTAAATAAAAACTATTGTTTTGGTTATTATGGGCAAATTAACAAACAACAATCTAACTCTGTGGGGCTTTCTCTGTACACTCATTGAGCAAATTATTAGGAACAGCTGTACACCTGCTTATCCATGGAATCATCTGTTCGGCCAATCATGTGGCAGCAGCACAATGCATCAGATCATACAGATCAGGAGCTTCAATTAATGCCCTTATCAAACACCAGAAAGGGAAAAAATGTGATCCCAGTGATTTCGACCATGGCTTGATTGCGGGTGCCAGATGGGCTGGTTTGAGTATTTCTGTAACTGCTTGTCTTCTGAGACTTTCATCCACAACAGTCCTTACAGCAGGGGTGAACAACCCCGATTCTGGAGGGCCACCGTGGGTGCAGGTTTTCTTTCTAACCATTTTCTTAATTAATAACAATTTTTTGCTGCTGATTAACTTCATTTAGTTCTTTTGCAGTTTAGGATTCTGACTCTTTAAATCAGGGGTGAGCAATGTTGGTACTGGAGGATCACAGTGGCTGCAAGTTTTTGTTCCAAGTCCTGTTGCTCAAGTGATATTTTTCTGCTTCCTTTTAGTTATCTCGCTTGTTAAGATTTTGAACCCTTAATTGCTTATTTCAGTCTTAAACAGTTGCATTTATTGTTTGTAATTGTTCCTTATTAGCAAATGACAGCTTGTTTCGGTTTAAACCTGTGTGTTTTCATCATGCACTATTTACAGGGCTGTCTTAAAATATGGGCACAGTGGGCCCTGGCTGGGGGCCCCAGGAGCATATGGGCCCATGATGTTTCTGATGCCTATGCATGTTTCTGTTTTGTTATCAAAACAGGGGAACCAGTGCACTACTTTGCCCAGGGGCCTATGATGCTGGTAAGACAGGCCTGACATTTTGATTTACTCAAGTACTCAGAAGGAAACTGAAGAGAAAATGAAGGACTGAAAAATCACTCATCTGATTTAGACTTCAAATCATTTTGATTGATATCTTTAGAAAGGAAACAAAATCTACAATTTAAGAATGATCTGACATTGCAGAGTTAAGACACTACCAAGTCATAATATTAAATGAGACCCGTTATTGGCAAGGATTGTTTTCTAATTAAGCAACTAGGTTGGAGCAAAAACCTGCAGTCCACGACTGACTATGATCACCCTTGCTCATGACTAGAATTTACTCAGAATAGCGTAAAAAACAAAAAAACATCCAGTAAGTGGCAGTACTGAGGTACACCGATGGTAGGGTCAGAATTTAGTGCCAACAGAATGAATCCATACACCTAACCAGCATTATATCAACAGTCCCAGCTGGTGAAGGCAGTGTAATGGGGAGGAGAATGTTTTCTTGATATACTATATACTAATCATTGATTAAATGCCACAGCATATTTGGGTATTGCTGTCCAAGTCTTTGAACCTGCCCAATCCCTCTGTTAACTACTTAACCAACTTGCTCCAATTGCACTTATTTTTTACACGTGGTTACCTAATTCATGGTTGTGAGGGAATCACGTTTATTCTGGCGTTATCTCATTTAGGGCAAAATCCAGCTATGGTTGGAGTGCCAGTCCATCCACAACCTATTTAAAAATTTGCATACTCTATCATTATACTAAGAAAAAAACATCATTAACATTAGTTTATGAATAAGCCATCAGTCCACATAAAAAGAGAAAGTGGACAGCAGTGAGATTTCCGTGTTACCTTATCTTTTACACAATAATAGTTTTTAATTTTTTAAATAGATTACACAGGCATTTGTTCCATTTTTAGTTCTTTACTACTATAAGTAATTCTGTTTGAATTCTTCACTGAATTATAAGCTGAAACGGATGTTAATTTGGGCTCCCCATGAGTGACAAGGAGTGGGTGTGAGAAGGTGCATGTTTTTTCCATTACTTAAAGTGTATTCCTTTGTCCATATTCTCTATCCACTTATTCCAATTCAGAATCTCAGACACAATGGATACAGGGATAGAATAAACCCTTGACAGATTGCCATGACACCTCACTCTTAAAGCACCACTTTAGAGTAAGCAGTCAACCAAGCAGTGCGTTTTCAGCATGTACAAGGAACCTGGAGTACCCAGAGAAAATCCATGCAGACCCAGGAAAGTTTTTCACACAGCAGGGTAGCATTTAAACCTAGTTCTTTAGAAATGTGAGAGAGCAGGGCTAGCTACCATGTACACAATATACTGTCCGTCCTTGCATCCATTTTCTAAACCCAATTACTCCAATCTTGGAGGAGCCAAAGCCTTATCTTAGTAACGTCAAAAACAAAGCAGAAAAACAAGCTTTAATAGAGAGCTTGTCCTTCCTAGGACACATTTAATTGCTAGTGATGTATGCAAAATAATTTATGAAACAAATGGTTACTAGCCACAAGTGGATGCAGATGCCCAAGTAGTTTGGGGCCTGCCAGGACCAAAGGTTGTAACGAGAGGCAATAAAGATGAAGGAGTACATAAATATTCTTAAACATAACAAAAACAATAATACCGTAAATATATCAACTAAAAAGTAAATGAACAAAACAACATTAATATAAATAATTCAAACTATAAACCAAAAAAAAAAACCGAATTTAAACACAAGCCAGGGAAGCAACTTCTTATTTTCTATTTTTTGTTAATACAGCACTATTTATATAGATTTTTCTTTGCCATTGACTTTAAGCCAGATGTTTACAGTTAACCTCTCTCTTGTAGAGCACTTTCATTTCACTTTCATTATTTTGGGACATTTCTTGCTATTTCTGAATTCTGAAAGCTAGTTCTCCGAATTTGGGTCCTACTAAAGTGGATTTTGTGGGACTAGCTGAACTCTGGTGAGCCTCTCTTGAACTGGCAAGTGAAGGTCTTGGCATGTTTTGTGGCTGTTTGTGGAGGCCTCAATACCTTTTTACCATTTACATAATTTACATTGCCTTATTTGGCTGAGGCTTTTGTCAAAGGTAATTTATAATATTTGAGGTACAATTGGAGCAGAAATGGGCGAAATCACACTGTGAGTAGTTGTTGATTTGAACTTAGGGTTTGAAGTCCAAATATTTGACCACTACAACACAGTGCCGGCATGCTGGGACTCTGTGCCACATAATTTTAATTTGCCACCTTCTTCTCCATCTTTAAGAGCACGGCAACATGTATTCTGGTGTGGATCATGGAAAGATGGCTGCAGCTAGTCAGCACTATTTCTTACATATTTCCCAAATGGTAAAATACAGTGAACTAGGTTTGTGGATGCTACTGAGCCTCTTTATGGATTCTAGCTTGAATCAGCTTATAGAATTGGGGAACGTGAGGACAAATGGAGTGAACTCTGACTCCAAGCAAGCAGTGCAAGGCAGAACTGGCATTGTGAATGTACAGACATGAGCTCGATGAGACTGCGTGGAACTACATGTAAGGAACCCAGGAAGGTCAAGGGCAGCCAAGGAAGGAAAAAAGTGTCCTTAGCAGCGATCCTTAAGGAGCAATACTACTTGCTACCCACCCCTAAAAAAAACTCATTTTAGTGAATTTGACATTTTACACTTGAAAAATATCATGAGAATCAAATATTAGGGTCAGTTTTGCAAAACCGTCTTCAAAACTGAACTCTGCTGTTTCTCTCACCACTATCAATGTTCCACCCACACTGAGAGAATTGAATCTTCTCAATTAATCTAACATGTACGTCTTTGGGATGTGAGAGGAAAATCAGAAAACCCAGAGAAAGACCCAAACAGACAAAGTGTAATGTTAATATATGCATTATAAACTACCAAAAATTTATTATTATTAAAATCAATAATTCATATATGGCTAGTTACTATGACATAATAAATAAGAATTGATGGTGTAAAGACCTCTTCACTTTCACTTAACTATGGGTGCCCTTTAAAGACATGCAAAAAAAATGTTTAAAAATTGTATAGTTTCAGCTGCTCTCTGATGACTGCATATTAGCAACATGTTTTACTTTGGAAACAGCCAGATGTATTACAGTGACAGTCTCAGCTTAGCTGGCATTTTTCATTGCAGTATATTCTGCCAGTCTTGTACTGTATGCACTTAATGGATTTCACTTTCAGCAAAGGATAATTTCTTATTCACTTTAGCTTTAAACGAACAACAAAAGAATCTTTCTACCACACATTTCCTTTATTAGGGTTTCAGCTTTATTTGTATTGCTCGACAGTCATATTATGCTTTGCTCCCAGGGGAGAGAAGCCTGCTGTGTTTTTCTCCAAAGATTCTCCTAATTCTTCTAGACTGTTACCAGTACACAGAGTGTACAATACATTATTCATACAACAAGTGCACACACTGCAACTCTTTCTTTCCTGCCAGATTATAAAGAAATAAATATTTGCAAAAAATTAAACAAACACATTCATTCTCTCAATCCTGAGGACTGCAGTGCATATTCTTGGCAGATGTCTAAACACCGTGTTTATTTTCAGATATCAGGAGGCCTAATTGTGCAGCCTCATCTTGGGGCTGTTGAGGAAAATGTCAGTCTTAATGTTCTCTTCAGCACATCTTGCTTATAGGATGTGTCAAGGCTAGCGGCTTATAGTGACAAATTGGAGGATTTTAGGTAAAATTCCACTTGAAACACTTTGTAGGACATGTAACAGATTGCTAAATATTTGAAATTCCTCATCTATAAGCACCATCTTATGTCTAATACAAAAGTACCTCAGTTGTTCTCTTAGTGTGATTTGTAGATCTGCATGAACATAACTCTTATTGTATTGCTAAAAAATTATGCTCACATTATATAGTGTCCTAACATGTTGTTTAGCACTGCTCCACTGTTGGTCCAGCATCCTGTGTTTGATTTCGCAATTAACACTTTCTCTGTGGAGTTTTGATATCATCTGTGTGAATCTTTCCCAAGATACCCCGGTCTTGTTCCCACAATCAAAACACATGAGCGTCTGGTGGAGTCCTGAAGTGTCTTTTATGTCACTGGTGCATGTAATCCACATTTTCCTCTCATATTCTGGTTTCTTGTCACATTCCATTTGAATATATGAACTTATTCTATTTTTGTTAAAATGAAATAAAAGGACTACCAATAAATTTAAGGAAGCTGTTCACTGTAAGAATAGAGGCCTACAATCACGGTTACGAAAATGATCTACATCTACAAGTTGCCTCGAATGCTTGCATATTGTAATCTTTTTAGTTAGCCAATAAAAGGTGTAATTTTGCTTGACTTCTCACTACATCTATAACGGCTAACACAGTACTACAAGTAGCACAAAGTCAAGCTGGCCATGCGCAAGGTTTAGTTGTGTCTGTTAATGTTAGAATATACAGTATAAAATGTTTGCGACAGCTTGAGCATACTCATCAGGTAGCTTTTGGAGTTCACATTGTAAACTGTGTGTATTTATCTTTCATTCAGTGGCTGGGACCTTGGTAATTACTGATAAAATGATGTATTCATTGGGAGTCAATGTGACAACTTGACATGTTCACTATTTAGCTTTTTATTTCAATTTAGTTTTGTATGGCGCTCTTCACTGACTGCAGGTGCAGAGTGCTGTGACAAGTTCACAAGTAGATACGTATATAAACTTTAAAAATGAATTGATTAAAAAAATAACTATGACAGTGATTGTGAAGCAAACCTCCTTCCCCTTCTAGGACAATATGTGGTTACACTATTATCTTAGGTTCACTGGTGATTATTATAGACCGTTACGTGGTGAACACAAACATAATTTCAGATTGACTGTATCAGAAAATTAGAGAACATGAAATTAACTTTTACTGAATTTAGCTTGAGTTTACTCACCTAATTAAGCTGACACATTGCATTCGTTCAATTGAGCTAAAAATGTTGGGCGGTCAAGTTTTGTTTGCACTCATCATCAGATGCTTCTCATTTCAGTGTCCAACAATTGCAATAAATTCCACTTGCCCTACTACATCATTTCCATTGTTGCAATGTACTGTTGAAACATTTAACCATGTTTGGCACTGACGACTTCATCAAGATTAGCAGGAAACAGAATGCCAAATGTGAATGCAGAAAATTAATCTTTAGTAACATGTTGCACTTTGTGGTTTTGTATGCTTGAAGCACGGATGTTCCAGATGTAGTTTTTGTGCTATATATGCATACATATAAAATGAGAAGGAGGAGGTTGGGAGCATGAGAAGAAACCAAAAAAATAGATGATTGCAATAAAATGGTTAATGATTGGAAAATGTAAAGATGATTTTTGTGATCAGCTGGCTGAAGTCCAGGAAATGGGAAAAGTGTTCAGGAAGGACAATCGTCATTGTCTATTGTAATGTTAAAGAGCAAATCTCAGTAAATGCCTCGCCTGGTTAAGCATTTCTAAATGGATGTGGAAGGGGCTACCAGTTGGTTCAGTAAGCACCTACTGCTCATTACTGTGGAACTGATAAAAACACATAAAAGTCATTGTGATAGATAGGCTGGATGAATGGATAGATGGATACATGCTGCTTTATCTAGTCATTTTTATAGTACCTTATTTTTTCTTGACAATCTTATGAAAGAAGTTAAAAATACTGAAAATCTTTGCTGGTTGTAATAATTGACAAGAAGGAACTCTGTTCTTAAATGGGTTTTTTGTTTTTTTTCATATCTCTGTGCCCATTAAAAAAAACCTCCCCTTCCGTTAGATTACAGGTATATTGTTCTTGCTGGAAGCTATAAAGCTCTTTTGAAGACAATTATTTTGGAGGATGGATTGTGTGTTAATACCCTGTTTGCATTAGCAAAATCTCTTCTTTATTTCCTCACATGTTCATTACATCCTGTAGTGTTACTTGAACTACTATTTAACTTCTTGTACTTTAACTCAGGAAGTGAAGTAGTTAGTATAGTACAGTCAGTACAAGGAAATATGAGCTGAAAAATAGTTTAAATCAAAAGCTTTTTTGTAAACTTATTTATCATTTCTATTCTTATTTTTTTCCATTGTATGGTAGGTCACAGCAGATGGCCAGCGTGTGAAAGAAGAAACCAAATCTCTCTGACACCTGGAAAATGTAGGTGAGGTAAAAGATATGGAAGAGAAGCCCACCTCACAACGATGTGTAGAAAAACAGATTTCTACAAAGAAGACAGGCAGGAAATTATTTCTAAATGAGGACTTTTGCTATTATCATATTATATGTTTTTGCATTACATTGTTTACACTTCTGTGACTTTTATAAAAATCTGATATTTTGTATACATTGTGGAATTATATATAATATGTCCTAAATTGACTTTGTAACATTGTATTATATTGTATTTTGCTTTAAATTTAAAAATCACAGACATATATGTGACAAATTTAAACATATACAGTATGAATGTGTATTGACACTTCTTAGGGCTTACAGTCAGTAGGGATGGATTGATTGGAGCTTTTGATCTGGTAAAAATTTACTTTAACTGCTTCTCCAGCAAAAAAGGATTTCAGCTCTCCTGAATGGAGTGTCATAATTATAGGAAGAGTGTAGACCAACATGGAACACCAAAGTATGAAAGTATACCTTACATAGAACATTGCATGTTTGATCATTGAGTTAATATAAGCATATGCAATGTATTGTGCATAAGTACTTGGACACTAGCACTTAGCTTTTAATGATAATGATTAGACTATCAGAACATTTACATGGATTCCACTGCCTTCACTATTCCCCATCCATTTTCTGGGTTAACCCGGGTAGGCTAGGTAAAAAAAAAAAAAAAAAAAGTAAAAACAGAAGTTGCCTAGGCTAAACAAATATACCAAGATCCACCTATGGAGACAGACCTAGGGTTTGCATTTGCTAAAAATATTACCTGCAGTTACCTATACTGCTTGATCAGGATTATGTCAAACAAACCACATGGAGATAACATGTAAGTTCACCAGGCAGCAGGTAAACGGTGAACACAAACTGAAATGGCTGCCAGGGAACAAGCTAGGCCTTGGTAATAATAACTGCTTCTTCACTATGGCTAAATTACTGGCCTCTCAATATTAAAACTACACACAGTACCTTCACTATACCTGGCATTTCAATTTATGATGATCTCACTCTCCTACTTTGGAGTTGCCTGTTGACAGTGATGTTATGTTGTTAGAGAAGACATCACCTCTTAATATATAACTTTTGTTTGGGAGTATAAACCTAGCAATTATTTGGAGTACTCTACATGCAACATTCATTGGAGAGTTTCAGAATATGACTGTGAAGTACTGTTACACAGATGATGGCAGTGTCCAATGATAAGTATTATTGTCAGTTGCGTTTGGTGAAGCTAAAGACAATGAGTTTTGGTGGTATCAGGCAAGTGTTTAAAAGATATTTATAACACAAAATTGTTATTTGGCTAGCGTGGTGGGTAAATGTTATGTTCTAAAGGCAATATTTTAAGTAAATGGAAGGAGAACAATGAGAAACTCGTAAACCCAACAGATAGAGAAAAGCTAGATTACACTGGAATTAGGTCTATTTCTTTACCTGGAGTCACATGAAGCAGTCCCCACTCAAGGAATTAGTGAGATCTTGATGAAAGGTCTTAAGATGCTAAATATTGTTGGGTTTTGTTTGTTTTATTTGCTACTGTTTCCTATTTGATGGACATTAAGCAAGTTTGAGAATGTTATATTACTATCCATCCATCCACCCATCCATTTCCCAACCCGCTAAATCCGACAACTGAGTCACGGGGGTCTGCTGGAGCCAATCCCAGCCAACACAGGGTGCAAGGCAGGAACCAATCCCGGGCAGGGGGCCAACCCTCCACAGTATGCTATTATTATTACAATTATTAAAAATATATTCTGGGCTAGTCCCATTGCTACCACCGATATAAGCCTAGTCCAAGACATAGGGAGGTTTTAAGTGGTGCATATGTTTTAGGGGATTGAGTTTGTATAAAGGAATTTCCTCATTATGTGACATGTATTTAAAATGGCTGCTTTCTGAAGTTTTATGAATTTGTATTGACTTACTGTATATGTAATGTCTGTAGGCTTTAGTGTAATGTATGTGGGTTTTTGAATACAATAGTGGGTACAATGATCATCTTGTCCATTTTCCACAAGCAGCACATTTTTTCTTTTAGTTCTATGTATTTCTTCATTATTATTATTATTATTATTATTATTAAAACTTCCCAAAGAAGTAATAACTACATAATAAACATTTTGCTAAGCACTGACATTTCAGCCCAACACAGATACCTGTGAATGGACTCAGACCCTGCAGTGGATGGGCTGCCTTACGCTCAGTACTGCCAAGGATAGCCTCTAATCCTTTGGCTCAAACAAGTCAAGAATATTATAATATTATAATCTAATCTATTTGAAACTAACCCATACTAGCACTATGTTGATTTGACAAAAAACACTTCAGAGGACAAACAAGATTTCAATGCTTTATTTATTTTTTTAGTGTCATCAATTACCCAGGTCACATCTTTTGGGAATGCCCTATATCCTAAACAATTTTATGCAATGTTTTGATAGATAGATAGATAGATAGATAGATAGATAGATAGATAGATAGATAGATAGATAGATAGATAGATAGATAGATACTTTATTAATCCAAAGGGGAAATTCACATTTATGAAATTTTGACAGTTTTTTGACAGAAATTTTGCATATTTCTCAAAAAGTATTGGACTTAAAAGCACACATAACTCCTTAACAACGATCTTTGTAGTAATCAGCGAGTAATCAGTAATCATATGTAAAAATCAGTTGTAATATCCTACAGTACACTACACTATTTTAATGAACACTTACTTCTCAGTTGAAATCTAGCCTCTGTAACTCAGTGTGAAAGTGATGCCCTATATTATCCATCCATCCATCCGTTATCCAACCCGCTATATCCTAACACAGGGTCACGGGGGTCTGCTGGAGCCAATCCCAGCCAACACAGGGCACAAGGCAGGAACAAATCCCGGGCAGGGCGCCAGCCCACTGCAGGACACACACACACACACACCAAGCACATGCTAGGGACAATTTAGGATCGGCAATGCATCTAACTAGCATGTCTTTGGATTGTGGGAGGAAACCCACGCAGACACGGGGAGAACAAGTAAACTCCATGCAGGGAGGACCCGGGAAGCGAACCCGGGTCTCCTAACTGCGAGGCAGCAGCACTACCACTGCGCCACTGTGCTGTCCTACCCTATATTATCTTAAATCAAATTCTCTTGGTAGCGCTGCTGCCTTGCAGTTAGGAGACCTGGGTTCGCTTCCCAGGTCCTCCCTGTGTGGAGTTTGCATGTTCTCCCCGTGTCTGGGTGGGTTTCCTCCAGTTTCCTCCCACAGTCCAAAGACATGCAGGTTAGGTGGATTCTAAATTGGCCCTAGTATGTGCTTGGTGTGTGGGTGTGTTTGTGTGTGTCTTGCAGTGGGTTGGCAACCTGCCCGGGATTGATTCCTGCCTTGTGTCCTGTGTTGGCTGGGATTGGCTCCAACAGACCCCCGTGACCCTGTGTTCGGATTCAGCGGGTTGGAAAATGGATGGATGGATGGAGGATCTGTTCATAATTTCGTCAGAACTTCAAATCACTAATATAAAGTAAACATGCCAGATCTGGGTTCAGCCTTTTATCTTTACTTATTGTTTTATTATATACTGTACAAATAGCTATTTCAGATGGGGCTATCTATACATAAAACTTTTTCAGTTGGAGGATGAGTCCTGAGTTATATGAATTGTTTTCAAAGCATACTATTTTACTCTGCTTGATTGGGCTCTGTACAGTTAAAATGTTTTCAACCATGTTACATTAAAATTCTATTTCAGGTTAAAAAAAGCAAATTCTTTCTGCTTTGTAATGTCTACAGTTACTTGCTCAAAGGTACACAACTCTATCTACGACACAAGCGCCTGACATTTCTGTGCACAGTCTTACTAGGAGGAGCCTCCACCAAACATGTTAAAGGGGCTCCTGTATGCATTCATCTCAAATATTTTTTACTGGTCAGGATATTGGAGGTCTAAGTCTAAGAGGCAGTGGGCACAAGACCTTAACCAGTGCTGGATGAAATGGAACTCCATCACAAGAAACGTAAAGAAACAAATTGTTTCATTATATCTACATTCTATTATTAATTCATTTTACAATTATTTTGTTTTGTTTGTGTGGCTAAAACATGAAGGAAATTAACCTTCCTATACAAGGATTCAATTTTGCTTTCTGCTAGCAAAGAGAAGAAAAGCGCTGAATAAGTATTTTAGAAAAAAAAATGGGGCTCAAGTCACAAAGCACCATTAATAATGCAATTTCTTCTATATTTGCTTTTTAAGTAAGTATAATAAACACACGAGGGGAACAAGACAACAGGTAAAGTAATCAATAATATCCATTTAAATCTCTGTTTTTGCAAAAAAAATCAGGCAGGTTAGAAAGTGACTCTCGCATCTCCCCTGTAAGGCATTAATAAGAGATCTCGTGCACCTCTAAAAGTGCCTTCTGGAAGGACACACTTCAATATTGATGGGATCAGTGCAGAGAGCCTTTGTTGTGTCACTCAACGGCGGAACTGATGGAGCTGATTAGGACTAGCGGGGTGACATCCTTCTGACCCAGTATGGATTTTAGCACACAGAGGACATTTCTGTGGTGCTCTTGTTTGCATTAAACAATTCTACAACAGACTTAACTGTCAAAAAGCACAAATGCATTATTTAACAGTGAATAATCAATACCATAAGAGCAGCTCTCAATATCGATGCGCATTCTTTACTCAGAGTGATAAGCAGAATTCAGCTACAGTTTTGTCGTCGGCAATTGATTTTTAAAGGGCTGAGTTTATAAAATCACTTATTTAAAGTTTCCTGGCATAGGCTCAACCTATTTGTTCATAAAGTTTGCCCTTTATTAGTCTTCTGTTTTGTTTTCTTCAGGGGCTTTGTGAGAAGGCATATTAAATAGCAAGGAGCCATTCCTTTAATTGTAAAGGGCAACAGCAGTGATAGCTCTCAAGCAGAAGTAAGGCCATTTTCTGTTTCTCAGGTCTAGTGCTGAATTGAGCCATGAAATATTTATGAATGCAATATTGCTCCTAAGCAAGCGCACCCTTTAGGGACCTGCTGACCCTCAGAGCTCAGTTCACTGTTAACAGCTCTCTCTGTCACTCACTCTTAATTTGTAAACTATACAAGTTAATGCCCCTGAGTGCAGTATTTCCTCCCAAAAGAAAAATATGTGGCCAGACTAGAAGTCTTTTTCTTCGTGTCAAAAAGTGGCCGAGGTGTTGCAGAAAGCCAAAAGATACACACAGACGCATACACACATATGGAGCTGGAAAGTATTGAGACATGAATGTAATATAGGAACAGAATTCATTCAATTCAGTTTTTCAGGTCATTAATTTCAACTGGCCAAGCAGTTGTTAAAGCAAGAATCAAATCAGAAGCTTACATATAGTTATCCAAAAAGAAGCCACATGGTCCAGCAAGTTATACGAGGGTTGTCTGGGTTCCGCACGGAATTTTATCGTTTGTCGAGTGTCAGTCTGTCAAAACCTGTTCTGCTGTGTAGAGGGATTATTCAAGTGGTTGCATGTTTTTGTTCAGATGTTTTGCTCCCTCTCTTCCTTCAGAATGAACACGAGAAGCAAACGAACTGAGAGTGCGCAGCCGGCGCTAGTGGCGAAGCTCCCGACTCCGTACGTGCGTGACTTTGGAGTGATGATTTTTTACGACTTTTCTGATGGTTTAATCCACTCGGTGGAACGCACCATGTTTGCCATCTTTTTCAACATCGATGGCATTGTCTCGTCAATTCCGCTGATGGAGGGGACAACTGTCACCTCTGAGTGGTACACCACTCAGTGCCTGCCTGACGTTTTTTCTGCAATGGCTAGAGGCTGGTCCAAGAACTTGCGAAGGCACTTTTTGCATCATGACAATGCGCCAGCCCTCACGGCTAATGCGATGAAGCATTTCATTGAAGACAGTGGTGTCAACGTTTTGAACCCGCCACTCTACTCGCCTGATCTTGCGCCATGTGACTTTTGGCTCTTTCCGAAGGTGACAGAACCCCTGCGAGGCCACAACTTCGAAACTCGAGAGGAACTGATTGCAGCTGTCAAAGAACAGCTGGACAACCTCCCAAAGACAGCCTTTTGCGAGTGTTTTGCGGCGTGGGTCAGAAGAGCCCAAAAGTGCATTGATGTTGGCGGTGAATACTTGGAAAAAGTTTAAAAAGGATCGAAGTACATGAGAAAAATAGAAAAAAAAAATCCTTGGCTACTTATTTTGAGTGATTCCGCGCGGAACCCAGACAACCCTTGTATACCATGCCAAGTCAAGAAAACCATCTGCTTAGAACAGCAGTAGAGACAGAGAAGACAAGGCTGACTTCATAACACAGGTAATTTACAAGCAATATAAGAACTGCCTGGGGCTCCTAAACGTAGTGCAAATTATTTGCAAAAACCAATGTAATCCATGAGAATGACAAAAAACCATGCTGGCTAAAATTTCAGAGACAGGAGTTGTTATTAACCATAGTAGGAGCATCGCACTATGCATTGTGTAGGAGAGATTTTTCTTGACAAGTATGCTGACCACATATCTTAGAGAAAGTTGAAGTACCACTAGACAGTATATTTTCTGTATTCCGGTATATGTGCAAATGATGATGTCTGATATCTTTAAGAATATGCATTTGTGCCCTGCAATTCAAAATGTCTTGGAGAAAATGGGATAGTTGAGTGGTTCTCCATCTACTTAATAATCTTTAATGCAGTTTTTACAAACAAGAGCAAAGAAAGAAACGATGAGGTGTAAGATTTATATCAGGTCAGAACATACCACTGCTGTAATGGCTTCACACTTTTGAAAACAACTTTTATGTTTCACTGTTTTTCTTTGATTTATTTTCTATTTGTTAGTTAGCTGAACAACCTGGAGGTTCAGTTCTTAGTGTTGGTGCCTTACAGCTTCAAGTTCAGTTGTTTGAATCCCCAGCCAGGTCATTATCTGTGTGGAGTTATCCCAGTGTTTGCATGGGGTTTTCTTCTAGAATGCCAGTTTCCCATCACACATTACTTTAGGAATCCATTATTAAGCAGCTATCAACAATTTATAAGCATTTTATTAACTATGCTTTTAACAATAACAAATTATAAATGATGGATTTTATTAATGTCATATTATTAAACTCATCAGAAACTTCAAAAGACTTGACTATACAATGTTCTCCTCTCTTGCTAAATAAATCTTAGCTTGGAGAGATCTGTATTAATTTTTTACATTTAAGATGACCCATGTAAAGGTTTTCCAATGCTGCATCTGTCCTAGTGTCTATATAAACAGAGGGAATTCCAGTTTCCGTATTACATCTTGCCTGAAGAAGGGGCCTGAGTTGCCTCGAAAAGCTTGCATCTTATATATAAACATCTACATGTGGAAGTGTGTGTGTCTGTCCGGCCCGGAAGTGAGAGGTGCAGTCGGGGTAAGGGCTCCTCCTCCGATGAAACAGACAACTCGCTTAACTGCTAATAACACAAGCAAGGCCAACACGTCAGCAAAACAAAACCTCATAAGAAAGACAAAGTCGCTTAGCCGCTAACATCAGCAAAACGGTATCCCTTTTACTTTTCCTCCCACCGCTAATACACAAGCAAGGCAAGCACATCGGCAAAATGAATCCTCCTAGGAGAGAGATGCCCAGAGTAGTTCCTTTCAATTATCTGACATCTCTACATTTCAGTTTTTTTTCTGACGATTTCAATAGTTTCTAGGACCCCAGGCTTTTTACAACACGGGCTTACACAGCTAGTATTGTAAAATTTTAAGTTAGCCAATAAAAGGTGTCATTTTGCTTGACTTGTAATATTATTGTGATATTATAATATTACTTCTCCATTTCATTGTTTTAAATCATGGAAAAAAGGTCTTATAATATGTTGTGAAACATGCAGGCTGTTAAAAGCAACTTCTGGTGTTTCATGTTCAGTAGTTTGAAAGCAGAATCGAAAAAAGAAAGAATTTTATAACCTCTTCATCTCCATGCTAAACGTATTGGCACATGGACACTTTGGTACACAGAAAAGATGAGAGAAAATGTCCCCTATAAAAATTCCAGCTACATCCCAACGTTGACCATGCTAGGTTAATGAGTGACTTCACAGAAAACTAGATTCATTAATTTAAAATTTTAACCTTAGGATCTTCTCTACCCATTTGCTGCTTGTCTAAAGGTTTGTAGTTAAATTTGGTGTTTGTGGTCTGTGGGGAAATAATAGTTGTTCTAATGTTGTATATGTTTAATCCATCCCTCCATTTTTTAATTCTCTTATCAATGTCAGATTGTATTCCAGCAGCACTAGATTGAAGGGCTAGACAAGACACTAGCCCATTTCATGGCACATTACCTCATATTGAACCATTTTAGAGCTGACAATTAACTTAATAACTTAAACTCAACTTGCCTTTGAGAAGTTGAAGGAAAACTGGAGTGCCTTGAGAAAATGTTTCTGGGATTGGGAAAGTACATGCAAACTCCACATGGGCAGTGCCCTGTGTGAGGTTATTTGCATTGCATATTTGCTGTATTTGAGTATTTATTTTGCCAATAAAATTCTTTTCATACAGAAATTATGTAAATTCACAAGGACATAAACAATCCTATTTTGTTTAATATTCAGTTAGAGAGCTTTTTGACAAAAACTGTAATTCCATACAAAAATGAAAGACGTGAGGAAATAAACCGCAGAACAATTTGTGATTTGCTATTTACTGCCATCCCATACAAAGTTCATTCTTGCTCTCAAAAATCAGTAGAAGGGCAGATGAATTTGACATGCGTGTTCCTGCATATCCTTCCCAAAAACTCTAAACTTGAAGTGGCCGCTAATATTCAAATCCACAAACCTTTCGTCTAAGTGCTGGAGCTCGAAAGCTTAGATTTCTCTATACTGTAGGTCCTTTGGGACCCATTTGGGATAAGGGTGGTAAAAATGTTTCACAGGTTTTCTTGCATTCAAAGAGTGACTAAAGCTGGCAGTGACTCTGCTGGCACCACCCTACACTCATGATCATCTGGAACAAACACATCCTTTTTCATAAACATGAAGCCATTACTTATGGGCAAACATCAAGAAGGCCACAGTATTGATGTATGTTAATCGTTTTTTTACTGCTCAGCTGCAACTGTAAGCAATATATTCTGCCTTGGTTCACTCACTGTAAATCTTTTACAAAGTGATGACAAAGTCTGGGTGATGTCATCTTAGTTATGCATTCACCCATGTTTCCTTGGCTTTCTTTGTGCTAAAAACCTCTAACAAAGTTTGTCTAATTTTAAAACAGAATCTATCCTACTTCAGCTTTCCATTCATAGGATTTTTTGGATACCCATGAGACTCTATAGAATTCACCTTCTTGTGTATGCCTGTGGCGCCACCATTGCTTTTCTTTCCTTTTCCTGCATATTTGTTAGTCACACCTGCTGAAAAATGACCCAAATCACAGAATGTCAAACCACACTTGGCTAAACGTGTGATAACAAAGACAGGAAAAAGGGTCTAGACATCAAATGAGTCATACTGTATTCTCACTTTGTGCTATTTGCCCCCAGTTTTTAGTAATAAATATCCCTGTGTGAAAAGGACAACTATTGGGTTCAAATATGAAGAACATCTGAAACATTCTCAAGTTGATTTTGAGTTCTGGTAGTTACTTATTTTAATTTTCTTTACTTATTAAATATGCCATTCAGGTGTGACTTTCCATAGTTTCACAACAGTATAGTACAGAGTTGGCACCACTGCTTCCCTACACTATGGACTTTGGTTTGATTGCCAGTCTAATCAGAGTTACGTTTGTCTTTTCAACATACTTTCATGCTTATTTTCTCCTGATATTCTGGTTTCCTCTAGCAGTGGATCTGATTTCATCAGGTTGTTGTTCCTGTAACTACATCAAAGTTGTCATTCCCGGACATATATTACATACAGAATTTCAAGTTAACTATCGAATCGTTTGGCAGGAAATGAATGAGAATTAGCATTGCAAGAAAAAACAAGCCTTCCTTGGCCTGTGATAAAATTGTGAAAAGTCCTCTGAGTCTGGAAGAAAAACTTGTGTCATTACTGAAATTTGTATGACAAACAGATTTTTTTAACTGTTATTACTAGACCAACTGAAGTAGGCAGCATTGCCTAGGTATATTTGTGCAATGAGTTAAAGAAAGAAAGCAAATATTAATGTGCTTTGTAAATGTTAACCTTTTTCTCAGTGCTAGCTGAAACGCAAATGTCTCATCCTTCATCTACACAACTCTCTATCAATTTCTCAGCTCTCATGAGTTGAGAATTAGTTCTTTCACTGTTTGATTGTATTCCATAATTGCTGTAACTTCTTGCTGGGTTGGAACCATTAGTGCTACTTTTTTATTTCCAGGTTTAACGTGGTTTCATGAATAGATGTTTAATTACACATCAATAAAATAGACAGCTTGTTGAATAACTTAATCCACGGACTGGGGTTCACAGATGTTGCTACAGGTCTTGCATTATTACAGGAGACAGCACCAAATATGAGTCAAAGTTAATTTATTCAAAGTTGATTTAAAATTGCTACAAATCATGACACAGCAATGGAATCAGTCTGAGATTAAAAGTGCCTCATCAGAAAACAGCCCTAAATAAATGTATCCCATTAAGAAACAGTAAAAGATATTAATGCCACAGTCAGTCATTCACTTTCTACCATATTTTGAACAGCAACTCACCGTGTATCAAAAATTACGCTTCATTATGTTTCATTGGGGCTTAGCGTAGTAGCAATATGAAGGTGTATGATAGTATTGGCTAATTCAAGTTTTTACATTGATAAAAATACATAGAGTCATCAGTTCATTTCAGAGTACTTGACACAACTGCCCAGTATAATGAAATTCCTGCCTTCATGTTTGTCCAACATGGACCAGGACGCCACTATCCAATCTTGCTATATTGGTTATGTATAATATAACATCACAAAATAATAGTCAGTGGTGAGTGGAATTGCTGAGTTTCCTTTCACATAAAGTTTTACACAATTGGTGCTAAACTTGTTCTCGCATGTAATTTTGTAGTTTTGCTGTTTTAAAAGTTTTTTTCAGGGATCGAAAGAAAGGCATATCACTTCTTAAGGGTTTGGTAATACTGTACATTCCTGTTGGACCTATAGATTTCACAGAAAAGGATCTTGATAAAAATAAAAAGTGAAAAACTGTCTTTTGGAAATTCAACATAGCTAAACACAACCTATGAAGATGCAAAATGACATACTGTTAGACGAAAGCTGTAATACAGAGTGACAATAAAATTGTTTTGCAAAAAATTATTTAAGGTCCTGCTTTGATTAGTACAAACCTTTGGGCGTGCTGGTAACGTGTCATACCATGAGGCCCTGTGCTCTCCTCCTGATCTATTAGGAATTGTAATGCTCACATCTGTATTGTTTTTTTTGGTTGTCACCCCCATTTCAACCCCTCTTCCTGATACACAATATAGCCTGTATTTAAAGTTGGACCAATAGCAATGCACATGCAACAAGATAAACAGATAAACAGATTACAATTTTATTTATGTAGATGTAAAATTCTTAGGGAGTCAAGAGGTGTTGTCAAAAAACAGGCCTTGCTAAAACCCATTGAGACAGTCCTTGTGTGATTTTGGGCTATACAAGAAATACATTGTTGCTGTTGTGTGCCTTTGTGCATATAATTCCTGTTTTATGATTTCAAAGTCTAACTTTAAAGCTAATTTGTGTAAGATACATGATTTTCCTGGACCTATAACCTTGATGTAGATGCTTGAACAACCGTAGGAAATTAGATCAACCATCCTCCTATAGCCTAAAAAGATGCACTTAGCGCTAACACTAGAATTACCAGAGCCTAGATTCTTCAGTGCGCGAGCGACTCTCCATGCTAGTGTTTAGATCTGGATGGTGCTATGTGTTTATATAGATTGTTGTAGACACGGAACACACATGAAATGCATGTGTTCCAAATAACCATACAGTATTTATAAAAGGTGTTATTTGCTTGACTTCTCACTCTATACAACTCTAAGCAACTGACACGCAGGTAAACAGACTTGAGCTGAGAAAACTGTGCGGCGGTGGGGGGATGTGATAGTAGGCTGCTTGCTGCTTATCGACACATTTAGAGGACAAAAGATGCTGAAGGAGAGGTGCGAAGCAATTTAAGATGGGACGGATCTACAAGTTTTTTCATAGGCTCTGGTAATTCTAGTGTTAACGGGTGATCTTCATTGGCCTGTCCGACTATGTTGTCGATTTTTATTTTATTCAGGGTTCATTCAAGCTTTTTATCTAATGTTTCATAGGGTTTGGCTTTGTGTAACCCTATGCTTATGTAAACAGACTCAGAAATAGAAAGATGGATGGATGTATGGTGGTTTAAGAAAATTCATTAATCGATACTTCCACAATTTTTTTGTTTTTAATTTTTATTTATGTCTTTACTTGACATTTAATCTACATCAAACTGAAAGTGCGTTGTTTCATACTTCTGTAACTAGAATACTTGTGACATGTTTAGGATCTTTCAATGAATTACCCTTGCAGACTAAACTATTGAATACTTTGGCATTCAAGTTACTTTGCATTTTAAGCCAACTATTCTTTTTTTTAAATTATTTTATGATTACTTTGTAAAATATATCAGCCTTATAAAAAAGGTGCTTTATAAACTTAAAATGGTATGAAAATCATGGATATCAAAACTGTGCTGCAGCTTCACAGCTAAGGTCAATACAATTCACATTATTTTCTATTGGATAACCTATGTACAGTAATTCTATAGTGAATATTTTATGAAATAAATGTTTTATAATTTACCTTTGTGTGATAATACAAACACTGATATTCCCAGGTCTCATCTTTATTCATTTGGCAGGTGCATTAATAGCGTGCATTCATTTCTTCTTTTGGGACAATTAAACTAGTGTATGATAATAAGTATCATGTTTAATAGTGAAGGTAAGTATCTATCTTTCTTTTTGTATTTTACTTTACTTTAGCATTGTGAATTATACGAGTGCATGGAGAATTATAATGGGACATTGGTATTATATGTTGCGTATAAGAATGCTTCATTCTGTTCTTTGTAGGGCTTTGTTCCAGTCTAGTTCAATATGACATGTGTCTAGGAACCAAAAGCTGCATGACGTTTTGGTTGACTAGTGAGAGTTTAAAACAGAAAGAAATAAAAACAAAGAAATATTATAGGCTGGCATTTGTTTCCTGTTGAACTGGAAAATGTATTAAAAGCATAACAAAAACCTTCTAAGCCAAAGGAGTAATTGCTAGGCCATTTTTCAACCTAGGCAAGTGAGTTCTGGTTTATACACCATTGGATTTAAGACATTAGCCATGGCAGAGTAACGTAACATGAGATTTTTTTTTTCAATGTAAAGCATGTACTGCTCACCCAGGAAAACAAAAGCAGCTTTAGTTTGAAAAAAAAAATCAGCCCATTTTGTTCTTTGCAAAGAAATGATTTGTCATCTTTTCCTTGAAGTCACTCCTTTCCAGAAGCATAGCTATGCGGCCATTGTTAGGGTAGAAGAAAAAGCATGGTGTTCTCTGGAAGATATGGGTTCAAGGTAACAGAAAAAATATTACAGTTAACTTTAAATGCTCATAACTAGATAACTTTCTCCAACAATCTAATCTATTATTGCTAAAATATCTACAATGTAACTGCAGTGTAAGAGCTGCGATAAGGCCTTTTACTGTTAAACACTTACTGTGTGATTTTTCATCCTTTCACAAACCAATAAATACCATTATCTAAGTCTCATGTGTTGAGTAATTGCTAGAACTTACCTGGGAGCAATAAACACTGAAAGTCAAGTACTGTATAAGATGGATCCATACTGGTAGCTGTCTCTATCTGGCATGAAAGGAATGACAGAACAACAGTTAAGGACCTCGACAAAAATGCACTGTTTGTATTAAAAATCAAGCAGAAAGCAGAGGGTTTGTCTCCACCATTCAGTATATTACAGTCTAGTGTAAGAGAAGGACAAGACAATGATAAAGAGTTGGGGTGCTACACTGGTCATCCTGTATAACAGGTCAAATCAAAATCAGAAAAATGAAATACATGCAATAATTGCAGAGATGTCTTTTTACAAAGATGGCAGAGCTTCCGGTTTTGAGTCCTTCTGGCAGGAAGAGGTGGGTCCAGGCGGACAGACACCGTAAGTGACATCAGAGGTGTTATAGCTTTTAATCATCCAGTCTGCAGGGGGTGAAGAAGAGTAAAGACATTAAGACACAGCGTTAACCCCTGTAGTGGTGGTAGAATTATATTCACTAGAGTCCTTCATTTATCGCCTGTGCTCATGCAGGTGACATTAGGTTTGAAAAGGTGCTCTTCTTAGATCCATCATCTCCTCAAACTGGTGTCTGAATGAGCACCAACTTCCAAGTTTGACTCTGTTGATATAGCTCGTGGGATGTAAGGTGTGGGAGTTCTGGATTCATACCAGAAGTGATGTCACTTTTCCTCCTGTGCCTCATCTTCTGGTCTATGGAGAAAAAGGAGAACACAGAGGAGGGCAAAATTGCCCTCTGCAACTGGGTTCCTTATCTTCGTGTAGCACTGGAGGCATTCCCCAAGCATACAGTAAGTGCTGGACACTGAATAAGCAGAAACTTGTTAATAATCAGAAATGTAAATCGTAGTCATTTAACAGGTAAAATAGTCAATAAAACTGCAACCATATTATACGGCAAGAACTGCTGAGACATGACTATGGGAATGCAGGCACATAGTCGGGTGTAATCAAATAGCAAAGGATACATGAAAATCAGTTGGAAAACCTTTTTTAATAGCTGGGTTAGGGCTAAGGTGGAACATAAGAGACAAAATATATCAGTCTGGAACACAGACATGTGGCTTCTTGATGTGCTTATCACAGACTGATGGTGACTTCCTGCCTCAAGTGGAATATAACCATGTCCGACCAGAAGGGACCAGAAGTCAAGTTTCTTGTAACAGGTTATAGTCTTTCTGTCGGAGGACAAAATGGAGAAATGGGTAAGTGACTGTGCAGTTGTTAAATCCTTCCCCAATGTACCCTTAACTTCCTTCTCATAAGAGACACATACATATGACAAGGGTCTTAAACAAATTAAGACCTGCTCTGACCTCAATTACTATTTTTAGTTGTCCCGATTACAGAACATTTGAGACTCTGCAGATGACATTTGGAAGGTGAATTCATTCTTTCAAATAGAATGAAAAAAAATGAGGTGTAGACAATTCCTTTGACAGGGAGTGATTCCTCTTGCAGGTAATTCAGCAGCAAGAAATGTTGTTGTCTCAATATATTCTACTGTATCTGTGTGACTCCATGCCATTTCCTCAATTGTGTAGGCCAGTGTTTCCCAAACTCGGTCCTGGTGACCCACTGTGGCTGCAGGTTTTTGTTCCAACCAGATTCCTAATCAGTGACAACACCTGATAGCACTGATATCATTTAATTAGCTGGGATTTTGTTTCTCTTATTCTACATTCAGAAAAGCACAGCAGTGTGATTTTTACATTTATAAGACATTTAGAACTATTTCTGCTTTTTCTATGGATTTAAATGCTTAACTCTCTTTTGTTGATTTCATTATATTTTGCCCTTTCTCTGTGCAGTTTTTCCCCTTCACTGTATCTTATTAATGACAATTAAAATCAAACAGAGCAGACACGCAGGCAAAAACACTGAATAATCAAAGGCTGCTACTTTAGCATTAGACCCACTGATTAGTAAATAATGGATTAATTAAACAATTAGAACACCTTGAAAAGTAAAATGAAAATCAAGATGAAAATACTGTCAAAAAGAAAAAAAATACATTATTCCTATATAACTGCTTGGTACATTTTAATATACAGTATATATTTTTTTTTTTACCAAACTTGGGAAATAACAGTTCACTTAATTAGCCCAGGAGTCCAATTAAAAACAAAAGCTGGTTGGAACAAAAACCTGCAGCTACAGGGGGTCCCCAGGACCGAGTTTGGGAAACACTGGTGTAGGCTGTAAATACGGAAATGAATATAGAATGATTGCTCAGTTTTTTGTTTTTTCTTTTCAGGTTCATGTTATAATCTAACATTTAAATTTACTTTTTTACAACTGTTCCTTGGTCTTTAAAAATATATTTGGATATGGTTATCAGGGTTTCTAAATCCAAGGAATCTAGTCCTTGTATTCATCTTTTGCCTCCTTGTGTTTTTAAAATTGTTAAAAACGATTTACTTTCTCCCTCAGCATCATTTTGTTTTCTTCACAGGCACATTATGCTGGAGATGGGATGATAGGAAGTGAGACCCTGATGTTGGGAAGCATTTCCCAGAAGTTGCACAACACTTCAAAAAGCAAGCGCCATGTGTACAAAATCATCCAAAATTTGGATTTATGAAAGAAAAAACTTTGGATCATTTCATATTGTATGTTCTTGAATTTACTAGCTAAGACATTTTTTTCTGCCTTCTGATTACGACTTACAGTTTGCCTTGTGTTTCATGGCTCTGCTTACAAGTACCTTTTTGTCTCGCAACTTACAGTGCTGTTCACTGACCACTACAAGTTGTAAGCCTTGTTATTTAATTATTGTCTTTATAGTTACAACCTCTGAGTGCATTCTAATTTCTCTGTGCTCTCTCCGGATTACATTTTCTTTAAAAACTGCTTTTGCCTTGCGCAACCAGTACACATGTGCCCATTATACAGGTGACAATTATCAGTTTTATCTTACATGGAAAGATGATAATGTTTAGCTTTTCACTTTTACAGTAATCTGTTTTGTGGAAGAGACAACAGAGAGTCATGGGAAAAATGAAGCATTTACCAATTCAAATGCTACTGTATCAAAATGTGTTGTTTGTGTATGTAACATAATCCAAATTAGTTTAAAAATGATAACCTGCATCAATCTCTTGAATTCCAAGAATTCCCACCTTAAACCAAGAAATGCCATTTATTAATTGTTGTTAAATGATTAATGTACAAGTGTCCTTTCTGTTTTCTGTACACATTTAATGGAGTGATTAATGGCAGGTACCTGACATTGTGGTCACTTTATTCACACAAGGCTGACTAGTGCAAACACAATATATTGTACTGGATTAGAACATTGCATCAGTTTTTCTGCATGGTTTTAATAATAATTTAAACTTTTATTAACTCTTTGAGGGCTGAATCAACATAAAACATCTGTTGCTGCATGCTGTGGCTGCCGGTTTGCCAAGAATGTGTGGCAGGCAAGCTGCCAGGCTGTGTTCACGTGGCTGTACGGGGTGTGGCAGACGGCTGGGGGTGTCACCCAGCCGGGACGCCCAGGAAGACAGGAGGAGGGCTCATGCCTCCTCCAGACCACGAGGGGGCGACCGCCCTGGTTTCTTTGGGGGCCACGGGTGCAGGGCTTGGAAGCCCAACCCTGTAGGGGCCTGTGGTCTCTGCCAGGGGGTGCCCCCATGCCTGAAGGACCCGGAACCCCAACACTTCCGCCACACCAGGAAGTGCTGGGGGGAAGAAGACTGGGAACACCCGGAGGGCTTCTGGGAACACAGCCGGCACTTCCATCACACAGGGGAGTGTCTAGGGAGTGTCAGGGATCATCTGGAGCCCATCCGGGCACTTATAAAAGGGGCCGCCTCCCTGCAAAAGAGGACTGGAGTCGGGTGAGGAGTGAACAAGGTTTGTGTGCAGAAGAGTGGAGACGGCCTGAAGAGCAGGCAGAGAGACTGAGAGAGGCCTGGACTTTGGGGGAGTTTGGTGCTTGAGGCACTGGGGTTGTGCACTTTATTGGACTGCAAATATGGCGAATAAACGTGTGGTGGACTTAAAGATGGTGTCTGTCTGTGAGTGTCCGGGCAGCCTATCACAGGGGCAACAGCAGCGGCCACGGTCACAGTGCATTGCAATCTGGTTTCTACCAATTATTGTTAAGTGGCAGTCCTCCCAGGCGAACAGTGCCATAGGCTGTGTCAGCTACATGAACCTGTTCAGCACCACGATTAGCTGGGGACCAATCAGCTGAAACTGCAAAACTTCATATTCGTTTTCGATTGCTTGTATCAAAATCAGTGTCCGACAAGTCTTAGTCCAATTCAGAGAGTACAGGCAAAATCGTCTTCCACGGAGTATTTTGCTTTACGCTTTAACCTCTCGCTAGATGGCAGTGCCATTTTTGCTATTCTCTGCACCTTGCTACTCGAGGGAGCGCAGGAAATCTCGGTCAAAAGCAATGAAGAGAACTTTCCTTCTACCAATGAGAGTCTAACTAAAACACAACAGTTGGGTTTGTCACAATTTACAGCTGATTACCGATTATCGTCAGCTCCTCCTATTGACAAAAGTCGACATCAGCCCTAAAAGAGTTAAGCATGGGTTTAGATTATCACTTCAACTGTTTTTTTTTTTTACAGACAGGGAATCTGATTTCCATGGCACAGTTGAACTGAAATCAAAAAAAGTGATAAGATACTATGAAGAGAAATAAAGTCTCTTTACAGTATATACATGGTATACCTTTTTAAGAAACTATCATATTTATTGTAATAAATTGGCACAACAAATCTGTAAAATTTCATAATTTTCTTTGTGTCCCAGTTAATCTTGATAAATAGTATTTATTTGCACGTGCAATGCTATGGCATTTTGTTCATTTTATTTAAATTTCTATAAATATTCTAATTGACTTTTTCTTTATTAATGTTCCTGTTATACAACACACAAACTGTTTCACTTTATTAGAAAACTATTTTAAAAGCTGTTACTTTTAATCTGATACTGTTATCTTTCTGTCCACTTCTTTCAGCGTACAGTGTGTTAAGGAAATTTTTTTGGAAGGTGTTATTGGTTTGTGGATTATGTGTAGTAGCTTTCTAATCATTTCAAACTCATAATTTCAACTTTTTTTTGTGTAACATCAATAGTATTTTTTGCTAAACGTGAAATACAATGCTGCGGTGGGCTGGCGCCCTGCCGGGGTTTGTTTCCTGCCTTGCGACCCCCGTGACCCTGTAGTTAGGATATAGCGGGTTGGATAATGGATGGATAATGGAAATACAATTCATGATATAATGGCTTGATGAAGTCAGTTTCAGAATCTTAATCTTTCATCAATATTTTCAGTGTAAAATAATGTATAAAAGTGTCTAAAAGCACATAGCCAACATACGAAAATCTCATCTCATTCCTAAACCCACTCGAATTCCACATCATGTGGCAAGAGCCTATCTTGAAAACGCTAAGTGTAAGGCAGAAAAAAACCTTGGACAGGGTATGTATTGCATTCTTAAGTCCACACACAGTGGACTCATTTGGAATCACTGATTTATCCAACCTTCAAATATTTGGGGATAGAGTAGAAAATAGGAATAACACGTAAACATGAGAAGAACGTGCAAGCACCATATAGATAACGTCTGGGAAAAGGATTAAAATCCAAGATCTTTGAATCATAAGGTGGCAGTGCTACACATGCCACTGGCGTGCCACCACATACAGTATATAATGTAACGTAATTATTATTTTTATCTGTTTTCCTCTTTGGGTTGACTTTATCTGGCTCAGCTAGACTTGTCTCTTTTACCTCTGAAAGTCTACAGTTAGAAAGTAGAAGTGTTAGAGCCAGTGCCCCACTCTTACGTTACAGCCAGGGTTTATTCACTGGTATATACCTATTTTTGGTGTTATTGTTTTTTTTTTGTTATTTTTGAATTATTAATCTGCATGTTGTTGTGTTATTTTTATTAATTTTGTTTATATTTTCTTTATTATATACTATGTCTTTAAATGTGTGGCCATTTCTATTGTTTTGAGGGTGGGAGCCAAAGCTTCTGGGTCCTCCCTCTAACTTTATGTGTCATATATATCTTTGTTTTTGCATTAGTTTCTAACTAAAAAATATTAATTAATTTAGTCCATAAACCCAATATAAGCTGAATGCACAATTGATCATACGTAGGAGTATTTTTAAAGAAATTGCAAAAGAAAGTGATGTCACATATATTTAATGCTTTTGTCCGTCACACATTAAAGGAAATGTACCTGCAATATAAACATGTTCTTGAAAAAAAAAAGTTAAGGAATAACAGCTAAGTGCCACTCACAACTGCCTCTGTTGTATCATGCCTAACATAGCATATTATTTTTCACTTTATTTTTTTCAAAAACATTTTATTGCATTTATTAAAATCAAACAACATTCCATACAAGCAAGTCAAATTTTACAAAACTAGGTTCAAATCAAGTCAACCCCCACCCATGAAAAGAGTTTTTTTTAAACCAGACATTACCCATAATCCCTAATTTTTATAGTTATTGTCAGTAATCTTGTATTAGCAATACTCATAATGTTCATATTTATGTTTAGGATTCGTGTTCCTAAAGAAGATTCTTTTACACTGAAGGTGAAAAAACAATGAAATCAAAACCAAGAAATGATTTTTGATTAGTGGAAGGCTAAGTTCAATAAGCATTTAATTGAATTGCTTCATTTTGTTTTTTTCAAAATCACTTTGTGACAGTGCGGGTCCAGCTCCAAGCTCCCTCTTCCATATTTGGGAGCCTCTTGAACCCAACACCGTCAATAACGTAACAGGATGAGTGTGGCAGATGGGGACAAAACTCTCCAGGCAATGGGATGGTGAAAAATGTTCAAGTGCTTTTATTAAACAATAAAAAATCAAAGCAGTTACTGCCCAAAAGTGCAGTGATTCCAATAAATAATTAAATAATCCTTAAAACAGTGAAAAACCTGGTGATTAAAAAAGGCTAAAAACAAGAGTAAAAACCAACAATCACTGGGTCAAACGAGCCGAGTCTCTCCAGCTCACCCATTGCTCGCTCACCTGGCGGAGATTTCAGCTGTCGCGGTCCTCTCTATCCAAATCCCCTTCTTGGCTGCCTCCGTTGGCATCTTCCAGGCAGCTTAGAGTTGGTTTTTCTCTCATCATCCTTCACGCTCACACAGTCATCCCTCGGATAACTGAAGAGGATGCCACCTTGATCACTACCACTCCGCTGCACAATCAGTGAGAGTGATCTGTCCCTTGAGCGTTGATCCTTCACTCTATTGCGGGACCTCTGACTGTACTGCCTTTTCCCTCTCTAGCCAGGTGGCTCATTCTCTTTCTCCGCCCCAATGCCACACTCTCGCTCTACATGCTTTTCACTTTATCTTCTTTTTTTTCCTGTTCCTGTGCCGGCCCGTACTTGTATGGCTCATTGGGTACAGCTTCTCAATCACGCACCACAGGAAGCTGATGAAACAATTGAGAAAGATCGCACCTTCACGTGCAGGTGTGACACACCCCAATTACCTCTCCAACTCCCTGCAGCTGAGTGAATGACATGACAATAGATTATTTAAAAAAACTGGCCATTCTTTCGGAGCTGCGGACCCGCTATACCCCACACTTCCATTAATAGGAACCACACCACTTGGGTGTACATACCAAAAGAGGTGTCACAGTGTGATACATATCAGTGACATAATTGCACATATGAAGTATGGGGAAAAAATAAGGAAAAGCATATTATACTATATACACAATACACCTTTGCTCAGTTTGGTGTACTAGATCGCAAAAACCAGAGATTATCAGCTAACCCTTTTTTACAGACAAGCACCACTCCTCATTCTATTTTAAAAACTGGTCATCAATGGTAACTGTGGTGAAAATCATAATTTACATTTCTCAGCCTAAATATTTTCAGATTTTATTAATCCAATTCAGAGTCACAATAGATCAGAGTCTATCCCAGCAATAGCAGAAGAGGCATGGACAAGGTAAGTACTGTCATGGAAAAATATTTTCCTTTGTCTTCAAAGAAGGCAATCACAGAGCCCAGATGAGAATGCAGAAAATTTCTTTATTTGCACAGAGTTATGCACAAATGTATCAGTCCATGGGGTGAGCAATCAGGAAAACAATCTGCTTTTATACTTTTACTAATTACATCTCCTTACCCAATCATGTCATCTGACTCTTAACCCTTTAACCGCCAACTCCCTAAATATTCCCCAAGCCAGGCGAAATCTGAACAATTTTTGTTTTTTTACTTTTTTACATTTTTTTTACATTTTTTACATTTATTCAAGCAGTATTGACCACTAAATGTTGTGCAAGTTGCCAGTGTATACACGAAATCTATAAATGTAACCTGAATTCTCAGCTAAGCAAAACATCTTGATACCAAACCGTGCCCTTTTCAATGGTAGATACTGTCGAAACTGTAAGCGGCCCTTCCACGACAATAAACTTTCATCAACTGCAACTGACGGTCCTGGCATGTAGGGCAACTGAAATGCTTCAAATAAATGATCAATCAAAGGACGTAGCTTGAACAAGTGGTCGCGGTTTGGATCTTTCTTATCTGGCTCGTTTCTGTTGTCATTCAAATGAAAGAATTTCAGCAGCAAAGAGAATCGGTTACGTGTCATAACAGCTGCAAAAATAGGTGTTGCATACATAGGATCTGTAGACCAGTACATCTCAATATCTGGTTTTCTGATTATTCCCATCAACATCAAAATCCCAATGAATTTTTTCATTTCGTTTTCATCAGTGTCAAACCAAGCACGAACACGGGAATGTGGAGGTAAATTGGGATTTTTCTCAATAAACTGTGCTGCATACAGATTTGTCTGATGAACAAAATGTCTAATCAAATCAGGTGACACAAACAGCTCATAAAACTGCTCAGCAGTGTAATTGTTTACATCAACAATAAAGCCACACGTTCCCTCAAACGAATGCAGAAAAGGTAGTTCACCACGGGCAGCAGCTCAGCTGAGATGCTGGGGATACACCCACTCAGCGCCGTCATCCGATGCGTCTTCATTCACAATATCATGCAGCGCACGTTGCTGCTCATCACTGTCACTAAAATCTTCTTCAGAACTGCTACAATCATGATCAGAACTGTCCAAAATCGCCTGCAAAGCCTCACTTGAAGTCAGTTTACGTTTCGCCATATTCACAGCTGTTACATGCGAATCACGTCACATGACCGGCCAAAACAACCACAGACTTGTCGAAATACAACGTAGTAATAATACCCACGCCAAACCATCAGTTATACTACTTGCCAGGCATTCATATAACCACAGGCAAATGTGCCGGATAATTCCGGCAGTATGGCATTACCATTAAAACAGCGGTGCCGGATATATCCGGCAGAGGGCGGTGAAGGGGTTAATATGCAAGAATTTACTGCTACTCCAATCAACTAATGTCACCAGTAATTTCTGACTCATGTCGATTCTCCCATTATTCAGCTATTGGGGTGTTTTGCGCATTGTCCCATTGATCTCATCACTGCTTCTTAGGAGGGGTGTTTGGGTTTTCCCATTAGTTTATCATCTTTTTCTAAAGGGGTGTTTGTTACTCATTTACCTCATTCTAACCTTGGATAATCAAGTTGGTAGCTTCTCAAAGATGAGGCATTCCTCACATGTTTTAAGCAACATTTAGTTAACACTAGAGTTATCTTCAATCCTTTTCCTTATGTTTAATAATTCATTCTGTTATAGCTTCATATATTTACTTGTAATACATTGTAAAATATTTTTACGTATTAACTAAAAATTCCATAGAACCAACCCTGGAGAGGGTGTTAGTCCATTGTTGGGCCTGCTTGGATACAGACACACACACTCATACAAGGCCAATTTTGAATGACTAAATAACTTTGTCTTTATAACATGGACGAATATCCACACAAACATTGTTCAGAAATTGTTCAAAACTGAAACAGAACCTTGTGCTAGGCCTGTATGTAATAAAGCTAACTGATGCAAAAGGTTTTTCTTTGTTGATTAACTAACTGAAGGATAACTTAGACTGGGGCTGCCATTGTATTTATACCATCACATCCTAGTGACGTAACAAATATGATGATCCTGGTCACATGACCAATTTCCTGTGTTATTTAAATAAATGAATGTAAATAAAAGTAAAAATATAATTAAGATGTACTATGACACATGGAGATGTACTATATTTTGGGAACTTTGCTTATATTTTTGAGGCTAAGAGTACTTTGGCATGGTGTAGGACAAAGCCAGCCACTGGAATGGAAGCTAAGCCGTCTTCAACTGGGACTTCTAGACTGCTTGCCTGGTTATTCTTTGAGGCCTCACACCCCTTTGGCCATTTTGGGTGAGTGGATTACAAAAGAAAGATGGATGGGTAGATATTTATAATAGTAAAAATATGTCAGAACAGATCCAATAGTGAAATAGATACTTTATATTTTTACGCTGAGGTTGCAAAACCAACATATAAAAGAAAATGTAATTACGGATTCAATTAAAGACTTAAAAAAACATGATTAATCTATAAAGCAATTTAGGTCTTTCAAAATTGCATTATGGAACATGATTTACAGTTGCAAATCTCTCCCTAAGTGTTGGAAAAAAATGTTAAAAAGAATGTCTTGCCCTGAAATCTATTATTATGATTACTTATTTTATATCAAACTAGCCGTCCCCTGCGGCTCTGCCCGTGTAATAGTGAAACAGGACTTTGAGGAGGGCCCTGCCCGGCTCCCCATGCTTTCCCCTCACTTCGGCCCAAGGCCTCTGTCTCGAATTGGTCAACAACATGGTCAACATAGGATATCAAAAATCATTATTACCATCAAGACTTTGGCCCTTTTCTTCTGAACCCAGAAGCAAACTATGATTCTTAGCACAATGAGAGAGTAGCTAAATCAACCAGAATATTCAAGCAAATTATAGAAAAAAACCTGATCTAAATCTGTTAAGTAGTTCTCTCGCTAGCTAAGCGGAGGTAAGGAACGCCCTGGGGCTGGTGTGTGAGTAAGAAGGGCCCCACCCACCTCCCCTCGGCCCACTGGGTGTTTCTTGGATTCGCACAAATAAATCGGTACAGAAAGCAAACCATGATACTTAGTGCGATGAGAGAAGTCACAAAATCAACCTGAATGTTCAAGCAAATTATAGAAAAAAAAACAGATCTAAATCTATTACATAGTTCTCTCCTGAAAAGCAGACAGACATACAGACAGACATTGGATTTTATATATATAAAGATGTCAGCATTTCCCTTCCTCATTGCGATTATTCCTAAAGTGCATGGCAAAAGAAGACTTAAGATATAGTTATAACTTATAGTTAGGGGTCTTCAGCCAGGAGCAACATTATATAGCATTCTGAGAGGCTCAGGGAATTTTATTTTATTCCTGGATTTCCAAGGGTATATTTAAGACATTGGCCTGTGTATGCATCAAGCCATCACGGGCTACGGTGTATTTTTATAACCCAGTCCCAAAGTACTGACACTGTAATACTTGTATTTACTGCAGAAATTATCTAATAATTTTAAAAACCTGGAATCTGTGCAGACAATTGGTAAATCAGGAAGTGCATAAAAATAATTTGTTTTACTCCTTCATTCATTTTATTTAATTAAATCATTTTTTTTTTCAATATTTGCAGAAGCCTTATACTGGAGTTCTGTTTTTTATGGACTGAATATATTAGCACTCACATTTTTTATGTTCTTTTATAGATGCTAATTTATGTTCTACATAGCTATGCTAAACTGTTAACTACCACTAAAGATTTACTTGATCCTTAGGAATGCAATACATATTTCTATATTTAAAAAATCCTAACTGAGAATTTTTTGTTTGCCTTTCTGAAGTAAAGATAGAGACCGTGGAATTGCAATAACTACTAGATTGTTGTGCCACCTTTTATCAAAAGATAATCTCACTTAGAAACATTTTATATGCAAAGTTGCAACAGGTTCAGGTTTAAGCAGAACACTGTGTAAACATTAATTTTGTAGTTTCTTCATGGGTGGCTTGAGTCTGAATGAAAGAAATCTTAAAAAAACATTCAGGCTAATCAAAAATGTATGGGAAAAATTTTCAAATTACTTCTAAAATACCAGAATTTGTTTATGGAAATCTTGGCCAAATCCCAGAATCTCAATGGTTACAAAATAATTCTGTGACTCCTCGGGATTTATACCTAATACAAAATATTACAGTTCAGCATGATGACGTGTGGAACAAAATAATAGGCAGCATATGTGTATTCATTTTTTCAAAGACACTTCTTGAACTTGAAACCTGGCTCATTGTCAATTACTTCTACAGTTACTTTTTGTGAATTGACAAATCTATTCCCACAATTAAATACAGAATCAATACTTTTGAAATATATTTAACTTTTATTTAAGGCTGTAGTGGTCCACAGCTTGAAAAGAGGGTAGGAATTTAATACTTATCTTCCTGGATGAAAAGTTCTGAGAGTTTTCTGAGGAAACCTTGCATGGTTTGTTTCTCAAATGTATATAGTATGAAACGCTGAAGCATTTTTTTTATGTGCTTTAATAAGATGCTTTCTTTTTCAAGTGTAAACACCTGAGCTACAAAAGACTGTAAGAAATTCAAGTCTTTTATATAAGACTAGCTGTTCCCGTGGCTCTGCCCAAGTAGTAGTGAAACAGGACAAACTTTAAAAATCAATAAACAAAAAGGTATCACTAGCTAAATGGAGGCATGTTACACTCCAAAACATAGACCAACTCCCCACTCCTGTCGTCAGGCTTCCCCCACTCCTTGGCCCACAGACTGTGTCTCAGATTAGTGCAAATATATAACTCCTGCAAGAGAACTATGATTCTTAGCGTGATGAGGGAAGTCGCAAAATCAACCGGAATGTTCAAGCAAATTCTAGAAAATAAACTGATCTAAATACAATACAATACAATACAGTTTAATTTTTGCATAGCCCAAAATCACACAAGAAGTGCCGCAATGGGCTTTAACAGGAACTGCCTCTTGACAGCCCCCCAGCCTTGACTCTCTAAGAAAACAAGGAAAAACTCCCAAAAATAACCCTTGTAAAGAAAAAATGGAAGAAACCTTGGGAAAGGCAGTTCAAAGAGAGACCCCTTTCCAGGTAGGCTGGGCATGCAGTGTGTGTCAAAAAGAAGGGGGGTCAATACAATACAATACACAGAACAGTACAAATCCTCAATACAGTATAAAAATAAAAAATGTATAAATACAGACCAGAATTTAACAGTAGATGATATTACATAATATGATTTGAATTTGTTTAGAGTCCTGGAGACCTCAACCATCAAACTGCATCCCCCATTTGGCTATTCCACAGATGAAACAGCTCTGGGCCAGCCAATCCAATGAAAGGACCCCTGTACCCCACGATTCCTGCGATCCTCTTAAATCCGTTAAGTAGTTCTCTTGTTCGCTAGTTAAGCGAATGTAAGATACGCCTTGAGGCTTACGTGTGAGTGAGGAGGGCCCCAACCCCTCCCCTTGGCCTGATGCGACACTCTCAGATTTACACAAATAAATCGGTACCGCAAGTGAACTATGATAATCAGCATGATGAGAGAAGGTTGCAAAATTAACCAGAATGTTCAAGCAAATTTTAGAAAAAAACTCGATCTAAATCCGTTAAGTAGTTCTCTCGTGAAAAGCAGACACACAGACAGACATTGGATTTTATATATATTGAGTTTATTTTAGCCATATTGCTGCAGTTTAAACTCAGTTGAACCCAAACATCTGGAGGGGAGTACATTTTGTTGTTCCTGGGAAGAAACACTCTTGCTCCACTGATGGTAATCATAATGAGCAATAACTTTGTACAAAGTAGAGCGGAATTTAGTGACTGAGGATTGAGGGGTTCATATGCAAGGCTCACCAATACATGGCTACATTTTCACAAGACACATTCAGATGTACTAGAGTTCAGACTGTCCAAAAATATTTTTTAAAGTTCTTGTACACTATGTAAATTTAGGTGAATCACGAATTGTAGTGAAATAGTTAAAGTGAAAATTTCACCAATTTCTCCCAAAATGAAATGCAATCTTTAGGTCTAACAAAAGAAAATTACCTTATACATTATAACAAAAGCCACCAAACAGTAAGATTTTTGGAAAAATTGTATACTCTGTCTGCAATTATATAAATACCTATTTACTGGGAAACAGGTATTGATTTAATTAATGAACAAAAAAACTCTACACTGTAAGAATTTAACTTCTTCTTTGTAAAATTATTTGATGCACCTAATAAAGAGAATATTGTCTAAGGCAGGGGTGTCAAACTCCTGTCCTGCAGGACTGCAGTCGCTACAGGTTTTAATTCTAACCATCTTCTTCATTAGTGACAAGTTTTTACTGCTTCTTTTGTCTTCGTTTTAATTAACCTGACTCAGTATCGTAGTTGTTTTGTTTCTTAACCAGCAGCCAAACAATAATGAGACATAAAACAAGCCGCCACATGACTAGCTCCCCTATGCCCAACACACAAAATCTGAAAATAAAGAAAGGTGAAGGTCTTGGTAAGGATGATCTCTCAAGTCACCAAAACATTTTCACAGTGTTCTCAGAAAAAACAGAAAATCAACAGTTTTGAAAATGTCTGCTATGGCAGAATGAGAGCAGCAACATGCTGTGGAATTAAATAACGGGTTCATTTACCAGTTTCTCATTAAGAATCAAGTTGGAGTGAAATTGGTTGGAGTTTGAGGCCCCAATTTAGCTAGTCATCTGTCAGCTCATTTCACATCTCATTTCTGTTTGTCTGTCATTTAATGAAGAAAAGAATCAATTCAGAGGACTGAATCCTTAAAAACAGGGCTATTAAAATGAAGGGTAAAAAGTTAATTAGCATGAAACCTGCTCACTGATTAGGAAAAAGATTACAATGAAATCCTGCAGCCACTACGGCCATCCAGGGTCTAAGGTTTTGGTGTTAGTTAAATCGTCTCTCTGCATCTCCATGTTTGGCACAGAAAACTTTGAGTAGGACTTTCTGTTCTAATTACCATAATACATGAATCAAGAAAAATCCAGATATCCTAGTACTATCTTTTAATATACAGCATATTCCATATATTAACGTTTTCTGTAATAAATGCATTAACTAAATTACAATTTACATTTCTCTTGTGTTCCCTAGTATGGCTGACATATGTCACTAAATTTATTAATCGTGTCTCAACAGTTAACTTTGCCTAACAGAACAAAACTGGTCTGTCTGAATGACTACAACTGGTGGTGGCTTGTAATGAAGTGCCTTGAGTGGCTACTGCTGAACTGTTTCAGATAGTCCTGATCACCTTCATTTTATACATCATCACTGACAACTATAATTAAACTGTACTTCATAGTATATGGTATTGTATAGTGAGTTTAAAGGCGTCTTAAAGCAGATGTCCATCTACCAGACTCTACTGTACACGGGTCTCATGGTGATGAATGCATGTCTTCTTAATCTGTTGTAACTGTTCAAGTGCTCATGCCCTGAACTGCTGTTGAAACACTTGTTTCTTTTTTTAGCATATTTGATGTTTTTTGACTTTTGTGTATACTAAATTACATTGACAGTTTACATTGTTGAAAAACAAACAAATTGTAAATGACTTATTTAGTATTGACAGGAAATTTTTAACTTCTATGTAGATGTCTATATTCTGAGGGCAATGTGGATATTTCTCCTCTTTTGGATATATCACCCATAGTCATACAAGAAGATAGAATTATATTTACATATTAGAATTTAATGTACCTGTAAGAGCCAATCTTACAAAGTTAAAGTTTTGAGTTAAACTCATATTAATGTTTGCTTAATTTGAATAGAATATAATTTCTTCCATAGTCATAGACAATGGTATAGTCTTTTCCCCCTATAAGTTAGTAATAGATAGAACCTTCTTGCTATAACTGAGAAACTGTGTGATAATAAACTCAGTTGTGTTTAGAACAGGTCCCAGTAAACAGGGACTTGAAAGACCCATTTTCAAGTTAGAAATGGGATAAGCATACAGTTTTCTGACCGTTTCGAAATGGTTCAGAAATTATAAGTGATTAGTAACGATTTAAGATGTAACAAGATTAAGCTTAGAACTGAATTTTTCTTATTATAAATTTTTCCTTTTTTTTTTGCTATTTTAATTTTCTTTTTTGTGTGAACTATTTTACTTTGAAACTTAACTAAACACTTAAAAAATGAAGATATTTTGTCTGTGGAATCATTTCTGCGCGTCAGGCCTTTGTTGAATCCCATTTTTTGAGTTAGAACTGCTGAACTTTGGAAAAACGCAGCTACATTTTCATTGCCTAACAAAACATATGAAAAACCTACAACTGGCTAATTTCTTTTGCAGAAGGTAGGAATTTCTGGCAACAAAAGAACAGCACTCCTACTAGTTTTCTGGCTTAGCATATTCTACCTATTTATCATATGAACAAAATATTTTAGTGTGCACACAAACATCTGTATTTATTAATCAAATATAGAGTCAGTACAATTATATTCAGTACTTTACGTACGTAATAAAAAAGAGACTGGAAATTTAAGAAAAACGGTGTAGTACAGAAAACCCTTTAGGAAAAACAAAAATTAGATGTATGAAGGCAATACTCTGAAGTAAGCTGACTTTCAGGTCCTAAATGCCCAATTAGTAAAAGTTGCTGAACACACAGTGCATTTCAAATGCATAATGGCTGCATTTTTCATATATTGTAATACAGAGCAGATGTTTTTAGAATTCACAGCTGTTCAAAAAAGTACATTTATTAAGTCACACCTTTCTGTTGAAGAATTTTCACATGTACAACAAAAAAAGCTAATGTTATATTGGGGTGTTTATTTTCAACTATCCAGATTGTGCTTGACATAAAGCTTATGAGATATGACCCGCTGTCTTCAGAGTCACTTACCACACATCCTTTTACAATTATTATAAATATGATTCACTACAGCAGGTACAATGTTATTATCTAAGCCTGAAAGCCAAAGAAAAATATTATTTACTGAGGGAAAGTAGTTGCAATTACAAGAATGAGAGTGGTGCAATGTGGCCCACCACAGTGTCCTGGGAGATTCTTTTTAGTAGAGAGAAAAAAGTGCAAAAAAAAGGCAACTAAGCACAATGAAAATTGAAAGGTTAATTTCTTTAACTGAATGGCTTTTCATACACTAAAGTTCAGTTTTTTGCTTTTATTCTGTCTTTATATTTCTCTGTGTACTTTGGTTTATTTTCTACACTCACACATATTTGCAGGATCTAGATGTTTATTATTATATACTAGTTATGTGGCTATATAAAGGAAGATAACGGAAAATGAAAATCATTTAATCATTCATTCAAAGCAATTAGTATGTAGAAAAGTGTGAATATGATGGAAGAAAGTAAAGCTGCAGCTACAGTTCCCGATCTTCCACTGATATTTAAATTTCCTGTTACAGATGCATCCGTTTACCCAGCAAAGCAGACTTTTACTTATACCACAAAAGTGACATTAACTTTTCAAACACAAATCATACTCAATGCAACCATTTATTTACTTTCTAAATGTGCTTATTTCAGTACAAGGTAATCTGCTTATTCTAATCTAAGATAATGGAGATTCACAGCCTATTGCAAGATTGGATTGATGCTGGAAATCATCTTTGACATGGCATTGGGTCATCACAGAGCACTCTTACACACATACACACATTTATATACACAGGAGCAATTAAGTGGTGTTCATCAACGTTACCTGAATATCTTGGTAATAAGGTCAGATGAAAGTCCACAGAGACACAAGGAGAACATGCAAACTACATGCACTCAGGAGCTCCAACAAGACTTGAACCTAGCAGTCTGAACTGTGAGCCAGCTGTGAGCTGGAGCTGTGTTCATCCCATAATGTGACCAAGTGATATCAAAGGACAAAGAAATGTGAATCTCCACAATACACGCAAAGCATGTATAATCACAATGCCAACAACAGTTGTTGAATAAGATTAGTTGTTTCTTAAGCTGATTATATAAATTTACCATTTGTAAAATTTGTAGCATGAAGTGTTTTAAGTTAGAGACATTATGCCACAGTAAAATAGCTAAATATATCCTATAGATTTTCAGCACAAAATATGCTGGAACTCAAATTAATTCAGTACATTTTATTTAAATCCCTTGACAATAATTTTTCATTGGTCTCAGAGTACATGGGATACTTATGAATATTGGGAAGAGAACAATACATGGCTATGAGCATGCATTTATTAATTGCCAAGGACATCCTTGCATGGAGTTTGCATTTTATTGTCAGTATTTGTTCAGTGGTTGAAGTAATACCTAATGTATAAGAAAAAGATTACATAAAAAACAGGTTGAAAAGATAGCGCTGTATATTTAAATTAAAAAAAATAAACACAGAGGCTAAGCATATATTTTAGAAAAGGGTATATTTTCTGTTTTTTAACAAGAATTCCATTATACGGTACTATATTTTTGTTAATTGAAAGGGTGAGGTGCCTTATTCTTGGATCTTGGAATAGGAATTGAGTGGAGCCAGTTGAATTGTAGTTAAGACACCCTAGGGTGCTTATGCTTTTCATAGGAGGTGTCCACAGCATGGTCTACTGGCAGAAGGCCTAGATGTAGACTCAGGATGACTAGGAGGGATTATATTTCTCGATTATTCTGGGAGCACCAGGGTATTCTCAATAAGGTCTATTTGTTGGGGAAAGGAAGGACTAATACGACTAGTTCAACATGTTACTATTGTCATCCTAACCAGAAAACATGGAAAGAAAATAATGATAAAGTGGAAAGAAATATTGTAAATTACACTAGTTATACAGATAAAGCAAAGAATGGTGACGAACATACTCAGAATGACACTTGTAGTATTTATAGGATGGAATCATTCAGTCATATCATGGATGTTTTACCTCCAATTCCATTTTGTAACAAGATTGTAATATTCTGTTCGCTACAAACATGCTTTATTCAGAATGGAATTCCAGTTGTTGGGATCATCTCATATCTATTGTCAGTTTAAGGATGTAATGAGAAGTCAAGCAACTCAGGCTTGCTTAAAGAAGGGGTCTGAGTTGCCTTGAAAGCTTGCATATTGTAATCTTTTTAATTAGCCAATAAAGGGTGTCATTTTGCTTGACTACTCATTACATCTACTGTATAATGGCTAAAATGGTAAAGCACACTAGTACTTCAGTTTAAGGATGAAATTGATGCACTACAAGTTGATAAACATGACAATGAAAATTTGAATACATTTTGACAGATTTTTTACAACATGACATTGTTGACAGGGTCATTAGTGTTACATGGGCAGAGTGCAGTGAAACTCTTACTTGCATCTGTTAATCAACATGCAACATGTCACTAATCTTCAGCTCTATGGATTGTGAGTATAACAATATTATTGTGAAACTAGTGTCTTCTTTACCTTAAAATGTCTATCTTCTGTGCTGAGCTGGGCAGAGAGTAGTCTTAGTGATCAGTCCTTCTGTGCCTAACTGTCATTAGTCTTTCTTGATACTAGCATTTCAATGGTTTGGCATCTTTCCAGGGTTGTTCCCTGCCTTGTTCTCAGTTCTACCAGGATTAAGCCTGCCCACCCTCAACTCTGACCTGGATTGAGGAGTTGTGAGAATGTTATGTTAAGTAAATTTAATAAAGATAAGAGGAAAGAGAGTTTGCACATTCAAATTAGAAATAAGAGAAACTGATTTATAAAATTACAACAATACTCAATTGCCCATAGCCCAAACAAACTGGGAGTGATGACTGAACAGAAACAAATACCCTTCAGAGCCCTGGTGGATCTAATTACAATTGTCACACCTACTGTACTCTGTCCCTCTCACATATGGGTTCTCGCTTTCTTTCTCTGTATCTCATCTGAGTTCTTTGCTTTGTGACAATGCGGGTCCTTCTCCATGCTCCCTTCTCTTCTGGGAGCCTCTTGAACCTGATACCATTGGTTATGTAACCAGATGAGCTGGACAATGAGGACACCAAACGAAACAAGGGGATGGTATAAAGTGCAGAAGTGCTTTTATTAAAAACAAAACCAAAAACAAACAGTGTTCAAAACAATAGTGCATTGCTCAAAACATAAACAAATAAATAATCCATAAAACCAGGGTGAGATGTGGAGGTTAAAATACTCCAATAAATAAATCCATTAAAATTAGGTTAAAAATCAATAATGGGTGGAAGCAGTCCTATAAAAAAAACCCGGTGCCTTCGTTAGCTGGCGGTTCCCTGGCTTCTGCCATCTGGGGCCTGCAACAAGGGAGTCGTCCTACCTGCAGATGACCTTTTCCTGTTGATCTGGTAGCTTTCTGATCCCTGGCTTCGTTTGGCTCCGCCTGACCGAGACTTGGGTTCCCCAGCCAGCAGGGTGCTCACGCTGGGTCTTCAACCTCCCAAGCCTCTGACTCCCGCTGCCTTCCGCAGCCTTATGCGACAAGCGTCCTCGATCATGGTCACTCCTGCTCCTCTGAAAAACTCAGCAGGAGTGACCCAATACAAACCCCCCGAGTGCTGGCCTAACACCCCGGTAGTGTTTGCTTCCCAGCTTCCATTCATTATAACACCGGGCCTGCTCTCACTCGCTCCCTCCCTCCTGCACCAGCTCCTTCTTCCTTAACCTACGTCCTTCTCTTTTTTTCTCTCTTTCTCCCCTCCGCACTCGCGCTTCTCCTATTTATAATGGTGACGTGGCACAGGTGCGGCGATTAGCAGCTCCCGGCATCAATTATAGACACAGGCAATCCCATACCTGTGCACTTCAGTGTGGAAATGCCCATGCCCGCCTCGTGCCCGGGAACTGCTCTGGCCACACTACCACGCCCCCTCTTTAAGCTGCGAGTGCGGCGATTGTTTATTTAAAACTGGCCATCCATTTTGAACCGCAGACCCGCTATATAACATGCCTACATGTCGTACAGCCTTTCTCCAGCACACTTTATTATTCTAGAGTAATTTTAACACTCATACAGAGAAACCTTTCAACTCTATAGGAGTGCTACTTCCAGGCCATGGCCACGGTTAATTCAACAGTCAGGAACAACCCACTAAATGTATAGAACTGACGGTCAGAGCACTATCTAGGACCTCTGTCATTTCCTGACACCTGAAAAGCCTCAAAGAGAAATTCCTCCTAGGCTGCTTGTGCCCTACCTTCTCTTTCTTCTTTCCCATCTGCTGGAGCAGTTTGTGTGGTCTGATGCGAGCCTCACCCCTCTCTCGCTTTCTCCCTCTTTCAGAGTGTAAGGAAGAAGACAACGTCCTGTTGTGCTTATCTGCTTCACTGAAGTGGAATTCTGGAAAACTAGAATTCTGTTGCCTCTTTCTGACATTGCTCAGAAGAACAGCTAAAACTAACACAACTTCAAAACCTCAAAAACCTTTGTTAGCATGCTACATTTCACTGTTGCAAGGTAACAGAACAAGTTAAAGACATTACCAGCACATGTGCACAAAAATATGAAGAATCAACATTTAGACAAAGAAAGTGAAATGCTCAAAAATAGTGAACGATTAGAAGATGATTTGAAAAAATATGTTTCTACTAGTAGAAAAAGTACACCTGCAACATCCATCATTTATCTACTTCCTGAACATTTCTCTTTCCGTTATACTCTGGAGTAAATCCTAAAGACACAGGGGGTAAAACATGCAGCAGCCCTGGATGAGATGCCAGCCCTTCACACAAGCCAAATGTATTGAAATCAAAATTAAAACTAGTTCAGAAGCAGATTCATATTCAGAAATCGGTCAAATGAAATGGCAAATCTCCAAGTAAAAGTGAATCTATTTAAAATTAAACTGCTTAAAAGTATTATTTTCTAAAACAAAGTTTTGAAAGTGTAGATCATGTGAAAAAAACAACTGAAAAACTGTACTGAATATGACAACAGTGCCTTAGTAAAGTACTATAGTGTAACTTTCTCAAACCCGCTTTTTTAAATTCATGGCCTGGTCCATGAATAGGAGCAAGTCCTTCACAGGACCCTCTCGTGCATTCATGGGATCAATTCAGAATTAGCAATTCACCTAACACATATCTCTTTGGAGATGTGACAGGAAAGCCAGAGTAGCCAAAGGAAAATCCATGCAGACATTGAGAGAACATATTGACCCTGAATTAAATTCTGAAGCGTTCGAAAATGTATGTATGTATGTAAAACAGCTGAAGATCAGAATGTAACTTACTATTCTTAATCCCACTAGATCACAGGTGTCGAACTCCAGTCCTGGTGGGCCGCAGTGGCTGCAGGTTTTCATTCTAACCATCTTCTTCATTGGTGACCAGTTTTTGCTGCTAATTAACTTCTTTTGCCTTATTTATAATTAACTTGTTTCAGACCCCCTTAGTTGTTTCTTTTTTTTTTAATTAGCAGCCAAACAATAATGAGACACAAAACGAGCCGCCACATGACTAGTTCACCTTCGCCCATCACACAATATTTGAAAATAAAGAAAGGTGAAGGTCTTGGTAAAGTTTTTGTTAGAAAAAAACGAAAGATCAACAGTTTTAGAAATGTCTGCTGTGGCAGAATGAGAGCAGCAACAAGCCACGGAATTAAATAACGAGTTTAATTAACACAAAGAATTGGCTTATCATTGAGAAACTGGTTGGAGTTTGAAATCCCAGTTTAGATGGTCATCTGTCAGCTCATTTCACATCTCATTTCTGTTTGGCTGCCATTTAATGAAGAAACAAATCAATTCACAGAACCAAATCTTTAAAAACAGAGCTATTAAAATGAAGGGAAAAGGAGTTAATTAGCACTGAAAACCGGTCACTGATTAGGAAAAGAGTCAGAATGAAAACCTGCAGCCACTGCGGCCCTCCAGGCCCGGAGTTCGACACCCCTGCACTAGATAAAGAAAAATGCACTAAGAATTAAAAGTGTAAAAACAAATACAGGCATCCCATATCAAATGCATATTTTCCATGACTTTTATCAAGTGATTTTATAATCTGGAAATCTCTCTCTACTTCCATATTACAGAAGGAATACCCCCCAAAAAAATAAATGCAATAAGGTATTTTATTAGGGTCGTTCAAATATAAACAGGAATTTATGAGTTACATTTTATTTATTGAATACAATCAAACAACTTATACACTATTTTTCTATGTAGTCTCCTGCCACTGCAATTCACTTGTTCCAGCACTCAGGAAGCTTCATAATCCCACAAGAGAAGAAGTCTTTTGACAGCATGTTGACCCACTCTTGCACAGCGTCAATAACCCTGTCATTCAACTTGAATTTCTTCCCTCCTAAATATTCCTTAAGTGGACCGAAGAGATGATAGCCATCCTCTGAATGACTTGCACCAATCATACACTCTAGTCTGAGAGAGACACTCATCTCCAAACTGATTTTTAAGTCTTGAATAAATCTTAAATTGAATGACTTCTTCATTTGTCAAAAATTTAACAATAGTTTGCTGTGCAACACTACTGTGTACCCCCTGCTCCGACTTGTTGATTACAACTGACAGGAAAAGGGGAAAGAGCACCTAGCACTACTAACGACAAGTTCATATATGCGTGTGTTTGTCCAATGAGTCAGGTCTACCTTGCACTCTTTATAAGAACAGAGTATGAAAATTCCTGTTTATAACTGAACACCCCTCGTATTGTATAGGTTTGATTTTTTTTTCATGGTAAACCCCACCTTCCTGAATTCAGTCAAAGAGGGAAGAGCTCAAAGAAATCCATTCTAAAGGCCAACATTTACTCAAGAAATTAGCAACTATGTATGCATAAAGCCTTAAGGTAGCTTAATACATACTACAGAAATATTAATGAACTTAATTATAAAAGAAATTAAAAAGTTAGCATTGTGAATTAGTTAGCATGTAGTCAACATGGAGTAACAAGGGATATTGTGCTTCATTAATGTACAAGAGTTTTACAAGGAACCAACAAAGGTATTGATTGTAGTGGAGTGTAAGTTATTTTGACTTTCAAAAAGCTGTTGAAAAGATATTTAAGAAAGGCTAGTTACAAATGCCCTGTCTGCACAACTACTTTTTCATTAAAAAACGCAGACTGCAGACATTAGTCTCTGTTTTCACCTTTCGACCACAACTTTTCAGCATTGTCAAACCCTGAAAATGGAAACTTCTGAAAATGCTTTTAGGAGCCGTAAACGTCAAAAAACATAGTTTTTCAAACAGGCAGACTCTAATCGCACTCTGATTTGTTTGTGCTTATTACGTTGCCCTTCCCTGATTGGATTCTACTCATTACAACATCTCACTCCCTGATCAGTCATCCTTCATAGAAGAAAAACGCATTCTAACAGAGTTGCATTGTGTTGTTCAGCTCTATGCATCTAAACTGTGTTTTGTACAGTTTGGAAAAAAATAGCACTTAGCTTGACTTTTAATGTTGACTTAACATTATGAAACAAACTGGTGTGAAGGCCTAACATCAGGGTCAGCAAAAAAAATCTCTGATACAACAGAAACATGTTTCTTGTCTGAGGCTGATGTTTTGCCTATCCAGCTGGGTCCAGGTAGCTTGGTTCAGAGATAAAATTTACAAAAACTTGATAGCTCGATGACTACAAACAACACTCCACTTAGAAGTTAAACAATCAAGACACAATAGACAGTGTCACGAGGCTGTGAGACCTGCAACCACTACTTATTCAAATAGTATTTAAAACATGTATCCAAGAAACAATACAATTTCATATACAGCACACCGTTTTCTCCCCATCTCTGTAAACCATGTAAAAAATTCTAGCAATTTGTTTTATAATCTCCCACTGAATGTTCACATTTGAAAAGAGCCTTTTTCCGCTGCTCAAGTAGTATCACTTATTCTAAGTATGAGCTAAAACACACATATGAGTGTGTAAAGTGTAAATGGAAAAATGTCGTATTTGTCTGTATGACCCTTTAAAGTATAAATCAGTGACATTATAATTTTTGTATTAGATTTGCTACACATTATATGGCCGCTACTTTTTTCCATCCATTCATCTATCTGTTCCCATTTCATCCATTTTTCTAAGATGTTTATCCAGATCAGGGCTTTGAGGGAATCAGTAAATATCATTTAGTTTGTTTAAAAGATTTAGTTAAAAAATGTAACTAACCTTCATTAAGTTATTGATTTATTTTACCAGTTTGGGTTGCAGAAATGTAATACTTCTGTATTAGCCTTGTAAAAGAATCAGCCTCAACACACAAAAAAAAGGTTTGGGGCAGTCACCCGTATATTGTCCCTGACTGCAATTGGGTAATAGAAAGATAAGCAATGTTCCTCAGTTGAGTTCCCAGATTGAGCTGTCTGGATAGTGAAATGATGGTGGCTTTAAAAGCCAAAACCGGAAGTGACGACATCTGTACCAAAACCCGGAAATGACGTCATCTTTGGCAGGAACTGGACATTGCTGATGGGGCATCTAGTAGGTTTTCCCGTATCTGGCATGCAGAGGTAACAGAAGTAGGATTAGTGCACCCCACCACCCCCTGGCCTGGTGGGTAATAAACTCCACTTGATCCTCTCAGCTTCCTCCTACTCGCACATGTGTGACAGCCTATACTAGTGGTTTCCTGCATTCATGTAGCTTCAGGTTTTCAACTCAACCAACTTTACTTTTAATTGGACACCTAACTTCATTAAACAAGCTGTTATTTCCCATTTTCTGTATTTACAAAAAAATAAGCAAACTGAATTAACTAAATGTTATTAGTAAGAATTTCTGCATGTTACATGTTGATACTTTAATGTTGTTATCTTTATTTTCAAGATTTTTATCACCCTTATCATAATTTTCATTCAAATCTTCCAAGTCTCCTGGCCATTTATTACTAATGAGCACATGCTACTGGGCCTGATACTGAAGTAGCTGTAGCTTTTCACCACTTTCTGTTTTGTCTATCCTGGTGTCTACTTCATTTGTTGTTAATTGTCATTTAGAGGGAAATTAAGGGAGCAAATGGGGTGAATTAATAGTAACATGACAGAAAAGAGGCAAATGCCAAGACAAATATTTAGATTTTTTATAAATTTATTATAGGCATAAATTTCACAATACTGTGATTTTTTAAAGGCCAAATAAGAGAAGAAAAAATAAATAAGTAAAAGACTAAAAAATAAGATCAATTTAAAATAAAATGACCTATTGGTTGGGATGAAAACCTGCATCCACAGTGGTCATCCGAGACTGAAATTGGGACCCCTGGCCTACACTGCACTACTAGTATGCAGACTTATTTTGCTCAAAAGGAAGAATCCCAACCCACCTTCTTATAAAATGGAGGTAAGCAATGTTCTGTATTATCTCAAATTGGAGAAAATCTAATTCTCTTTTAGAGGATATGTCCAACACTTTATAATACATGGCAAGAATCCACTAATATTATTTTGTAATAAGCATACTCATACTCAGCCTGCGATTGACTCTTTTATTGTTAATAATTGTTATCATATTTTTAAAAATTACATTTTTTTTTGGTTTTGTCCCTCTTCTTTTTCTCTTTTTCATGATTGGAGGTTGAATTTTGTTTTGTTTTGCTTTTTTTCTCCTGTGTATTCATTTTGAAGTAAAAGACAGCATCTGTTAAGTTAAACTAATTGTTCTGGATTTCAAAATAAAATAAAATCAGTAAAATACTACAGTTTCAAAATGTTTAATTATTATTATGTCAATTCCGCAGCAATTTTCCCCGACTGGCCAGGCAAGCAATGTTTCTGAGCTTTTTTTGTTACGGTAGGAGCCCACGAATGTTGCACTATGCCAGTGGATGTACAGTATTCTGTATTCTCTGAGGGGGGCTGTAATGCTGTAGGCTTCAAAAAGAAAAGTGTTAAACAAACTCCTTCCAAATATGTATTTTCTTATATTTCTCCTTAAATTGTTAAATAGTTTATGTGTGTTAGTATCTTAAAGGTTAAACATTCAATTCATTTTAACAAACAGAATGAAGTCATACTGTAGGTGTAGGTCTTTAAAATTAAATAACACAATTATGTTGCGTGGATACTATAAATAACTCATCCGCCTCAGCACCTGTTTTACTAAATATACAGGCTAAATTCTTAATCTACTAAATGTGGGAAAATGCATTAATCTTTTCATTACGACACACAGAGACATGTCAGTGTTTATCACACGCGTTATGTTGTCTGGCACAGACTTGATGGGCTGATGAAAAATGACTGCAATAGTGCTGATTTCAGTAGTTGAGTAATTGTTACAAGTGCACAAAGGAATGTGCTCTTAGGATAACAGGAGCACCCAGCACATGGCAGAAAGACGTCCCCTCCTACTTTCAGACTGCCCACACATTTCTCTTCATGATGGATGGGAGAATTTATAGTAGGAGACCCAGACACTGCATGCAGTACAAGTTTTAGGGATTTACTGACAGATTTGTGTAAATGTAGCTCATCTTGTCTTATGCAGTTCTGTTTTATATACATTTTAATATAACATATGATGCAATATAATTAATAATAATTTAATATTTTGATATAAGGCAGGAAATTTTCCAAATTGTAACACAATAAATGCAGCTTCATTAAGTTATTGAAATAAAAAATTAAAGTGTATTATTGTGCAAATTTTACCAAATTTAAATAATTTTTCTCTGTACTTCTTAATGAAAATAAGAACTGAATTTTTTTCGACTATGCAACATATTCTACAGTGTTGAAGCTGACAATTATTTTTTTCTCTAGGCCAAAACACTTAATCGTCTCATTATGGGACCTTGGGGTGACAGCCCTCCTAAATTCTTCAGTGGAGCCTGATTATGGAGGTCAAGGTCAATGTCATCCTTCATCCTGCAAAACAGCACTAAAAAAGCTGTTGTTAGCTCTTCACTGCGGTCACAGAGTTTGCTTTATCCATTTACTACAACATCTGTTCAGCATATTGATAGCCCCTTATCACATTTAAGATGATCATTGTTTGCTCCCTATCACTGAGTCATGCACACAGAAATTAGACCAATCAATCAATGTAATTACTCTAGGAGAAGACTGAAACAACAATGAAGAAACCAGTGGGAACATGTGAACTCTGCTTTGGACAAATTGCTTTTCTGAATAAAAAAAAAGTTGAATGAGATAAAGGTAAATTCAGTCCTGCTTTTATAAAGAATAGATAGATACTGTACAGTCAATCACTGGTTGCAACTTAGTAGATATAGCATGCAGATATGGTCAAAAGGTTTAGATGTTCTCCAACCAAATGTTAAATGAGCTTCTACTGTATATACAACACCAAATTACAAAGAAATCCTAAACAGTTTTATATCTAAAACGCAGACTACAAAATATTGTTAAGCACACATGATCACAACCTTATTGTACAGCAGTGAACTATTCTAAACGGTTTATTTTAAGTATTCTCTAGGTTCTATTAAGTGGTTGACTTTCAGTACTCTCTCTGTCTAATGCAGTTGCTAAGATGTTCTTTATCTTCCCTTGATGCTTTTCTCTTATTACATCTTTCTATGTGTTTTTGGTACTGTTGTAGTGCAATACTCAGTGTTAGATGTCAAAGTCAATATCTGCCGGACCTTGATGGTGCACACCAATACACCGTTACAATAAGGAACAAATTGAAAGCAGAAAAAGAACTATGGGATAAAGCAGATAGTACTCCAGATGCCTCAAAATCTGTTCTTTCGTCTATTCAGGAAGGGACAATAAACATTAATGGGCAGACACATCCCAGAAAGGAACCAAAGGTGGGATTGCTTCATCCATGAGAGTCGGTGGACAGTGCAGCACTTCCACTCTTGAAGGATTTCAGTTCAATTCCAGCAATGAAGGTTCCACCTGAAACTGCCAAATTCATCAATACAGCACTTCTTCAGAACTCATCTCTAGCCCTATTAACTAGGGATTGAAACAAGGAAGGCTGGTGAAACTACTTATAAAAGAACTTGGCAGTTGGAATTTTACTTTATTGGAGTCCTTTTAGTTTACTCGGGAATTAGTGACTAGGACTCTGAAAAACTCTACAGGCAATCTCTTGTTGCATCCCTGTCTCTTTGGGATGGAAAATGTATTGAAAGAGTGTATGTACTGGTGGGTTGAGCTTCCCTGAATTGTCATAACACACACACACACACACACAAACAATAATTTGTAGATGACCAATTGACATTTGTCAACAGGCAGATCAAGTATATCCACAAAACGTTTCTCTGTTGATTTGATGTGCTGTTCTTTAAAATTCACTCCATGTGCTCAGTGTAAATAAATTCAGATTTAACATAAAATAACATTTAAACCCACCTAACCCAATTGAAGGTTGCAGGGGGAGAGAGCCTAACCCAGCAATACCTAGCTGAAGGCTGGAAACTGCCCTGGACTGCGCCCATTCACTCAAAGTCCTACACAGGGAACAAAATAGAATCATAAATCAAACTAATCTGCACATCTTTGGAAATGCGGGAGGAAACCCACACAGATTAGGGGAGACAAGGACAACATTAAGGACAAAGAAGTGTTACCATGCAAAACATAGTTTTAATGACAGAAAAAGTGTCAGTCCACTGATTTTCTGAAATGTCTTTATTCATGTCATTTGTCACAGTGAGCAGCACACAACTCTCACACCCACACACTTTTATGTGGGCAACAGAATGTCAGGTCTTTGGACTGTGGGTCAAAATTGAAGTCAGCAGAAGAAAGGATATATCTTTACGATTAAATGTGTAATGCAATGAGATCTTTTTAAAGAATTTGGATATTCTCTACTAGCCCATGCTCCACAAATGCACCACTTGCTATTGGTGCAATACATTACTTGTGGCATTCGTCTGTCTTTTATGCTCCTGGTTTACTCAGGACCCCATGACCCTGTAGTTAGGATATAGCGGGATGGATAATGGATGGATGGATGGTTTACTCCACCTTTGCTCTAGAGCAGGGGTTTCCAGCTCCGATCCTGGTGGGCCGCAGGTTTTCATTCTAACCCTTTTCCTAATCAGCAGTTTTCACTGCTAATTAACTCATTTTCCCTTCATTTTAATAGCTGTGTTTTTAAAGGATTCAGTCCTCTGAATTGGCTTGTTTCCTCATTAAATGGCAGCCAAATAGAAATGAACCAATAGATTACCAGCTAAATTGGAACATCAAACTCCAGCCAATTTCACTTCAACCAGTTTCTTAATGAGAAGCCAATTCTTGCTGTTAATTAAAGCTGTTATTGAATATCATGACTTGTTGCTGCTGGTGGTGCAGTGTTAGCGCTGCTGCCTCACACTTAGGAGACCTGGGTTCGCTTCCCGGGTCCTCCCTGCATGAAGTTTGCATGTTCTCCCCGTGTCTGCGTGGGTTTCCTCCGGGCGCTCCTGTTTCCTCCCACAGTCCAAAGACATGCAGGTTAGGTGGATTGGCGATTCTGAATTGGCCCTAGTGTGTGCTTGGTGTGTGGGTGTGTTTGTGTGTGTCCTGCGGTGGGTTGGCACCCTGCCCGGGATTGGTTCCTGCCTTGTGCCTGGGATTGGCTCCAGCAGACTGCCGTGACCCTGTGTTTGGATTCAGCGGGTTGGAAAATGGATGGATGGATAGACTTGTTGCTGCTCTCATTTTTCCACAGCTGACTGTTGATTTTTCTAAGACCACCGTCAAGATATTTTGGTGACCTGAGCAAACCAACATGACCAAGACCTTCACCTTTCTTTATTTTCAGGAAAGCTGGTCATGTGGTGGCTTGTTTTGTGTCTCATTATTGTTTGGCTGCTCATTAAGGAAAAAGAAACAACTAAGGGGTCTGAATCACACTAATTAAAACTAAGCAAAAGCGGCTCACTAATTAAGAAGATGGTCAGAATGAAAACCTGCAGCCACTGTGGCCCACCAGGACTGGAGTGGAACACCCCTGCTCTAGAGCAGTGATTCCCAAACTCGATCCTGGAGACCCACTGTGGCTGCAGGTTTTAGAGGCTTCACTTCACTTGTACACTATGTGTCCTGGTGATGGGCCACTATATCTTCATGAACCTCTTTCAGCTCCTGGTAATTCCAAGATGCTCCCATGACAGTTGAGAGATACAAGTATAATCCCTTTGTCTTTTTCTAGTGGGCCATGTTTGGTTGTGGGCCATGTCTAAGTTGTTCCAAAATATTGGATCCTTTCAAGCCAGAAAAGCAGTAGTTCTTCTCAACCTTCTTCCATATTGCTGAGTAATCTTAAAATCAGTCAGGCAGTATCATTTAGGAAATATAGGAGGGTTGAGATTGCAGAGATCTGGAAAATCCAGGACATATGTCCAGCCTCATGTTAAAATAACCTTTTAGGAAAAAAAATAAAACATGCATGGACACCTACTGGTTGCAGTGTGGCAGTACATGGAGGTCCATAACAACAGCAAACTGGACTGATCTGAAATCACAATGGCACTGGTAAAGAAGGGCCACAGCAGACTATACTTCCTGAGGAGACTCAGGTATTTTGATGTGTGCAGCAAGCTGCTGGAAATGCTTGATGAGTCCACTGTACCCAACGTGTTGTTCTATGCAGTGGTCTCCTGGGGAAGCAACAGGCAACAGGCAGGGAGTGGAGTACAGGCAATGCAAAATGCCTGAGCAAACTTAATCAGCACACTCTAAAGAATTTTTCCTGTACCTTCCAGATGATAATTTATTGTATTAATTATATTTATTGCATTAAATGTTTTTATTTTATAATCTTGAGTCAGTATCAGCGTATTTTCTACTTTTTGTTTTGCTGTACTATGACTATTTGACTTTCCCCTTGGAGATTAACAAAGTATTTATAATCTAATGTAACAACTCATCCTCCACCTCATACTGATGAATGTTTAGACCAATTATTTGGTGTTTCCCAAGTCAGAAATGCAGTATTTTAGAAATGAGTGCATGAAGTTAATATGCACTGCAACAATCCCATTTTCATAACTGATATACCTACAAACAAATGAACAAAATAGTAAATAAAGATACTATTTCACTGATATATGATATTGTATGTTGTCTGAACATATTTTTGTCTTGTTAATTAAATTATGGGTGTGTTTGTTCATCATATTAAAAAGAATAATAAAATAGGTCACTGACAAATTATTCACACCTGTGCTGCATAGCACATGAGTTTTAATTTAAAATTTTCTTTTTAAAAGGCATTCTTTAATTGCAAGAGTCAAACCAAGTCCCCTGGCCTTCATTTGCAGGCTATAATGCAGCTAAGATCCTGGGTAATGTAATTCCTGGAATACTGTGGCCCTTCATATTTACTGTCTCCACTTGGCCCCAAGGGTGCACAGTGCCAGTGGCGCCATATTCAAACAAAAGCATTATTTAAATGATAAGAAGTGAAAAGGTAATGAAGAAATAAAATGCTAATATGGTGCTAATTTATGTGACTTATTGTTCAACTGCAGTCTGAGGTCAGAGCTGAAGTCATTGTCAGAGGATTTCTGGAGAGTATTTTGCATGGTAGTGCCTTTTTTTAATATTCAGGCAAGCCCAGAATTCACAGAGATGAGAAGTATCGCCTTCTACCCAAATGATAATGGAAAGATTAATTTTTGTGCGGGCTACAAAAATTGGTTAAACTAAAGAAAATGGGAAATGCCCTGAATGTGTTTAATTTCATGTAAATGTTTTATAACGGTCAACACTGATATTTCAGAGATTCAGGAGAATTCGTTTGAATTTCCCCATGGTCACTGTCTGTGTGGAGTTTGTACCATTTTCCTGTGTTGATATGGTTTCTCATAGACACTGTGGTTTTTCCCCCCATTTATTAAAGGCAGACAGATTAGAGTAATTAGTGGCTCCAAATCATCTTAGAGTAAATGAGTGTGAGTGTAGGTGTGCCCCATGATGGACTGGCAGCCTGTATAGCATTAGGCATGCTTTGTATTCAAAGGTGGTAGGAGGGGCTGCAGTTCCCAACGCTCTGAATTATATTAAATCCATCTTTAAAAAGGCTGGATTTATGAAAGGACAAATGGCTGGATTATTTTAATCTGACTATGATTAGGCTACAGTGTGGACCATTGAGTTTAGCTTGATTTTAAGTTGGGGAACCTTCTGTGTGAAGTTTACATGTTGTTCTGAGGCTTGTAATGATTTTGAAAATCATTCTGCTGTGTAGATTTACAGCTCTGTATTCTCTGAATGTATGTAGCCTGGAGTTCACTAACACCGGGAATCCTGGTTGCTGTTTTTTGCTCTGACCAAGATTTCTGGACTGAGAATATGGATTTAGGTATGTTGTTTATGAAAATAATTTACTGCGCAGTGTGCACAACATATTTATTTTGTCTGCCTAGTTTTTTAAATAAGACTCATGATGAAATGTCACTTTTGTCCATATTTACTGTTTACTATTACATTTTTTAAAAATATTAAGTATTTTACACCTTTTATTTTACTACCCTTTAAACACACCATTACTTGATATTCTATATTTATTTGGTTTGCCGATATTTCTGTCCAAAGTTATTTACAAAAAGGGTCAACATAAGTGAGTAAATATCAGTCTGTGGATTGATTTGGAACAGTTATTACAGGACCAGATTACAAAATTGATCATCACAAGTGACAAGCTCAGAACAAAATGCAAGCTAGTTACACTTCCTGTCTTATGACACCTATTGAAGCCATTAGACAGGAATTCACAAAACAAGAAAGTTTTCAAACAGTTCTTACACACATTGAGGGAGTCAGCAGTTCAAATGGGGGTAGACAGCTCATTCCAGCAGCTAGGAGCTACTGTACAAATGAAAATCTATGGATTGAGATTTAATGTCATGCAAAGGTGATATCACAAGATGCCATTCATCACCAGACCTGACTGGGCATGAAGGAGCATAAGACCTCTCAAGTTTCTCCATATATTGCATATATATATTACATAGTTTACTGTCAAATAACGCAAAGAGTACGCGACACATGTTTCGCCCTTATTTGGGCTCATCAGGCATACACACTCACTGCACCCCTCTCGGGGATCGAACCTCGGACATCAGCGGCAAAGCCTCTTTACGTTGCGCCACGGCATGTAGTTCGTTTATTTGACAGCCTGGAGATCGGCATAATTACATTCAATGCATTCGTAGTCTGAATCACAATCTGATTGTATAGGTGGTTACCTACCAGGTAATGCTTGTGGTTGGTCTTCAAGTCAGCAAACAACCGCCACGGTGCCCTCTCAGTTGTGAGAAGCAGATCATAGAATGTTGCATAGTTTACTGTCAAATAATGCAAAGAGTACGCAACACGTATTTCACCCTTATTTGGGCTCATCAGGCGTACACACTCACTGCACCCCTCTCGGGGATCGAACCTCGGACGACAGCGTGTAGTTTGTTTATTTGACCGTGGCAGATGTTTGCCGACTTGCAGAGTAACCACAAGCATTACCTGGTAGGTAACCACCCATACAATCAGATTGTGATTCAGACTACGAATGCTATGAATTTATATATATATATATATATATATATATATATATATATATATATATATATATATATATTTATATATATATAATATAGATATAGATGATGATCCACTGACTATTCTGTGGGCTAACATCAATGATTTGAACTTAATACAGGTGTATAGTGCTACAGGAAGCAAATGTAGTTATCTGAAAAGTGGAATGACATGCATTTGCCTCAGACTTAATGAGGCAAAGCAAAATTCAATCCCTGCCTGAGAGAAAGAGAGGAGCGCCAATAACAAAATGCTACTCTATAAAAGAAACAAGAAAAGAATGGTATCCTTTTCCCTGAAATGTAAGGTTATTCTTAAATGTTATTGATTAGATCCTGCCAAATTTAAAAAAAGTTTCGAACAGATCCTCTAAGTGAGAACTTGATTTTTTCCAATTTCAAGTTGTATAGAACATCAGTTACCCACTGACATAAAAGTGGTGGAGTTGGATTCTTCCAGTTGAGCAAGATAAGCTGGTAGTGTAGTAAAGGTAATTATTGTTTATTTGTCCTTCTTCACTTTAAGCTGCCTGGGACTACACCAAACACGGCTGTTAATGGGTTCGGAGTGATTATATGACACCAAGGCTGTGTGATAGGCATGCACATATTTTTGTCCAAAATATTGTTAATTTGGTGCTTGCCCAGAACATGTGGCCTAGTGATGTTGGAGCTCGATTGCAACGTTTGCAGGTTGAGTCTTGCCCTGGAAACACTTTGGACAATTTTAAACAAGATAAATGCACACAATAAAAGATTTTAAGTTGAATGATTGACTGCTTTGCATATATGGAACTCAAGTGCATTCTCTGCATGGCTGCCTTCTACTCCTTTTCTGAAATATTACGTGACAGATCCTTTCCCCAATGAACTATGGGGTCTTTGAAAAGAAGGGACTTTAAAGTATTTTTGTAAATTGCAGAGATGCTATCTGAGTCTTCAAGACTGATCAATTCTTCTGGAATAGAACAAGATAGGAGGTGAGGGAAATTGGGCAGGTTCATTTAAGTTCCTAGCTTGAAAGTAGTGGGAGAATTGTGTTGATGAGAAGTTGAATTTGAAGCAAAATTGTTCATAGGATGCAAAGACATTATCTATGTACAAGTCTCTAAGTGTTTTAATTCCTGATTTTTTCCAGACTTTAAATAGTGTATATGTTTGAGAGGGTAGAAAAAAGGTGGTTGTCATGTATGAGTGAAACAGATACAATAAAAGCTTCTCTGTTTGAAGTGCTTCTTACATTGGTTCTATATTCTGAGAGTGTGATAGGCAATTGGATTATTAGTGTATTGACAGTAATTTGTATTAACTGGGGCACAAAGAAGGGAATATAAAGAAGTACTGCAAGATTGTATTTCTATTTCTGCCCAGGCTTATGTATATTCATTGATTTGTCTCGACATCCAGGTCTTTACAGCTTGTATATTTGATGCCCAGTAACAAAATTGAAAGTTTATTGTAGAGTCTCTTTTTGGATGCGTGGATGTTTCTAATTCCAAATAGAAGAAGTTATGATTATGTCTAATTTCTTAAAAAATGATTTGTTAATGTGTATGGGATGCTTTGAAATAGAAAGTGAAGCTTGAGAAGGATGGTTATTTTAACAACGTTGATTCTCCATGCTGATGAAAGATGGAGGGTAGACCATCTATTCACATCTTGTTTATTTTTTTCCATGTAGACAGCAAAATTTCGTTGGAAAAGAGCTTTGAATAAAAGTGTGCTTTTTCCAATAAATTCTCTAGCACACAATATGAGACTGGGCACCTTCCCATTTATCTTAACAGATCAATTTCAATATCTAGGGGTAAATATCATAAGCAGCTACAGTAAGTCCCCGGGTTATGTACGAGATAGGGACTATAGGTTTGTTCTTAAGTTGAATATGTATGTAAGTCGGAACAGGTACATTATTTTACTGTAACCAAGTGCTCTGCCAATGAATGATGGAGTTTCACCTCTCTCTGAACTTTTTATTATTTCTGCTTTATTTTCCATGGTGACAGTTTTTCTCTTCTTTACTGTATCACCAGCACTTGCATCAGATTTGTGTTTCAGAGACATTGTTGAAGGGTGAAGACAAAAGGTTAAGATGAGCTCTTCTGTACAGCGCTGTACATGCTATCACAGCAGGAAGGCATCCCTTGTCAGCATGTCTGGTGCACTGAGAGAGACAACTTCCTGCTATGTACGTAACAGTACAAGCAGGCTTGCTATTGAGAATGAATGGGGACAGCCAGGGGCGGTTCAATCAGTCACCTCCACTTGCATACAGTGTGCTGCCTGCAGCGTCCACCCACCGAGAATGAACAGGGTGCGGCCAAAGGCGAGTAGTGAATCACCCACCACCACCCCCATTCAACAGGCAGCCACCCGAGGCACACTACAATGCTGCCCCCCGCCGCCCCATTTACCCTCAATGGCATCCGTTCAGCCACAACTGGGTCACCACTTGCAGCATCACCAGCCGCCCACCGAGAACGAACAGGGCAGCCGTTCGAGGGACACTGCAAAGCTGTATGGTAGGTGGGCAGTGAAATGCCCCTCTCTGCCCCATTCAGCCTCCATCCAGTCAGGAGCGGCTTGGTTGCCGGGCAGCGAACCGCCCCATCAAGCCGCCATCCTGCACACGAGTGGTAGCTGCGACCCCGGTGACTATGGACCCCGGGTCACCACTTGCCGCACACCCAGTCACCCACTGAGAATGAATGGGGTGCGCGAGCAGTGAAACTGCCCCCCTCCATGCTCCATCCAACCACCGCTTTCAGCATTCCCAGGCTGAAGATGACGGAGCAGCAGTTACTGAGGAGCCTGCGTCATGTCCCCTAGACAGATGAAGGAGCAGCTGTGGCCCCGTTTGTAAGTCGAATGTCGGATGTCCATAACTCGGGGACTACCTGCATTTTAAGGCTTGATATTGAATTTGATTTTGTTTTACATTTAGTAATGTTTAGGTGAACTGTCTACTTGTTTAGGAAGAAAATTACCAATATTTGTTATTCATGTAATCAGATAGCAAATTGACTAGCGGATCATTGAGAGAGTTCCATTTGTCAGTCAGTCAGTCCTTCCCAAACCTGATTAATGCAATTTGGGGTCACAGGGGTGACACAGCTAATCCTAGCAGCATTAAGCACAAGACAGGAGGCAGCCCTGAACGGTGAGCGTGTCCACTGCATTTCCCATCATGCACACACTATAGTCAATTTAGAGTTGCCTGGGATGTGGAGATGCAGTAAGAGTGTGTAAACTCCCGCTCCCAATACTCTGGCCTGAGCTGTAACCCTACCAGGGATTTTTACTGACAAGCTCTTTTGAGCACTCCAATAACAACTCCCAAATTATTTGAAAATATGTATGTGTGCTGCAATGGTATAGAGGGAGACTCTAATTCTGACGGCAGGACTTTTTTTGACCCTTCTCTCATGAATATTTCTGCCAAAAATAAACTAAAAAATAAATAAAATATGCACATAAATAAATGCATTGTAAAATGTGACAATAACAAGAAAATTACACGAAATTGTAAATAATTAAATATGAAATATGTTTTTATGGCTTATTTCTTTATGCATTTATTTAATTATTTCTTCATTTACTTATTACACAACATGAAATAATATGCCTTGAAATGAAAATGGTCATTTTCACCCATCAAAACTGAGATGGTGGGGTCTAGTGAACAGTGTGTTTTGATTTGTGAATTGTTAGTGAAGCACATGGTTAAAGTTATGACTGTGCATGTCTGTGGTGGATGTGACTGCAAGAATAAGTTGCCCAGAATTACTGTGTGAAGTGCTACTATAATTTAAGAAGCTCTGAAGTCATCATCAGGAGTTTGCATTTGAAGTGTCCAATGTAATTGTCACCCTTGATGGCCGAAGATTTACATCCCCTCTATTGACGATATCCTTAAGAGCTCAACCTCTCAACAATGACAAGTGAAAATGATAATTTTAATGTAATTGTGTATTTCATGGGCGGCACGGTGGCGCAGTGGGTAGCGCTGCTGCCTCGCAGTTGGGAGATCTGGGGACCTGGGTTCGATTCCCGGGTCCTCCCTGCGTGGAGTTTGCATGTTCTCCCTGTGTCTGCGTGGGTTTCCTCCGGGCGCTCCGGTTTCCTCCCACAGTCCAAAGACATGCTGGTTAGGTGGATTGGCGATTCTAAATTGGCCCTAGTGTGTGCTTGGTGTGTGGGTGTGTTTGTGTGTGTCCTGCGGTGGGCTGGCACCCTGCCCGGGATTGGTTCCTGCCTCGTGCCCTGTGTTGGCTGGGATTGGCTCCGGCAGACCCCCGTGACCCTGTGTTCGGATTCAGCGGGTTGGAAAATGGATGGATGGATGTATTTCATGTTGTGTGTAGAGTTCACTGAAATAAACGAAGAAATATTTTACTTTTTTAAACAAATTCAATAATTTATTTTTAAATAATGTTTGAAGCCAGCTCCCCATTTTCTGGCTTGAGCAGGCCGCTGTCTGCCAGTAGTGGTTTGGGACTGGCTGCCTATGAAGAAGCCATCCCTAGGCAGTTTGGTGAAGGTCCTGACCTCGTTTGTGGGACTTTTAGGAGGCCTCATACCCTTTTGCTATTTTTGTGTCTCCATTACACAGCTCATCTTTGTTTTTTTCCAGCTGTGCTTCACATTTAGTGTTCCTCACACAGCTTTCATAAACTTTAGCCAGGAAGACCCTTTACAAGTCACAACAAGGAATAGCTCCAAGAATTTCATCAATACACCTCTCCACGTGGCTATCACTACTGTGCCTGCACCTCTAACTGAAATCAACATATCACCTAAAATGCAGAACTTCCCTACTTTCTCCAAAACAACTCTATTGTCAGTGTCTGGTTTTTTTGATAGTGATGTAGGTGGTGACCAGAAAATAGCATGAAAGGTTGCCAGAGGAGGTCTTGTATGCCAATGATCTAGTTTTGATAGCAAAACATTAAGCAGAATTGGATGAATAGACACTGGAAGCAAAATGGCTTAAGGTAAATGTAAATGTAAGAAAGGCTAAAGTGATGGTCGGACGCGAAGTAACAGGAGGAAAGGAAGAGGCGGTTGCATTGCCATAGTGTGTGTGGTAAACTTGCTAAGAAAATACTCATATGGAAAGAAAATGTTTAATATAATTTGATCTTGCGCAGTTCCAGGTTCAAAGCAGGACACTTTAGCAAAATTAATTCTTTTGTTAAAATGAGGTCGTGGTTAAGACAAAAAGGAGATGTTTCCTTGATAAATTGCAGCATTGCATAATATAGTATTCTTAGTGTGTGAGGGGCCTGAGCAGCAAACAACTTTGGATGAGGCATACTTCATTACAGGGCCCACTTATGCATACACCCACACTCACACAAGGACAATTTAAATTCACCAGTCATCCTAACAGACATGTCTTTCACATGTGGGAGGTATAATGAGGATAATAATAACAATAATATACTTTATATATAGATTGACCCTTACATCAATAGTCTTTTCCTGCCTTGTACTCAATGCTGAGCAGCACATTTAAAAATTGAACATTAAGCCATAGTTTTGGACTATAAGAACTCAGTTCATCTGTCACTCACATATTTGTGATGCAGGATTAAACTAGACCACATGCAAGCAGAATTCAACACCGATACATTAAAGACAATGACCAGGTATGGGATTTAACCATAAGATGACAAATAATCTTACACTGCACATCCCTAAACTGTAACAAATTTCAAATTAATTTGTTTCTACTGCAGCATGCCTGTTTCACACATTTCAGTAAAAAGAAGGATGGAAAATATAACAGTGATGAATTAAATCATTTTATTGGCATACACTTTTACAATCTCTACTCAGGCTTGCAATTTTATCACTCTTTATACCTATTTTTCAAAAAATGACAAACAAAAACCAAATAAAAAATGCTGTCTAGATTTAGAACACTTCACAAGGAAAAAAACATTGCAAGTAAAGTCTTTAATGCCTAGAGTGTCTGCATCTGCCATCTGTTTGCAATGCACTAAGTAGCAGAACCTCAAGAACTAATATGATATAGGAAATAATATTCACACATTTTAAAAGTAAATTTCATTGATTGATCATACCAATAAATGTAATGTGTCTCCTTTCCATTGGTGATGGCACTTACTACACACAGTGCCTATAAGAAGTATTCTCCCTCTGGAAGATTTCACATTTTATTGTTACAAAACACTGCAACACAGTGGATTTAATTTGGCTCTTTTGACACTGATTAAAAGAAAAATACTCTTCAATGTCAAAGTGAAAACTAATCTAGTTAACAAATATAAAGCACAAAATAATTGATTTCATAAATATTCAGTATTTAGTAGATGCACCTTGGCAGCCATAATAGTCTTGAGTCTGTGTGCACAGGTCTTTGTTAGCATTGCACAGCTGGACGCTGCCATTTTTCCCCATTCTTCCAGAGGTTTGTAGTGGTTATAATCTTAAAGACAAAGGAATGAAGATACCAAAACCAGAGGGCAATGCAAAAATCAAAGCTGAGGACAAAAAGGAGTTAAAAACCTACCTGAAATTAATTTAACTATTGCTAAAGTTGTTTAGTTATGTGAGTCCATTGAAGGACAGTGAATGAAGGCAGTGCCACCGTATTTATATCATCATATCTTTTCACATCACTAGTGCTATCAAATAGGTCACATGACACTACTTAGAGCATAAATAATGAAAACAAGACATTAATAAAATAAAACATTTTCAATTCAAAGCAAAACAAAAAAGTCATAAAAATAGAATGCTCAACATAAAAATCCATAATCTGACTAAAATTCTATGTATAAAAAGCCCAAATATTACTACATTGATTAGGGCAATTGCAGCAGGCACCCCACAAATGTTTCGGGAAATAATTTGTGTATAGTTTGGCCTAAAATTTCTTATTCTTTTGTATATGTTACTCTTGTTTTATTAATTTTTTGTCTTTGTTTTGACTTAATATACCATTTGGTTTACTTACCTACATCTCTTTGGTTTCTTTTGGGTTAGGGAAGATCAGCGGTGCATCCCTTCTGGTCACATGATGAAAACCTCTTCTGAATCTGGCAGTCTGAGGTTTGATAATGAATGAACACATGCCAGGCCAAACATGCAAGAACTAATTTTTTACAGAATATATCTGAAACCTTCCATTATGGCAGTTTTACATTTATTCCTCTTATGCTGGAAGCTAGTCAAACTACATGAATTTTAAGTTGATGTTACACCCTCTGAATTGCCTCTGTGTAATGTTTGGCTAAATTTCTGAACTACACATATGATACCACTAAACTAGGATACTTTCTATAGTACAATGGTAAAAAGTCACATGAAACTGCTTGCTTATTAGAAATTTCATTCAGTGTCTCAGAAATGAAAGGCCCCTTTCTCAACAGAGCAGCTAATTTCTAGTTTAGAGTTAAGTCTTCTGAAATTTGTAATACCTGCAGTTTTTACTGAAGCTCTGTTGGTTCCCCTCAGGGTGCATCTCCCTGAGGGCTGTCAGAATTATGCACAGGCGAAATAAAGTTTTTTTTGTTCCCACCTGCAATAAAGACACACAATGTGAATGGCAGCTACACTGTATCATTTTGTTCAGATACCCACTGCAATAGCATATACATGTTTAAACATTCTGCTTAATTGAACAAGGCAGCCAGGTTATAAAAGAGCATTTTGTAGTTTTAAGGACATGTGAAATTCTTAATATGAATGGAAGACATTGCCATAAGATTTCAGTCACAGGGGAAACCTTTTTAATTCAGATTCTGGTTTCATCCTTATTCTGATTTTAAACTATGACTTTAGTTTTGTCTTTTGGTTGCTTCTTCAAGGCTCTAGTGCACCAATCTATGTTTCATCAAACAATCCTTTGGTTTGTTCTTATTGAGAAACAAAATATAGATGTCTGCCACTCACTTTTATATTTGCATTTTTTGAAAGTTCTTAACAGGCATGAAAGATGAGACTAAACAGAGATACAGAAAACAATATATGATGCACAAAAAAAGTCTGCAACAGACCCTAAACACTGACCTGAAGAAAAGGGCGAAGACAAAGCTCCTTTATTTGAACCCACACATACTTGTTTCACCACACCTTTCCTCATATGTTCAGACTGAGTACCTGTGTTGACTATCTCCTAAAGAGCACCAAATTACCACAGTACCGAAGGAATTGCAAAGAAAGCAACAAAATAGTTACAAAATGCTAAAAATACAAAATGCAAAAACACAAGGAATGACACTATTTAGATACAAATAGCTAATCAAAAATTTGCATCAAAATGATGAAAATAGTCTTTACTAGACGTTAGATCAGAAGAACTGGCTGTCTGCAAGCTTCATTTTATAAGGAAACATGGCTGTCGTGACATTACATGGCAATATATGTTCCTACACCCAAAATGTCATGTGGTCAAATCATGCAATGTCACAATGTTGTGGATATATTGGATTCAGCAAAAGATCTCCAGCCAAACAAAATAATTTTCAAATTCAAATACATAATCAAAAACAAAAATGCCTACAACCGCACAAAAATGTCCTCAACTGGATGTGGAACCAGACAATATCACATGACTGGCAGACAACATTGTCTAACGAGGCTCTCATCTTACTGTCAGTCAACCATAAAATGACAGATTTCTGAATTTCCATTGTAACAGACATAATTATATAAGTCAGATGCACTATACAGCATGTGCCCTTTAAGTTAATTTTCTTAGTTGGTTATAGATTGCAGGCTATGCAATAAATGAGCTATACATTTTCTGAATATTTTGTTGTTTCTAGAAGACGTAATCTGTCTTTGAACCAGTATACAGTGATCCCTCGCTATATCGCGCTTCGCCTTTCGCGGCTTCACTCCATCGCGGATTTTATATGTAAGCATATTTAAATATATATCGCGGATTTTTCGCTGCTTCGCGGGTTTCTGCGGACAATAGGTCTTTTAATTTCTGGTACATGCTTCCTCAGTTGGTTTGCCCAGTTGATTTCATACAAGGGACGCTATTGGCAGATGGCTGAGAAACTATCCAGCTTACTTTCTCTCTTTCTCTCTCTCTTGCGCTGACGTAGGGGGGTGTGAGCAGGGGGGCTGTGTGCAGCTGCTTCCTGAAGGACAGGCTGCACGGAGCTTCGCATACTTAAAAGCTCAAAGGGCACGTATTGATTTTTTTTATCTGTCTCTCGCTATCTCTCTCTCTTCCTGCTCCTGACAGAGGGGGTGTGAGCTGCCGCCTTCAACAGCTTTGTACCGGCGGTGCTTCGCATACTTAAAAGCCAAAAAGCCGTATTGATTTTTTTTTTGACTGCTTGCTTTGCACTCCTTTGAAAAGGAAGATATGTTTGCATTCTTTTAATTGTGAGACAGAACTGTCATCTCTGTCTTGTCATGGAGCACAGTTTAAACTTTTGAAAAAGAGACAAATGTTTGTTTGCAGTGTTTGAATAACGTTCCTGTCTCTCTACAACCTCCTGTGTTTCTGCGCAAATCTGTGACCCAAGCATGACATTCTAAAAATAACCATATAAACATATGGTTTCTACTTCGCGGATTTTCCTATTTCGCGGGTGGCTCTGGAACGCAACCCCCGCGATGGAGGAGGGATTACTGTATACTATAAAAAAAATAATACATGGAAAATAAAAAATAAAACATGGACATATCTTTGTGTAATTAAATGTGAAAAACGCATTACGTGGATGTCTGAAAAGTAAAATCTTATGAGGAAAGAAATTCAAGAGATTGGACTAGATGGAAAAAGTAAACTGCACAGAGAACAAATTAAACATTTAAACTTCTGGCCCTGAATTTGCTGCTGATGTAAAATGCAAACAACCAGCAGGGTGTCTAACAGAAGCAGAATGAAAGCACTGATTTGATTGACAAACCAAATGTAACAGATTCAAAAAGGCCTAGCACTGGAGGGAATTTTGCATTGGATTCCCATCCACTCTTAATTAGTCACACATAAACCTGTAACCCAAGCTGGAGCTGAAAGAATTTTAATTGCTACATAATAGCAAGCTTAATACAATTGAGGAGCAATTATGTTTGGTATTTGGTGCAGGGCACTTTATAATCCCAAGATTCACGCGTTTATTTTTGCAGCTCTGAGCACACTGCTGTTCTTCTTTTCCGTTTCAGGTTTCTGCACACAGATGTGCTCTTCTGCTTAGCATATGGGACTCGCACTATCAAAACAAACTCCAGTGTTGCCCTTCACTCTGTACCTTTTCTGTGGAAATAGACCAATTAGAATTAATGACTTTATCTTTTCTGGTAATTTGCATGCTTGTTGCACTGATCTGTGGTGACAGCAATTGCTTTCTGTGTTTGCTTTCAAGAGGGCTATTCACTTACATTTAAAATTGGGGCACACATTTTGCCTGCTTTCTCAATTGGAGCCAAAAGGCTGCTTTTCAAATATGGATGTTTACTGTCAGACCTCAAACCAATCACCCAAGAGAACAGTAATTCAAAATGAGGAAGTAGGGCATGACAAAGATAATGAAGCAAGTTACATTGGACAGGTTTGTTATTAACTGCAATAAAAATAAAACTAAATGGGAGGATGGAAGAGGGCAGACACGATAGGTTATTTTTAGAGTACTTCTGCATAACATTAATAGTAACACACAATAGAAAAATCAAATAGCTGTCTCAGTAAATCAAGTTACAAACCCAAAACAAATACATAATGAAATGACTTACATATTGAAGGATGCCAGCAAATTTGCCTGGGGAGCTCACAGTTTAATGGAGTATAAGGAATACACTTGTATTTCAAAAATCTTAATTGAATAAATAACTTATATCATTGTTAAATAATCTCTGTTAGAGGTTTCTGATCTTTATTTTACCCACCTAGCAGTACCCGCTTCAGGATTGTAACTGTTGCGGAAAAAGTTAAATAAAAACACCTTTTAATTTTCACCAATCAGCTTTAGATAAATGGTATACTCCAGAAACACTCTGATTTAAGTATCATGTAAAGTTCCAGACTATTTAAACACATTAAAACTCCCAAATATAAGAAATAAGACTTCTCATATGTAAACTGTTATCACAGAACGGAGTATAAAGTTAAATGTTATGTATGATTTCATTTTCTAATCTAAAATGTTCTGGTACAAATCAAGTCGGGATGTCCTAGTTTAACGGGCATGCAGTTTCAAGAACTCTTTCTTTTTCTCTTACAACATACACACACTTTAACATTAATATTGATTACACATTTAAAATCAACTTACATTGATTTAATGAATTTGTTTACTGATTGTGGCAATGTTTTCATTTAATTTTCTTTTGTCTCTCTTTCATGGTCTGGGGCACTACAGAAAGAACTCAATTAAATGGCAGATTTTGTGCCAATAAAAGAACAATAATGAAGAAGTTAGTTCCAGGGCACTGCCAGAGAAAAATGTCTTATGCAGACACAAGTCCATTATGGCTGCCTACCTCTAGTGGTTTATTGTTTCAAGTAAGTCCATGGTGGAAGTAGCAAAACTTCTGGAGAAAGAGCAGAAGAGATGTCAGAGGTCACCTAGCCTGCAATCATTTGATGTGATAACACAAGAGAGAAAGACATGAGTGACAGCATCAACCTGTGGTCTGAGGTGGAATTACGGTTAACACAGAAGCCCTTAAGATGCTCCTAAGCATGAGTGTGTGACAGAGTATATATTTTTTAAAGACTACTGTAGGTGGGTAGTGTAGTGATAAATGGATCCAAAGTCCAGAATCCAGTTGTTCATATGGAGTTTTCTTGTTTTATTCTGCCCAAGTGGGTTTTCCTCAAGGTACACTGGTCCAAGCAAAGTGGGTTAATTGGAAATTCAAATTGAATCCTGTTTGGGTGTGTCCTTGAGTCATCCCTGCAATGGAGCGGCATTCTGTCCAGAGCTCTTTCCTCCTTGTGCTCAGTGCTGCTAGGAATTGCTCAGGAACCTGTGATCCTCAATTGGATGAAGTGAGTTTGAAAATTCCACAATATAAACTTATACAGGTTACGATTTCAGGTTAGCAAATAATAAAGGTCACCTAAGTGTTTACTTCTTTTTGCCGATAACAAAACAATTTTACTTATTATTGCTTGCTGAAAAATCTTCAACTAAAACAAATCTTTTGGTTCTGATCATTACTCTTATATTTTTTACTTCAAATTTTGTCTTACATTTTGGCATTGATGCTCATACTTTTTTTGATATACTGATTTTAAACTCTTCATGTCAAATCATCGACCTCCTGATCATTTCTCAAATCTTGTTAGTTTGCTGACATAACACAACAGAGCTCAATATCCACTATAAAAAGTTCAATTATTTAAATCTTTAATTTAAAAATGAAAAATCCAGAAACCCATAATTTCCTCGTTTTATGCAGACATCCTTCCATCCAATTTCTGAATCTAATTTTTCTTCCATAGGGTTGCAGATAATTAAGCTAAATTTCCTCAACATTATGATCTGAATCCTATGATCATTTCATGATAAAGCATGACAGTATACATTTCTAATAATTATGTGTCTTAAATTATTTAATTAAGGATTAATGGTGCAGTGGTATGTGGCCATCGAACTTACACTACATATTAAAATTCATATTAAATTAATATTTACAGTTGTGTCAAAATATATGTTTTTATTATTGTTAGGCTGCAAAAAGCATAAAAGTACTTGACAAACCAAAGCTAATGGTAAATATAACAGATTTGGTAGCTAATGCAGGTTTGTGTCATATACATTCATTCATTGTCATTACTCTAATATTTAGAGTTCTGCATAACTATCTTACAAATTAAATGGAAATATTCACGCACCTCTGGAAGTTAAAATTGCAGATTCATCTGGTTGCACTTGGTCTTCATGAATGATACAGATATGCATGATACAGGATGACAGACTTGTTATACTCTTTGCTTCATGGAAAGTAATAAAACCCTCCTTCAGTTCTACAGTTTGACATATTGTTACTTAACAATCTTTTAGCCTTCCTGAAGTTGTAAAATTAGATGAATAACACAGCAACTTTTACTTTTTCATTATTTATTCAACAAAAATTATTCCTACATAAATAGAACATGGAAACAGTTTCATGTATAACATGCAGTACTAGGGTGTTGTACCGTGTTAGCCATTATGAATGTAGAGAAAAGCCAAGCAAAATGACACCTTTTACTGGCTAACTAAAAAGATTACAATATGCAAGCTTTCGAGGCAACTCAGGCCCCTTCTTCAGGCAAGATGTCAACTTGACATCTTGCCTGAAGAAGGGGCCTGAGTTGCCTCGAAAGCTTGCATATTGTAATCTTTTTAGTTAGCCAGTAAAAGGTGTCATTTTGCTTGGCTTTTCTCTACATGTATAACATGCAAAAGTTCTATATTATATTTCCTGAAGCTCCACTACCTACCCGACTTATAAAAAAGTACATCTTAATAATAAAAAAATATGTTCAATATTTTTTATTGTTAAGGTTAATTATTAATGTACTTAATTTTGTTGCACTTTAGAGCTAAAAGTTTTCACATACAGGTTCCACTTTCATTCATCAATCCATTCGGCTAACAAATTGTACAACATTAACTAAACGTTAATAACCACAGGAACTTCTGTGATATTGTACTTAATCAAACACAATAGATTTCATGCATATTTATGGAATGAATGCACAACAACCTAGGTAAATCTGTTATGAAAAGGATGTAGTGCTGTATGTCTCACTAATCTGTTATGCATCACAGTTGGCATTCTATATTCACGGATTCCACATCCATGGATTGAACCAACTGCGTATCAAATATATTTGGGAAAAAAAGATGCCCAGGGATCTTTTTTGACCACAGAGAGTTAGGATCTTGGTTTTGCATCTCATCTGAAAGATAAGACCAATTTCTACAGTAGGGTGTCCTCATCACTGCACTGGGGCATTGGGGTCCACACACAGACCACAAGATGTTTACCCTGATGGCCTTACCAACAACTCTTCCAGCAGCAACCCAAGCTTCACATTGTCTGTTCTGTAGAGCAGGTGGTACAGTCTTGAGCACGGAAAGCTGCATGGGGCCTAATTCAGATCTTCACAATTAAGTGATAAAGTTAATCAATCAGAATTCTTTCAATTAAACAGGCAATCACAATGGACTCCAGTGGAAATTAAGGGGTGTTACATTTAAGACGAAAACTAGGAAGAACATCTCCACACACAAAGTCATTGGAATCTGGAACAAACATCCTTTATTAAAAACCTGGACAGTATTTAACAACTATACAGAGCTGAGATATTGAGACAACATAGCTACTTAATAACTAAGCAGATGTGTTGAACTGAACTACTTCCTGTCATTTGTCAGATTTCTTATGTTCCTATATGAATACTTCAATATTAAGATTAGTTTGCCCTCTTTCCTTTTCAGCTTGATTTAAGCAGCACTCCAATCACTCCTCCTTGAAAACAAAGCTTTTGGCATCATTTACACAATACATTTCAAGAAATCAATTATGTTTCTCCAAGAGAATAAGCATCATAACAATGCAAGAAAAGACCCTAACAATCCTCCTTGTGGAAGAATATTTCATAATCTTGGATATATCACTTGCAGAAGTTCTCAGATGATTCTGCACTTACATGGTATAATTGTCTGCATCTTAACATCAGTCAAACCATGGAAATGGTTATTGACTTTTGCCTCACCGAAGAACCTCGATGTCCAGTCACTGTTCAAAGAGTGGATGTCAAGGTAGTGCAATGCTACAAGTATTTGGGGGTCCATATCAATGACAGGTTTGACTGGTCTCGGAGCATAGAGGAATTATAAAAGATATGGCAGACCAGGCCATTTTTCCTTAAGAGACAGCGTTCCTTTAATGTGGGAAGGGACCTTCTTCATATCTTCTACAATTCTGATGATTTCCTGTGCTATGGTGTGCTGGGCTGGTAACATCACTTCAAGAGAGGCCCAACAAGCTAATTAAAAGGGCTGTCTCAGTTATGGGACACTATCTGGACTTCTTGGAGGTAGTAGCAAAGGAAAGTGTTAAAACAAAATGTAGAGCCATTATGACCAATGCTGCACATCCTCTCTCTGACACACTAACACTGAAGACTTGCAGCTAACAAATTATTCAGTAGAGATGTGTTAAGAAACACAACCTGGGGTCCTTTGTACCAACAGCAACACACCTGCATAATACCTCACTGTGCATGTGACAGCAAAGTCAGATGTTTTCTTTCTTTTTAAATTTTCTTCATTTTTAGTCATTCTGGTGTGTGTGTTCAGACCATATATACTTGAATATATACTTCTTTATCCTTCTCTTTATGTATTTTTTTTGTTTAAAGAGCTGTGATTTCAGTATTTTATTAAATAGCTCACTTAATATATCATTGTTAAAAGTCCTTCTGCCTATATGTTCAATATAATATTACTCAAGTAAATGATTAAATAAACTGGCAGCTAAATTGTATTCTCTTTTTTAACATTTTGTTGAATTTATTTAAAATCAAAAAACATTCCATACAAGCAAGTCAGGTTTTACAAAACTAGATTTGAATCAAATCAATCCCCACCTACATAATTCCCTTTATCTCATAAGCATTTCGACAGTGAACTGCCAGTGGCCCAATGGCGATTACAAAAAGCAGTGGTGACAAGGGGCATCCTTGTCTAGAACCATGTTCTAGTTTGAAGTAGTCTGAATTAATTTTATTAATTCAAACTGAAGCTTCTGGACTGGTATACAGTAGTTTGATCCATGCACAAATGTTCGGGCCAAACCCAAATTTCTCCAATGTAGTGAAAAGGTAGGTCCATTCAACCATATCAAATGCTTTTTATGCATCCTAAGATAATAATATCTTCAGGTTAGACTTTGTGGGTGAATATATTACATTAAACAGGGGTCGAAAATTGGAAGCTAAGTGTCTGCCTTTAATAAATCCAGTTTGTTCTTGTGATATTACCGAAGGAAGCACTTTTTCCATCCTTCTGGCTAGGACTTTGGAGAGTATCGTAACATCATTATTCAGAAGTGAGATTGGTCTATATGATGCACATTGTAATAAGTTCTTATTTTGCTTAAGAAAGATGGTAATTAATGCTTGGCAAAAAGTTTGAGGCAGAATTTTACAGTCTTTAGCTTTTGTAAATGTTGCTAATTAAAGGGGAATTAACTTAATTGATTTTTTTTTATAGCATTTGGCAGGGTAGCCATCAGGGCCTCCTGCTTTACTACTCTGAATTGAGTTTATAGCACCTAGTAATTCTGATAGAGCCAGATGTTTATCCAATTCCTCTGCACTGAGAGCATCTAGTTGTGGTATCTGTAATGCATCCAAAAACACATTAAATTCTGTATTGTCTTCTTTAAACTGAGTAGAATATAAGGACTTATAGTAGTCTGTAAATGTGTGCATTATATTTTTATGGTCAATGATTTTGCCTCCATCTGTAGTTGTAAACGTCCTACATGTGGATTTGTTGAGCTAAGATCTTATTAGCTTTCTCTCGATGTTCATAGTAAAGATGTCTTGATTTGTAAATGAGTTTTTCTGTTTCTTTAGTTGTCAAGCAGTGGAGTTCTGCATGCTGAGCCTTTTCCTATGAAGTGCCTCATTTGGACACCTGGCATGTTCTTGATCTATTCTGGTAATTTCAATGATTAGCTCTGATACCCTCTTGGTTTCCAACTTATTTTTGTGGGAAAGATATAAAATAATCTGTCCTCTTAAGAAAGCTTTCAGAGTTTACCACAGTATTCCTGCAGAGACCTCTGAGGATGTATTTGTCTCTAAAAAAAATCTATTTGCTTGGATATAAATTCTGTACGGTTCTCGTCTGCTAATAAAAGTGGGTTAAGAAGCCAGCTGCGAGATGAGAATGTGGGGCATAGTGATGATCAAAGGTATGTGGTCGAACATCCTGTAACAGTAGCATCGTAATTACAAGATTTAATCATAGGCAATCAATTCTTGAGTAACAGTGATGCACTGGTGAGTAGAAGGAATATGCTCCTGAGTTTGGGTTTAGAAATCTCCAGAGGTCTCATAAGTTATTATCAGTTACAAACTATGTAATTGTTTTCACAGTGTGGCATGAGACCTATCTAGGTCTGGATTTAAAACACAATTAAAGTCCCCAGCCAATATCATTTTATGAGTGTTCACATTGGAAATGGATGCAAATACGTTTTGGATGAAGTTCCTATCATCCACATTGGGTGCATAGATATTTATCAAGATCACTTTACAGTTAAATAAATTACCCATGACAATCACATATTTCCCTTCAGGATCAGATACTACATCTGATACAACAAATGAGATTGTTCTTTGTATTCCCACACCTCTAGGTTTCTTTATAAAGCTGGAATGGAATGTTTCGCCAGTCCAGTCTCTGTGCAGCTGAAACTGATCCTTGCTTAATAAGTGGGTCTCCTGTAAAAATACTATTTTAGTGTTTAGACCTGTTAGGTGAGAGGTTTCAATCTCTTTAATTCATGATTAAAACCTTTAACATTCCAGCTCAAAAAATGTTAACTGCTTGGTCATGGAGACATTGTTTCTGAACATTTTTTGTCATTTTGTAGTCTTAATTTAAGATAAAACAGCTTTGACCTTAATTTCCAATTTTCATCCATCCATCCATCCTCTTCCACTTATCCGAGGTCGGGTCGCGGGGGCAGCAGCTTGAGCAGAGATGCCCAGACTTCCCTCTCCCAATTTCCAATTTTTCCAGGAGTTATTCCCATAAAGCCTATTGTTACATTGACACTTATAATTATAGCTTGTTCTCTTTCTCTCCCCCAAACTCCCCCCCCCCCCCAGTTTTGCCACCCCACATGAGGCTAGACTTCACAAAGTCCCAATCCTCTGACATACAGAACCTAGACATAGGATAAGCATAGTAAGCCTATTTGATTCTAATAAGCAATTAGCTGTTAGCATACTGAGTAATAGTGGGAGACAAATTTCAGCATCAATTTATTTATTGATCAATCTGTAATGAAATAATCAAAATTTCTTAGCAACATTTATTTTTATGACATGACTATTTTAGGTTTCATCACAAATGTAGCTGAGTCTGTGTATAGAATGTAGGTAATTGAACATGCCAATTAGTTTGTAAGTAAATGTAAATAAAACCAAAGTACCAGCAGTACAATTTAAATAAGGCAAAAGGTCACTGTCACCATTAAACATTATCAGCTCTTTTATAGAGATTGCAGAAAGCATCCTCTACAGTATATTCAAACATCTAGCACTTGTGGTCAATATACAGTAATTGTTATATGAGCAAGAATGCAGCAGAAGTTGTTCTGCCTGAGAGGGACGTATCCAAAAGCTTTTTCCAAAAGCAGTTATGACAGTAAAATGTTAATTATCAGAACTGATTGGAAGCAAGTTTGGTTTGGTTAATCAAAAGTTTGAATAATGAAACATGAAAGATAGTATAGAACAAAGTGTAATTATTCCTACAATTAAATTATTATATGCAAGGTTATTACTACTGTATTTTGAAACAAAGTATTAAAAAATTAAGTATTAAAATCATTGATTTATTGGTTTGTAAATAATGTCCAAAAAGTTTTAAAGAAACAATGTATGTTATATTTATTTTGAAGTTACCACACCTTTTGTTTTACAGAAACAGAAATAAACAGCCAAATATACAGAAAATAGTATAATGAATCTTTTTTACTTTACTTTTTTATTACTATATGTAATTTTGAATGTTTCTTTGAATCATGCAAGACTGTCTTTTTTTCCTGAGCAAAGTCTGTCATTCTCTTTAATATCAGTATCTCAGAGGAACTGCATTCATGCTGCTGCTTGCACCTTTCCATTGCAGCTTCTTAACCAGTATTTCTCATCTGCAGTCTTTTTCTCCATGTGCTGAAAACTGAGAAAATGTATTCTGGTGCTGAATATGGAAAAAGGGGGTGCAGATAGAAAGCATGTAACCCCCACGCATTTTGGGGAACTTCTTCCCTGCTAAAATCTATCGGCCTGGGTGCATGGCCACCACCAGCCTCTGGAAGAATCCTGGCTTGGAATAACCATTAGGGAGAAACATTCCTTATTTTATAAATAACTTTAAAACCCACAAAAAATCATTTTAATGAGATTAATGTCTTGTTGTAAAATTTCATGTAAAATGAATTTTTGGGGCAATCTAAAGAATCTTTGCTGTTTTACTCATTAATAGCTATACTGCAAATATCTTCAAGTAAATAACTAGAAACAAATGCATTAAGCAGCTGGAGTAATACTTCATCATAGTAACCAATGCATTGGTTACTATGCAATGCAATGAAATGCATTTTGGGGATGTGTCACTGACAGTGTTTTCTATAACTGACATTTGGATATCAGCATTTTGCTGTATTTGACGTTTTTCCCTCTGTGGTATGATGAATATCTCTAATAAAGACTGAGAACACCTAGGCAGAGTGGTGTGCACTGCTTCTAATAATAGTGGGTTGTGCCCGTCCTGTGAATTCATCCTTCTCTTCCAGACAACAACATAAAGCCTTACCAACTTGTTATACCCCACCCATCCACTGCCTGCTCTCTTCTGTGTGGAAAACAAAGTCTATCGTGACTAGGCTTGCCCAGGTCATGCAGTTCTTACCCAGTGAGATGCGTCTTCTCCTTAGAGTCTGCTGCAATCCAGCGTTCTGTTTTGTCGACTGTATAAATTGGAACAGGTGTCTGGGTGATAAATATGCCTTTTTTGGGTTAGTTGTTTGGGGATTTTTAGAGAATTGATGATTGTTGCATAAATTAAAACGGTAGACTATGTATAGGTTTAAAGGGTCATTTTTGTCATGTGAACAGAGTACAGTGAAATTCTTACTTGCATGTTCTGTACTTATCAACAAGCAACACCTTGCCATTCTGCTGCACCATGATTAGTAATGTACTTGTCTAAGTGTTTTTTGAATTAGTTATTTGAGGGTTGTTGGGAATTATGATTACTTTTGGACTTATGTTGGAGAATTGCATTAATGCTGTACTTGTACAAGCATCACCAAATCAAATTAAAAGTGGCATTATTATGCTAAGAAAGTAACATAAATCAATAATTAGACAACAAAAAGACAGACTATGCTATCCCTCCTCTTTGGGCCTGAACTGTACATAAATATTAAGGATTTACTTGCTGACCCCCTCCTTCAGCCTACATAAGCATTTCCTTTTCCTAGTTTTAGTAAATCATTCTGGTTAATGTTTTGCTTTGCAACAGAGGGCTTTTGCTCTTTACATTTCATTGAATCATATGAGAACTGACAGGCAGATACAGAGTAATGAAAACTTGCAAAAATAAAATTGCCAAAACATTGGGATTTGTATTGTAAACAAATAAAATAGGCAGGTCATCACAAATGTAGACAATTTCCATCTAGTTCGACATTTGAGATCATCTACTCGAACGATACTAGAGTGACATTGCATCAACAACAATTTGAATAGTTTAGGAAATTCATGTCTATTTTCTACTTGCGTTTTTTCATTGATCTAGTCCAGGATTTCCTAAACTTTTTTTCTTCCTACTCAATGTTGCTTGCCCTTTTCATTGTCTTCAAGACCCAGTCCATGACAACCATCAGATTAGAGAATTGCAGCCGACGGCCATAGCAGGGGTCCCCTTTGGAGAATCGCCTTAGAGCTGAGCAATATCAATTGCTTAAACAACCTGTGACAACCCATCATCAGACACTTTGCATTCCCTTAAATACAATGGTGAGTCGCAACCCAACTGTGTTAACATGCGAACCCTAATTTAAGAAACTATGGTCTAATCCATATAAGCCCATATTGAGGAAGTAGCTGTTTTCTTTGGACAGTTTTATTATTTGTTCATAGAATCTTACAAAGGTTTCATCTGCTGAGGCATAAGACTTCCAGACAACAATATATATGTTCCCAGGGTTATTGCTTTTGCGTCTTTCTTTTACTTCAGTCGTTTAATGAATTTTCTGTCCCTTTAATTTACTCTGCTGTGTTACATATTTTGTTTTAATAAAAGAAACATTGCCAGAGCATATATGGTTTCTTCAATTTTCTTAATACACCAAATTCATTCAGTTGACCAGTCATTTTGTCAGTTAGCAGATTAGTTGAGACATTCAATTATTTTGGGCTGAATGTGATGTTTTTATTCTGGAGATATCTAACCTACCAGAATCAATCTGGAGAACTGCCACTAGGGAAATTTGCTTCAATTTTAATGCTTAGTATTATTGAGATAAAGCTGGAGTACTGGATGACCTTGATATGCACTTAAGATAAACCCTTCCATGCTATAGTGTCATAGGAATGTACAAGAATAACAGTTAATTCTTGACATTTCATGTATTAAATAAAGGATTATCCACATCCATGGAAAATAGCTAAATCATTTAAATTATTTTATTAGTTTTTGTTGCAATGAAATACTGCAGACCAGATTTGCTATCAGGTCCAACATTATGAAATGTAGACTTGATAGGCCATGTTAAAAGAACTTTAGTACTACTGGATTACCCTAAATCTCCCAATCCCAGACTCCTAATCTGTTTTGTGCATACTGCACCGCATTTTTACTGGTGCAGCATACCCTCCACTAGAACATAAAGGATAACTTTGGCATCTCCCCCACCACTACTGTTGACAGTCATTGTAATCTGTTCTAGAAAAGACCTTTATTGATAGATACAGCAGTGGTTCACTTAAGGATACACGTTTCTGGTGCACATACATATTTGCTAGAATTGTAAAAAAATAATTTTGACTTCAAAAATACCAAACTTCTACTTTAATTTCAAGATAGCAGAAATTTGGATGTTTTACTAGCACAAGTTCAGTATCATTTGTTCTTACATAGCACCCTTTGATAAGTGTCATCACAGATTTATAAGTCAAAAACAATAATTCAAAAATATAACCATGTATGAAGGATGGTGTGACAATGGAGTTTTCAATGTGTACTGGTGAGAAGAGCCAAGACAGTCCTATGGTGAGAGGAACAGGCACCTCGTGCTGCTTGGGAGAATAATTCCTATACAGCACCTGGGCCCTGACAGGTGTGAAATGAATAGCCTCGACACATGAGAAAGGTTTGGGGCAGCCACTTGTATACTTAAAAACCTGGCTGCAAAAAGGCAAAGTTTTAAGCACTTCTGAATACAGTGTTGAGTCCAAAACAGAACTGATCAACGGAGGGAAGATGTCGGGTTTAAAAGGCAGGTCAGGGGGTGTGACTTCATCGGGGCCGGAACTGGAAGTGATGTCCTTGGGAGGGCTGGAATAGGAAGTGACGTTCTTGGGGCCGGAACCAGGAGTGACGTCTTCGGGCCGGAGCCAGATGTGACATCTTTGGACTCAGGCAGAATTTCCTGTGTCTGGTCTGCAGAGATAAAACAGGAAGGTTTAGTGCACCTTAGCACCCCCTGGCCTGGTGTGGAATTATCTTCTTTTGGTCCTTTTGGCTGACTCCCATGCAAACTTGTGTGACACAGGTCATCGCATAACCTGACAGTGGCTGTGATGGGTTACGTTGAAGTAATTACGACCCCAGGCAATAACCTCTTGTAACCACCTGGTTTGTAAGGTTAGAGGTGGCAGGTTAGACTAGGGCTCAAGTGTACAGTGTCCATTTTAGGACATCCTCCTCCCTCCGAAAAAACTCCATCCTTCCTACTACCTTCGATAAAATATTCCTCCTCCCTGCGAGGAATCCCCAGTCACCCCTCCTCCCTCCTCTCTCCTCCCTCCTCCATCCGCTCTCAGTTCTCCGATGTCCGTTTTCCGCCATCCACCCTCCTATCTCCGTCATCCGCCTTCAGCTCTCCATCAAACCCCCCACCCCCCCCCCCCCCCCCTCATCGACATTTTCGTTAATGAAGTGACGTAATACTTCAGCTCCACCTTCTTCACAAGTTCATTAACCAAATTATTTGTCAATTATATTTCACAGTAAGAATTTACAGTACGACTCAAACGTGGGAACGAAAGTAAATGACGTTAATTGTTGAGTGTCTTTTAATATTGTTTAAGCATACATATTAACACATGTGCAATTAAACGTGTGCATTTACGGTGTGATTTTTCAGGCTTAAAAGCTCGCCTTTTAATAAAAGGTAAATGCAAACTTTTTTCATTCTGAAGGGCACAAACCACGCAAAAATGTCGGTACACCAGATAAATAAGCGCAACATATTATCAGTTGTATTGTATGCTTACAATACATATAGAAATGTGTTAATCGTTAACTAATAGTATGGGATGGTGTTTTTCAACTCAGCTACAGATGCAGATGGAAACCAGAACTGCTTTGAAAAATACGAACGCCTTAGGACCGATCTGGAATAAGGTAGCACAGCGCCTTGATTTAAACGATTCCATGTCTTGGTGGGTTTGCGTAGCTTATTGTCAATATCTTTACACCTGTTTTTAAGGCTTATTGACTGAAAGGGGCTTTCGTGAAAAAAGTTAGGGCTTTGCTACAGGATACACCCTCCACAAGTTAAGGAAGTTAAAAATAAAGGTATATATTTCTGTTTTATTTAAACCTTTTAAGTTTGTATGCGGGCGGCATGGTTAATGAACTTGTGAAGAAGGTGGAGCTGAAGTATTACGTCACTTCATTAACGAAAATGTCGATGAGGGGGCGGGGGGAGTGTGGGGTTTGATGGAGAGCTGAAGGCGGATGACGGAGATAGGAGGGTGGATGGCGGAAAACGGACAGCGGAGAACTGAGAGCGGATGGAGGAGGGAGGAGAGAGGAGGGAGGAGGGAGGAGGGGTGACTGGGGATTCCTCGCAGGGAGGAGGAATATTTTGTCGAAGGTAGTAGGAAGGATGGAGTTTTTTCGGAGGGAGGAGGATGTCCTAAAATGGACACTGTACAAGTGGAAGGAGAAGAGAAGACCAGAGGTTAGAAGGAGAGCAGGAGCCGCTTTTACAAATGAGTAATTGAATCAGCTACTCCACAGGTTGGTCAGGGATCTCCCCTTTTTAATTTAGGGAGTACCTGTCTATACATTTTGTCCTGCTGTATTTATCCCCTTGTTTCCTAGTAAATCTCTCTTTTCTTTGGTCACCATTTGAGGTTGGGAACAACTCTCAATCGTCCCCAATTGTCTAAACATGAAATACCTGGGTTTACGCAGAGAAGCTTGCATATTTATTCAAATCCACAAAAAAAAGTACAATTTTGACTAACATTGAACAGAAATAATACTAATAGAAGATCTGTGTAGATGACACATATACCTTTATAACAGGATTTAGGGATTCTCCTCAGTGATTAAAGAGAACAATTTCCAAGTAGGGCCTATGCTGCTCTTTAAGGACAACATAACACCACAGCTGCAAAAAGCTATATGCACCACCCAGCCTGGAAATAGGAGCTAAACCTCTTCAACATATCTACAAAAACACCTGGAAATTTGGAGTTTTTCTTGCAGGTGAGCAAGTAAACTACACAAGATTGATGCATTTGAGTTTGAGGTCATAATCATGAGGGGTTATTAGTGCGCAATCTTCTGAGCTTTTGACATTTACTTGTCTATGACATTAAGATCATCTGTATTTGTGAATAAAAGGCTTTACTAACTCATTGAAGACAATGATTTTAGTTTGTCTGACACCTCATTATCACCTAAGCAGTTCACAAAGCCTTATTATGCCCTTTATGCTGAATATTAGCGCTTACATAGGAATTACATAAAGTATAATTTCATTGAAGGCTTGTGCTACATTAAAAATCATAAAAATCAGACAAACTTCAAAGAGTTGTTTCACTTCAAAGCTACTGTCTTTGAAAACAGGCTGAAATTCTCCTACAGTATTTTTTCTTTTCTAACTTTGTGATCCTTTAGGCCATCTAAAAATGATATAGTGTGTGTTCTTTGCAAGTTGACAATATGGAGTCCATTGCATGCCCAATCTTATTTCATTTACAAATCGGATGTGGTATATTTTAGGAGGAACCGAACAAAGTACTTCATTTCTTACATTTCCTTATGTCATTGAGAAAAGAGTAGTTTAAGAGAATTAATAGCTTCTCACAAAGTTTTGTGCATTTTTCACATCAATAGAAAGAAATGTGGACTGACTCTCGGGTTTTTTTTTTTACAGCTTAAGAGTAATTAACTAGTTTGTTTAAATTTAAATTGTAAAAATGCTTCTGTTAGTAAAACAGACTGATCATTGATGACTAATGTTTCTAAATGAATGCTTCCTTTTTCTTCTGCGTTTTACTTAGGCCATTGAGTTGTAAATGACATGCCACCTCAATGTAAACCTTTTAATCCATATAAATACAACTGGTACACTCGTCTTGGTTTGTTTATTTATAGTCACATATCCCTGTTTCCTTGAGAAAAGAAAGCCTTTTTTTAAGCTAGTCTTCGTGTTGCTGGACCGGCACTGATCAGCTATTATCCTTCTGGCATGTAGTACAGCTGTTTGTTTTAAGTTTTCTGACAGGTGTCATCAAAAATCAGCTTTTGTGGAATCCATGAAGCAAGTGAAATTCTACCATGGTTTACCTCTGACATTTGAAATTGTCCTAATGGCATGAGGCAAATGTTAATGTGTGGTAATGGTTAGCCTGTAAAGCTTTCTTCTGTTGCCATGAATTTTACAAATCATTGTGCAATCTTCATTTAATATTTTTGTTTATTTTTAGGTCCAGGAAGCTGAGACAAATTGTATAAAGTGCACCACATCTGATGCTTATGTATATTATACGACAGTATATCTCAAATCTGATTATTCACACATAATTTATAGACTTTTCCCTTTGTCAGAGTCAATAATATGCTGATATAAGCTAATTCATTTTCAGTATTGTCTCTGTCTCCAGTGGATAGTTCCATGGCTGGATACACAAGAAAAATCTTTTCATGAAATGTCTTAGCAAAACTTTGCAAAGATATAGAGAGGGAAATCATTCCGGCTGTAATGATTCGGGTTGGAGTGATTAGTATAACATTTAGTGTGGATTTTGCAAGTATTATTTTTTTAATTATAACCATAAAGGATAGTAACAATGATCATTTTTTGGCAAAGGATACCTAAGCATACCTAACCATTATTCCCCTGAGCTAAGGGTGTGTGTCATAGCAGGTGACTAAAACAGGCTGCCATCATGAAGAATATCCCACTGCAAAAATAACCAACCCAGATAAACATGGAAAATGGCTGTTAAACAGGTTAAGAAAGAGAGAGAGAGAGGGAGACTTTCTAAGTATTGCTGCTGACCATTCGCATCCATTTTTGGCCACTGTCTACCCCTTCTTAAATAGAAATTTCTTTTATAAACCACACCATCTTAAATTGGTTCCACACAAATGTCAGTGACTGCTATTTTCTCAATGGCCTGCGCAGTCCCCAGATCTCAATGAAACAGAGTATTTTTTGGGATGACGTAATACATAACATTCGCAGCACAAATGCGTGGCCCAATAACCCTGCAGAAATTGTATGATACTGTTGAATCACGTTGGATCAAAATCCTTAAGCAATGTTTCAAACACCTAGTTGGAGAAACTGAAGCTATTCTGAAGGCAAAAACAGTTCTGCACAGTATTATTGAGATGTATCTTTCCTACGAAATCTAATTAATTAAGCATTTTTGACTTGTAATATTTGCAGTTATTGGGCTTTCAAAAGAATGCATTGTTGAAATCAAAAAGAAACCAAATGGTTTAATTTATGATTCAGTTTTGATATTACTCACAATCATTGAGAAAGTGTAAAAAGTATTAAATGAGAATCAAAGAACTGTACACGGCTACTGCAATTGAATTAATTGAATTGAATCTGTGCCACCACCACCTGATCAAAGCACCGTGATGTCCCTACATTGATGGATTAAAGGCCAGAAGTCCACATGACCATCATCATCAAGTTCTTCCATGAGAACCTTGAATACTTTGAGACCTGATTGAGATCATTTATGTTAGGTAGAATGCCTAGAGGGGGCTGGGCGGTCTCATGGCCTGGAACCCCTGCAGATTTTATTTTTTTCTCCAGCCGTCTGGAGTTTTTTTTTTTTGGTTTTTCTGTCCTCCCTGGCCATCGGACCTTACTTTTAGTCTATGTTAATTAGTGCTCCCTTATTTTAACTCTTATTTATTTTTATCTTTTTTTCTCTTCCTTCATCATGTAAAGCACTTTGAGCTACATTATTTGTATGAAAATGTGCTATATAAATAAATGTTGTTGTATAAAAAAATAAGTACGTTACGTGTTTTACACTATAATTAATCATGGGTGATTTTAGAGCTAAAAAATCAGTTAAGTGCTATCTACATATTGAGAATGCTATTAAATACATTCAAAAAATTTATCTGAAATTTAAATGTAATAATTCTGCTGGGTTTCTATGTAGCATGCATGTTCCATATATCAGCATGGAGAAACTGACTAACAAGAACGTAAATGTAAGATGTAAAAAATATGTGAGGAGTTCTGAAATATTAAGAATATTCCACTGCAGTCATCTGAACACAGAAATAACAATTTAGGAATGTCCTTGATGATTGCAGAGTATTACCAGCAAAATATAAAACACTGATAATTTGTCCATCTTCTATTTTTATCTTCCTCCTTATTTACATTCATATTTTCTTGTCAACTGTTTCATTTTTTTTTCAGAAGCAGTGCAGTGGGGCCCCTACCTACACAACCACTCACATTTCAACTGCTTCATTTTAATGGAGGCAAATACTGCTGCACTGTCCTTGTACACCAAAAAGATTCAGTAAGTAGTAATGATAACTGAAGCAATTAACTGAAATAAGAGTATTGCCACTTTTGAATGATTGTTAAACATGCAATTTGAATTGGAGACAGCATCAACTCCTAGGTGGAGTTCTTGAAATGCGTGCATTGAAATGAATGCAAGAAAACAAGTAAAACGATATCTGCCATTTTGAAATACCATATCAACATTGGAGATTTAAAACTGAAAAAGGACATGCTGCTGACAATGTTTTTGCTCAATATTCTGACCTCTGAAACCAATTAAAGGTAATAGCTAAGTTCACATAATATTACTTTCATGCTCCAAATAAACCTAGGGAATGTCTAGAGATCATCATTAAGGGCAGTCTTTAATTTTAAAAATTGAAAACACAGAACTGGTATGATTTGATTAGCTGCCCTGTGTGATGAAGAAACCAATGTTGCAAAAAATGATCAATAATTGTGTCCATTCGGTTATTCAATATAATTCAGAAGCATCCTTGGGCGAATATAGATTTATATTGTAGTAAATAATTACAAAATAAAATATGGTAAGAAAGACAGAGAAAGAGCTACAGGAGTTCTTGCCCAGCAGGCCATGCCCAAGGCAAAACATTATGTGATTTTATAGGGGCCTTGCTTATTTATTTATTTTTCTGTGGAATGCCAGGAGAGACTAACAGGAAACAATATTATTTTTTTTATCTTTTTTTTTTTTTTAAGAAACTCCAAAAAGGCATTTGTAAGTATAAGGTGCTGCGGTGGGTTGGCACCCTGCCCAGGATTGTTTCCTGCCCTGTGTTGGCTGGGATTGGCTCCAGCAGACCCCCGTGACCCTGTGTTCGGATTCAGCGGGTTAGAAAATGGATGGATGGAAGTATAAGGTGTTATATTTAACATATACTGTATTATGCTGTATATTATTTAATTTGCAGAAATATTGGTTGGCTAATCAGTTCTGTGGTAAACTTTTTAAATCATGGTTATGAATGATTTCCTTCATGGACCATAGTGAACTCAATTCTGGGAAAGGCTAAATGTTTATGATACAACAGAACATTTTAGGTTATGTCCCCAAATTCATCTTACATTTGCCTATAAGGGTCCTCGAGAATTAATCTATACTTTTTTTGTTGATATTTTTTATAGTCTGAGTATATACAGGACCATCTTAACAGCATTATAGGCTCCTGGGCGAAGCAGTGCACTGGGGCCCCTACCTACACAACCACTCACAGGAAAAAAAATGTAAATTAAATAAAAAATTAAACATATATTAATTGTATTGATACTTCCAACAAAATCAGTGTTTAAACATGCTGTACAGCAAAAGATTAATCAACATAAACATTTGAACAATGTAATATGAACCTTGAAAAACACAAAAATTTCAACATATAAATGATACTCAATTGGTAAACCATGCAGATGGAGATGGCACAGTATGAAATTACTATGATTTATTTATTAAGTGTTCAACACAAACATTTGCGGAATTTCTTTGCAGAGAATTGAGTTGAAGTGACATTAACATATACGCTTTTACGTTATGTAGTGCATGAGATCCATACACATACATGCACGTGAGGTTGTAGAGGTGACCGTGATACTAAATCAGAGGCGAATGCCAATGTCCACTTGTAACACAATAACAAATATTTATAGTTTAATATAGTATAGCATTTATTTATTGACAGGAAGTCACAACATACATAGATTAGCATGGGGCTCCAATGCTCGTGGGGCCCCCAGGCAACTGCCCAGTGTACCCATACATTAAGATGGCCCTGAGTATATAGACATATAGACAAGTAAAACTGACTGTTCATGAAACACTCAACCTTTTTTGATACTTCTTATTTCATTGTGGATCACAGGGAGCTGGAGCCTTACACCATGATATCAGATACCATGGTACTCTTCAGACTTGAATGGGATAAAAGTCCTTTACATGAAATATTCACACATACTTGGCTTTATATCTCCTATGCATGTCTTTTGTTTATAATACCCAGGGAACAGCATAAAGACACAGGAAAATTTGTGTAAATTATATACTGTATTCTGACATTGAAGCTGAAGTAATATACTATATTGGTAAACTATAAAATATACAAATATAGCTAATAATAAATATTTTCCAAGGGACAGCATGTGTCATTTACTTTCCTACATGTATGAATACTAGCTGTGTAAGCTCGTGCTGTAAAAAGCTCAGGCTCCTAGAAAATATTGAAATCGTCAGAAAAAAAATTGAAATGCAGAGTCGGTGCTTTCATTTTGCAGACGTGCTCGCCCCCTTGTCTATCAGTGACTAAGTGAGTTTCTCTCTCGTTTGTCTTTGGTCGGTGGTCTCACGTTGGCAATTTCCGCTGTAGCCTCGTACTTTTTTCTTCTTCTGACTCGTTAAATTTGGGCCGCCTTGCCGGCTCTTTGAGCTTCATGCTGTAGCCTTGTACTTCTGGGCCGGACAGACAGATAGACACACTTCCACGTGTAGTTGTTTATACAGTATATAAGATTGCAAACAATGTAATATAAATTCGACTTTTCTGTTGTCATTAATATAAAATTAAGGGCTTTTATTATTTCCTACGTTAGTTTCTATTTGATAATTTCACTGCATTATACAGTGAAATTTATAATTTATAATAAGAAATATGTACATATACTTCATCAGTAATCAGAAGCAACTTGTGATCAGTTTTCCCCCAAAAAGTCAGTGTATCTGTCTTGGAATTTACTGTAGATTGATTATCTCCATAGTTTATTTTTTTCCCTGATGTTTGTGGATTTAACATAGCGATTCTGTATCTGTTGTGGTGTTTATCCATTGCTACTTTTTTATCTAGTTTTATGTTTATTTGGTAGGTCTATAGGAGCTTTCCTGTATATACCGTATTTTGGTTTGAGATTGCATTTTCTTACCCTTTTGCTTTAAATTGTATTTTTCTCTGAACTGTGATGGTGTAGGTTGATATAAAAATATTGTCATTGACGTATTGTAATAGGAAAGCCTGCTGTCCATACTTTGGTCTACATCAGGCCCATTCTCTATCTCTGTACACTGGTTTGTGTTTGAACTCTCTGAATATTTGATGGGAGAACAACACTAAAAATAAGAAAGTCCTACACTGTTCTGGCAATGCAGACACACCAAGACAGAAAGGTACCTAGTGCAAGGCTCTGCAGTTTAGCTTCATCATTTTATATTGACAGTTACTGTACATATCCAAAATAAATTAATATGAAACTCCTCTTCAATAAAACTTTTGTGTACAAAATATAGAGAAAAGCATAACTTCTTATAAGTACAGGTGCAAAAATGGAAGCAAAGATCAGCAGATAGAGATGCTCTTTTTTAAAAATTTGAATGCCTTCGGCTATAACAAACTAAAATGTTTCTCTTGTGAAAAATGCTTAGGCAGAACTCCACTTCAGTTGAGTCCCAGGTGGTTCAGATGCTATAGGCAAATAGCAGGAAGAAGTGGACTGAAAGCAGCAACTTGCAAGTTGAATTTCTGTATTGTTCAGCGGATAGTGGTTTGGGATTAATGGAATACCATACATTGAAAATTCACTGTTGTTTCTCGCCTACTCATATTGTACAAACTTCATTACATATAAGTCTTTTCTCTTTTTTGTATTTGTGAACAACTCAGTTAAACAGAACAAAAGTTTCATGGCAAGAATAACCTTGGGTATCAAACAGTGAATCTGTGTTTTCTTCTGTTTAGTTTAAAGTACTAACTGGCAATGTATTCAGGTCAGATTTTGAAATAATTACAACAACAAAAAATGCATTCATGGTCATTTTGATCCTTTCAATCATTTTAAGCTCAATTGATAATCAAACTATTTATGATGTTCAATCAATGACAAAAGGCAGCCATTAATTTATTCTATGCAAAGTCACAAAAGGTGACTTGAGTCAAGATCCTTTTGTATCACCAGATGATTCATCTGTATATTAGAGGGTCAAAGCTGCAGCATAAGCTGGACAAACAGGCTTACACTAACATTTCTGCTACTACCTAGGGAATTCTTAGGCATCCTCATACCAGTCAAGAGATTCAATCTCTCCAGCGTTTTCAAGCAGTAGTTATACTCCAAGTTCTCTCCCTATTCTTGAGCTTCAACTATCAAAGAGAGCAAGTACAGTATAGCAACCCTGTCAGGAATGCCATTTCCTCCAATCTAATCTCAATGTAATTTTTTAGCCAACCCCCCCATACCCCCCCCAACCCCAAGAACACATGATCACTTGGAGACAATGGGGATTTAGCCTGACCAGTAAATGAAAAGCTTCTCCTCTGGACTTACAGTCATGTGAAAAAGTAAGTACACCCCACGTTTTATTCTTTTGGAACATATATGGACATATCAAGGTTTTATCTTCATTTACACAGTATCTATAGGTAAAGGAGTTACAATATAACTTAACTCAAATCACATTTAAATTTTGTAGAGCACTGTGTAATTTAAATAGAAATAAATGTATATTTCATATGTGGAAAAAATAAGTATATTCCTACATTTATCACTGCCTTAAATACAGTATCTAAAATTACAATCAGATGCTTCATACAAACCTCATACATTTAGTTTGGTTTACTTTATGTTGTTGAAGTGTCTGTTATCACCATGATTAGATCAAAAGAGCTCACTAAGACATTCCGAAAGAAGGTTATACATACCTATGAGTCTAGGAAGGGATTTAGAAAATCTCCAAACAATAGGACATCAAGTATTTCACTGTCTATAAGATCATCTACAAGTGGACAATATTTCCTACAACTGTCAGCTTGTCCAGATGAGGGTGTCTCAGCAAGTTCAACCCAAGAGCAAAATGCAAGATACTGAATAAAGTCTTTAAGAATCCCAGAATTTCATCATGGAACCTACAGATATGTTTTGCCGCTGTTGATATCTACCATTTGAAAAGTGCTGCATAAACTAGATCTAAATGAAGGGTATACCAGGAGAAAACCTTTGCTCTCCAGAAAGAACATCAGGGCAAAACTGAAGTTTTCTTGTGAACACCTAGGCACAGACCAGGAATTCTGGAACAATGTGCTTTGAACAGATGAGGCAAAGACAGGGTTATTTGGCCAGATTTCCAGAAGACATATTTGACGAAAACCAAAAACAGCATTAGACTAGGAGAACCTGAGGCCAAATGTAAAGTATCCTGGTGGCAATTTTATGCTTTATGCTGTTTTGCTGCATCAGAGACTGATTAGCTGACTATCATAGAATCCATTATTAAATCTTCAGTGTACTGGAGACTGCTTGAGAATAATGTAAGACTATCTGCTAGACAATTGAAGCTAAATCAAAAGTGGACCTTGCAACATGACAATGACCCCAGAAATACCCATAACAACCACCAAGGAATGGCTGAAAAAAAATAGAAATTAAAGGTTCTGGAATGGTCAAGTCGAAGCCCTGATCTAAATCCCCTCAAGATGTTGTGGGAAGATTTGAAATGGACTGTGCGCAAAAGACATCCCTAAAACATCGCACAGCTGAAAGAATTTTGCATGAAAGTGTGGGAGAAACTTCCTCCCAGTCAAAGTCAAATGTTGATGTGTCCACATTTGTGATGAGTAAACCCCACTGAATTCACTTTTTGCCTCAAGTTATAAGAAATACGTGATAGCTTTGCCAAACTCAATGAAAGGCATTAAAGTGAATAGTGACAGAGTAGTTTTAATGGTGAAATTGTCTTTTAAGTGTCTCTGGGGGCTAGAGAAGTCTCTGCCAACTATGCAGGACTAATTATCGTGGTCAAAATTGTGACCTGATCTGTGAGGCAGCAGAGCAAACTGCGCCACCATTCCTCACTGAGATAAAATGAATAGAATTAAATATCAGGACAACTTTATTGCAAACAGTGGCAACAGGAGCAGGAAGATTGAATTCAGTGAGGCTTGGCCCCCACAGATGTAATAGGAAGTACTTGCCTATCTTGAACCAAAAAGTATTTTTTTTACTCATGACATGCTTGTTTGCTTACTCCCACTGCTATCAAAGAACCATAACATTAAAGCATGTGCACTCTCCTACTCCTACTCCTTCGTTTGCATCTCCTGCACAGTAACACTATTAAAGAAATAAGCGCATTTTTACACACGGGTCACATACTGTACAAGTCCATATAAAAGGACATTACATTTAAGGCACAAATACATCAACACATTTCCAGTTTCTTCATGCACTAGTGCTTTGTGTTTAAATGTTTTCACAAGTTTTCCACTATTTTTTAGCCCACTAAAGGGGCTTCTCCGATCCAGCATTGGTTTCTGTAGCTCAGTGATGTCATCTTTTTCCTCATAACCCAGAAAATTCACTGTGAAAAATGCATCAACACTATTCTGTGTGCGAAAAAAGAAAAAAAAAAACATTTCATAGGTTGTACTTACCTTTTTGCATGCCTGTAGCTTCACCACAGTTTAATACGTCTTCAAAACAAAACTGTAAGGATTCATTAGTCAGTTTCAAGATCACCTTTACCCTCACTCAGTAATTTAACTCCTCTACTCCCACTATTTTAGGAAGAGTGTAATTAATATATCTTATTGGTCATAAGTGGAGATTTAGCTCTTAAAGAAGGTCAATAAATACAGAAAATTATAACGAACAACAACACCTGCCCTTCAAACACATACAAGAATTACAAAAATGAAAGAAAAAACCGTGACTTGGCTAAAGATAGAGTAGGAGAACACACACAACGCGGCATTATAAAGGAATGATAATGAGCTTATAATGACCTAAAATTTGGAGATGCTAATTCTCATCTTGACTGCATCACGGTGAGCTAGCTGCAAATCACTCCATTGTGTACCAGAGATTGCAGTGTGATGAGGCCAAGTGAATAAAGTCACTGACAAACAGCCAAGGCCTCATCAGCTCATTGGTATTCTGTCCAAGGAAAATTAAAAAACAGGAGAGAAGACATGGCACACTATTGGGGAAGCCCCAAGTCTACTTCGAAAGAGTTCAACTGAATGTCATGCAGCAGCATCCCCAAAATGGCAAATTATATTATAACACTCTTCACAAAACACCATTCTTCTGTATTTGCCTGCTTTATTTAATTTCTTGTGGGGGTTAGGGGGTAGAAACACATTTACATACTGTACATTGCTTCATATACACTTCATATGTGTTGCTGCATGCAGGATGCCAACTTAACAACATGAGCTACAAATCATCATTATAGTACACACTTAACCTAACACCAGTCTACCATGAAACACGCATATATTTTAACATCCATAATATAAGCAGGTTCAAGAAATTTAATGTCAAACAATTTTTATTTTCATGGCACAATTAAAAACTGATATATAATGTATGTAAAGCTCAATGCAAATGAAAACTACTACAGTTACAGAATGTAAAACAGTTAATTCTTCAAATCTGTTAATTTAATATATAGTAAAGTTATTCAAGTCTTACTAAACATTTCCAATTTTTTCAGTAAATTGCTGTTTTATATACTGACATTTACAGTTTATTTATTTTACTTTATTTATTAGTTAATTGCATTGATGTGAGTTATATAATGGAATACTTGATCATTAGTCCTCCTTGACCCATATAAAATCCAGATTCGTGGGGGTCTAGATGACAATCTTCTAATCATCCTTGAGTCTATGAGTGAATCAAGAACATCAGTGGAAATTAAGGGGTAGTGCATTTAAGACTGAAGCCATGAAGCCCTTCTTTATACAAAGAGTTGTGAGAATTTAGAACAAACTACCAAGACATGTAGTTGAAACAGAAACCTTGACAACTTTTAAGAAGTGTGTGGATGGGATATTGGGACAGCTTAGCTATTGGATAAGCAAACAAACTTGATGGACTGAATGAACTCCTCTCATTTGTTACATTTTTTATGTTTTTATGAAGCCAGTGTTTTTTGATAGATTCTTCTCATGTATGTTTCTGTAAATGAAACTGTTTAAAATAACTAAATCAAAAATTCTAAAAATATACTGTCCCTTTAGTTTTATTCCATGATACTTTATAAAGAGCATATCATGCTAATTGTGTCTAGGCTGTCTAGACGATGTTCAGTTCTTCCCTTATCAGTGACCAAAACTTATGTCCGGACCTCTGTTACTGCATTCTGTCCCTGATTCCCTCAAAGGATTTCCTCTGTGGGATCTACTATCAGCTGTGTGTTCACTCCAACTCACATTTTTCCTGTACATTTATTAGGCTGCTGGTATCACCTAGTCTTAAAACTCTAACTGGGGCTTTCTTTAAGCCCGGACTAGAATTATTGGTGCATATCTAAGGTCTCAGGCCACCAAACCACAGTCACCTGGTATCTTCTAAAACCCATTCCCCTACACCTTAAAAGGTTATGTTACTGTTTTCACACATGATGTGTGATGATGTTGTAAAGGCTTAGCTCCAAAAAAAAATGAAAAAAGCTTCAAATCAAAAACTAGGCCTTAAATCCCCAATGAAGCCTACAAACGTTAATTAAGGCTGGTCCTTTAATACAAGAAAAGGCTTATTGCCTGCAAACATACAAAAACAAGGCCAGGCTGTCAAACTCAAAAATAGCAAGGAGAACCTTGAAACCCCTGATTGAGAATAACCAAATCAATAATTTTGAAAAATAAAAATAATTATTAACAGGTATTTCATAAAATAAAACAAGTAGAAAATTATCAAAAAGGTTGCCTGTAAAAGGTAACACAAAATAGAATAAAGGTAGTAATCCAAAAAACTGCTAATTTTGGATTATTAGTTTTCATGTGTTTTTTTTTATTTTGATGTAATTTCATTATTATTGTTTTATTTAAATTTTATTTAGTAAGATTATGTATTTTGTATATGTGGTACCATAGATGCATTCCTAAGGTGAGGCCACCCTGACATCACTGCTGAAAGCTGACACTTAGCCATGATACAGTATTTAGGGTAAAGAGATTATCCTTCAGAGAGTAAGTCACAGTGATTATTGTTTTGGATTTATTCCGGCTGTTGGACTGTGGCTTCTGATTTTAGATTTTGATATTTGAATTACCCAACTAACTTTGTTTATTGTGGGGTTATCATTTTAGGGAAATGTGTTCTTGCTTTTATCTTGTTTTTCTTTACTAAAGTATGAAAGTATATAGAAACTTTGTTTTGTTTTGCTTGAAAGCCAGAGGTTTGTGGTTTTCCTCTCCCTTGCAGGACAGTTTGTATAGTTAAACATTTTTGAACTTTTAAAGCCTTATCCCCATTTTGGATCCTGCCTTTTGAGTTTGGGGACACGGTGCCTGTGGTAAGGCCTATTTCAGATGCTCAGACTTAATGATGTTTTGGTGATATTTTGATGGCTGGATTCCTCTTTTTGCTTTGGTGTCCCTATATCATAATAAAAGCATTTACAGAAATCAGGGATGCCATAAAATGAGCAGAACAATACAAGTGGGAAAAACGAATGCCTTGGCACAGGACTGAGTTTTCTGAGATCCTATGTAGGGTGAGGAGGAGCCCTCAGCTGCATTGGTAGGGTCCCCATCACGTCAGGCTCAACGCAGAAAAATCAAGGAATATACAAAACTATACTAAACTGAAGTTCACAACAACTACAAAATTATAAAAAAATAAGAATAATAAAATACAAACAAGAAAACAAAGAAACATAAAACATAAAATCGATAGGAAATCAAAAAATAAATTAATACAAATCAAAAAGACAAAAGCCAAGGACATATCCCTGTTCAAACTATGGCTGATAACACCTAACATGAAAATTATTGGCTTCATTTTTAAAAAGCAGCATGCCTCCTTATCTCTAAACCTAGGACCATATGCTGCCTTCTATTGCCATCTCTTTTCAAAATTTCAAGGTTTCCTTGTCATTTTATACAGAGATTGATTCAGGAATCCCTGGTACTTGATAAGTTGCCTACCCACTAATTTCATCCCAGATGGCAACTCTCTTGCACTCCTTAACTTCTTTCTCCCTTTGTATTCCAACATTATTCACACACATAAGGCACACTGTCCATCTTTTGACTGTGGCGTAACTGTGTGTGCCACCACTGCCAATGCACACTTTCCCCTCTTTTCAATGTCCCTTTCTTGTGGCATGCTTTTTTCCTGACATGCAAATGTCCACATTATGTGACATAATCTTTTGACCCAGAAGTCATAATTCTTGTTTATCTTAAAGTGGAAGTTTTTTTTTTCACAAATTCACTTCAAGCACTAAGCCAACACATTGCTGGAACTTTCAAACTGTACAGAGGTGCATATTTGAATTGTCAGTAGTGCTATGGATAATTAATTAATTTTCTACTTGCCATCTAGAGAAGTTTGCAGTACCTTATTCTTATCTTTAGCTTGCAGAGGCTGAAATCAGTTGTCTCATTTCCATATTATCTGGCTTGCACGTGTGCATCACCCGCAATTCTTGTAATGCAACTGGATACATTTGACAGAATGGAATCCAAAGCCTGTGGTCCTTAATTTAACAGATTTGGTATGTTTTGAAAATTAGTGCTTTTAAACCACCAATAACAAGCCTATATTTACAATTGGAGTATTCTTGTGGGTTTATTTGTCTTTATTATTTGATTTCAGTTTCAGTTCTGTGCTGTGCAATGAATTATTTAATGTGTCAGTTACTGCTTTCAGAAGTTGGACAGTTTATAAGTAAAGCATGGTTTACAAAAATACAGTATTTTTATTGCTACAGTACATCACCAGGAATGCAGAGTCTTCTTATTAAATGAATTCCTATGATTTATTTATACTGTAGGATTTCACGAGCACTGTGTCCTTGGATTAATAAAAGAAGGTGAATAGGCTCATTGGGGAGTGGTGCATATTTAACATGCAGGACTATGTCTTATGCACTCACCTGACACAAATAAGAATGGACTGTTAAATTATTTGCCATTATACATAATGATGCAATGCATTTTTCTTATAGTAAAAAATGACACCTGTTAGAACGGCACTTCAAGGTCACGTTCGAGTTGAGGTTTAACTTGATTTTCTAAACCTGTGTCTCAGAAAACCTCTGTGGCACATTTTTGGTTTTTTGACTCACACCATTACAACTGCCTATAATGGAAAATGTGTAAAAGTGTGGAAGAGAGAAAGTGTGCTGAAGGACCTAATGTAGAATATCTATGAACAGGAGAAAATTCCAGAGGAGTGGACGAACATTGTGTTCTGTCAAAGGCTGACACAAACACCATGAGCCTTTTCAGTTCTCAGATTTGCGCTGTAACTGCCAGCTACCCATCCACAATCTCTGGATTCTAACAGCCTTCGAAATCAGCCTTCTTGTCAGCTTGAGCTGATGGAGTAACTCCTTTATCTCTAGGGGCAAGGACAGGCTGGAAGTGGAGCGCTTCCTGATAATGTTAACTAGGCTTTCTCTCAGCCAGCCCCCACACTACTGCACAAGTCTGCTCCAACACCATACAGTGTGATTGTAGTCATTGCTAAGGAGAAGGGAGATATTCAGAATTGTGCCAACTATAGAGGGCTGATATCAAACACAATCAAAATGTGGGAAAGGGTTATAGAGCGAATAATTAGGGATGAGACCACCACAGGGCAGAGCAGTCTCGTTGTATGCCAGGTAGAGGAATGATGCATTTTTTGCATTGAGACAGCTCTTAAATAAGCATCAAGACAAACAGAAAGGCTTTCATATTGTGTTTATTGATTAATAGAAGGTTTATGATAGGGTTATTTCTATAGGTGCATGAGGGAGAAAGGAGTACCAGGGAAGAATGTGAAGATTGTTCAGGATATGTATGAGGATCTGAGGACTCAGGTTAAAAGCAATGTTAGGATAACGGACAAGAGTGTAATTAGAGCCAGTCTGCACCAGGGATCTTCTATATGCCCTGTATTGTGTATTGTGTAGCACCAAAAAGGAGGATGTGAACAGGAATTTGGAAAAATGGAGAAGGGATTTGGAAAATAGAGGTTTGAAAATAAACAAGAAGAAGATTGACTATTCGAGGTTTAATTGTAATTGGGACTCAGAGGTTACCCTGCAAGTAGAACTACTGAATAGAGTGGACAAGTTTAAATATCTAGGATCAGTGGTAGCCTAAGAAGGAGAATTGGATTCAGAGATAACCAGAGTGGATGGAATATTTATAAGAAGGTATCAGGAGTATTGTACTTTCAAAGAATTAAAGCAATGGTTACAGGAAAGGTTAGTAAAGAATGGTAAGACAAGCAATGATGCATAGAGTGAGACATGGGCAGTAAAGGGAGCATAGGAGAAGAAGTTAGATGTGGCAGAAATGAGAATATAAAGATGGATGTGTGGAGCTATGAAGAAGAATCAGATAGAATAAGAATTGAGACAATCAGATGTACAACAAAAGTAGCAGCAGTTTCCAAGAAAGTGCAGGAAAGTAAATCAAAGTGGTATGGATGTGTGATGAGGAGTGACAATGAATATTTGGGCAAAACAGCAATAAAAATGGAAGTACAGAGGAGGCCGAAGTCAAGGCAGATGGATAAAATAACTGAAGATTTAAAGGAGAAGGGTCAGACTAGGGAGGAAGTGAAGGCCCGAGCTATATGGAGTAGGTTGATCAGACACATCAGCCCCAAATAGAAATGGTAAGAAATGAAGAAGAAGCAAAGAAGATCTTTACAAATATCTCATTCCTGTTTTAAGTTTGCAGAAGTAGTACCAAGGTGCAGTATGGCATATAACAAAAAACTGGAATGCTTTTGTTATCACAGTCTTTATTAGAAATTTAACATTGTGTAGCACCAGCATTTCGCCACTATGATTAGATTGTCTTACACTGTAAAGCAATCTGATCACAAACTCTAATCTTTAATCACCTAATCTAATCATCTTATGGTCACTGTATTAGTATATCTTGTGCATTCCCCTGAAGCCTCAAATTGTCCTATCCCACCCAAGAGATTCACAGTTTAGATAAATTGGTGACTCCAAATGGGCCACATGTGTATGTGTGTGCTGTGAAATATAGTGGCAGCCCATAAAAGACTGGTTCCTGCATTATGCTTTGTCCTATGAGAATAGACCTTGACCACCCATAACACTTGAAAAGTTGAATAGTAATAGTTGAATTTAAGTGGGTTTGATAATAAATTGATGAACAAATGGATAGTATTATATTTATTCTCTTGTTTGTCAAAGTCCTCTTAACAGCATACATACTTTAGATGCAAATACGAAGTTGGCTTGTGTGAGGTTAAAAAAATATCTATTATAAAAAAAAATCTTGGGAGAGAGACGAGACGTGATCTTCTCGGAAGACACTTTGACATCACGTGAGACAAAAGGACAGCTCGCTTTTAAATGATTGACGCACAGTGTGACAAGCAGAACACGTAGCTCGCCAGCACCAACAGCAAGACAGCAGCTGATCTGACTGCATCTCCTTAGCGTGCTTACAGCCCCCCCTTCACAACGTGAGCAGCATTATACATCTCAGAAGAAAGAGATATAACTACACCGGGGCTGGAAATAAAGGACAAAGAGTAGATGACAAAGTAGAACGTCGTAAAGAATTCAAAAATGTTTGCGTGGTACACATGCACAGCAGGTTAGAGATAATGGAAGTACGAAAATTCAAAAGTCTCAAAAATGTATAGGAAAGATCGTATTAGCACAAACAAACGGAAATTATTACTCGGTGAAATAACAGAACAACAAAAAGAGATTGAATATATTGTTCGGGTTTAAACTTTAAGTCAGAGACTTGTAGATCGTCTAATTCGTGTTGCCAGCAAGAATTAAAAGATTCCAAAAACATTGTTGCGGTATGAAGTCCCGTGAGATAGAGACTTTTAACATGAGATTTTTTCAAATCACGCCCTACTTACAAGTATTTTCAAACAAGACCACGGTCCTCAGTCGTGTGAATGCTTTTGTCAGACACACTTCCTGCGCTCTCAACTCTCCTAAATTTTATCAGGACAATAATTTTATACGTTCTAGATGACACGTCAATGACAAAACGATGAAGAAAGAGCATAGACAAACATTCGAGAAAGTCTTTTATTTATTAGAGAGAAAGAAATGAAATTCACTCACAGGCTGTTATACATTTTGTATAACATGTACACGATGTAAGTTCAAAAACGAAATCAAAATTCAATGCGATCTTGAAGAAAAGTTAATTCCAAATATTGTTTTTACAAAAGTTTTAAAGTAATAAAAGTGAAAATAATGCATATGTAACAATTTCCATGCAAATAACAATCTGTTTAAATTGTATATTCAGTAAACCAAACCTGGTGGTGGGCGAGCGAAGTGAAAAAAAAAACAAGCATTGTATGAAAAATGCTTTAACCTTTTAAGATGACAGATTTCTGATGATAGGCCTTAATCCTGAAAGTCTTGTTAAGATTAACAGGATTGCAGTGCATTCTTAGAAAAGCTAAATGACTAAACAAGATTCAGATTATTTAGCTTAGTTAGAAAGTGCTGCTTTTGATTCATATGAGAAAATAACCTTTAGGATAGTAATAATGAATCTGTTACATTTCTGTGTTTTAAAAAACTGTGACCAGATTTTAAAAGTCCCAAATCAGAACACATCTTATTAATCAACCAATCAAGCTACTCATTAGAGTGTCCTCCACATTGTTAGACTTTTATTAAACAAAAGAGTTGGGCTCCTTGATGTTTTTTGCACATTACATGTATGGTGTATTGAATCGAAGAGCGTGAGAGAATTGGAGTTGATATTGCTCCCAGACTTATGTCTGAGACATGATTTACCTCTATTATATGGCCAGCCTGGTAAAACCAGGATATTTTGTTATATTTCAATTAATAAATTGGTTGAAGTGCCTGAAAACAGGATTATTCTGGGAAAACAAGGATATCTGGTTTCACTAGTAATGGTGTTCTCAGCTAACAGCGATGAAATGAAGTAAGCCAGGAGTTTGTTGTGTGTAAATAGAAAAGGAGAGAATGGTTGCCTTTTATTAAACTTTAAATAAAAAAGACTTCTGTCAGTTCAGTAGATGCTTCTCAGATCATTTTTTTAAAGAGCTCAGCTCAGCTACTGTTAGTTGACAAATTAGACACTCTGAGAGTAGCATCTCAAACGAAACAGGCACTCTCATGTAATTTTCTATCTGCTGCTGTTTGATTTCCAAGGAGCTCTATCACCAGATATAAATCTTTTTCTTTTCATTTTTTGAATAAGGATACAGTATATAATTTGCACCCAAGGAAAAGAAGCCATCTAAGAATTGTTCTCTGGGAATAAATGAAGACTGCATGAACCCACTCAGTTTGTATAATTATTTGCATTGCTTACATTTTCTGCAGTTAGTTTTGATGCAAATATATGTCATTTTGAACTGAACGTTTAGATCAATGTCGCCCACTAATTGTTACTAGTCAGCTGAGAAAATAGATTGTCCATTCCTTGTCTAATTGTGGTCCCTTGAAGGGCATGAGAGGACACTCTTTTGAAGCTGCTCTATTGGTTGGTAAACTGGGTAGAACTAAAGTTTTGGAAGTAAAGACAGTTTCGTTCAGCAAACAGCCTGCCATCAGAGGTCCCTAGGGTTGAATATGCGGGGTACAATATGAATAGTGAAAAATGTAAGACGTTACAGAGAATAGTTGCATGTGTAGAGCTTTGACATTTCTTTCTATCACCCATTAAGAAAAGAACCAAAGAGGTTAGTTGGTAACTTTTGGGTTAGGTGTATGTGATTGGTGATCTGAAACATGATAAAATGAACATGATGCAGTGCTTAGTGTTCATGCATCTGTGTGGAGCTTGCAGATTCTACTCCTGTCTGCCTGACTTTTTGTTTTTCTTTTTTTAACAGGTTAACTGGTGATTATTAATTTGAGAATATAAAAGTTATCATTGACCCAAAAAAGTCAAACAATCTAAAAATGTCTGGGTTTTATTTTATAGGTCATTTGACTATATGAAATAGTGCAGAAAAAACAAAACAAAACAAATGTACAACATTTTGTTGGCACTAAAGTAGAATATATGATTTTGGAACGCCCAAAGAGCCCAACCTCAAAGAACGTTTGAACATAACGCGACTGATTTTGTCATGGCTAGTTGTAGACCAGTATAACTGAATCAATGGGGGTTGTCATACTGCATGACTAGCAGATCCACAGGCATGTAACTTTGCATGATTCAATAAGATTATGTAAATGAAGTCTACAACTGAAAATTGCTAGAAAAGCTGTGTAGGGTAACATTGGCCTAACAGTGTCTATAAAAAGTATTGGCCCACTTGGAATTTTTCATGTCTTATTCTTATACATAGCACATTTATAGCACATTTAATTTGGCTGTTTTGACACTGAACAACAGAAAAGAATCTATCATGTTAATGCTAAAACAGATATCTGCAAAGTGATATAAATTAATTACAAATATAAAACATAGAACAATTTATTGTATTTACCCCACTTCAAGTCAGTATTTCTAGATGCACCTGTGGCTCCCATTCCTGTCTTGAGTCTGCATGCACAGTCTGTATCAGCTTGGCACATCTGGGCACTGCAACTTTTCTCTGTTCTTCTTTACAAACCTGCTCAAGCTCTGTTGTGTTGCATGGGGATCATGAGTGAACAGCCTTCTTCAAGTCCAGCCACAAATTCACGACTGGATTAACATCTGGACTCTGGCTCAATCACTCCAGGACATTAACATTGTTCTTTTTAAGTCATTCCTGTGTAGATTTAGCTTTATGCTTGGGCTTATTTCTTGCTGCACCCACCACATGACGAACCACCTCAGGATCCCAGATTAGAAAATATAGATAGAATTTGCACATTTACACTTTCCTTTACTGGCGTATGATTGTAAGTTGTATTGTTCACATTGCCCTAAACCTGATTGTACTTCAGCAGCCATGAAGATTCTGACCATTCTAGCCACCAGAATTTCTGATTTGTACTTCTTTGGAAATTTGTGTAGATACAATCTCCTCCACCTGAAATAATCAGGCTTTCGTGTAATACCTACTTATATGTATTCATTGTATGTACTTTCTTCGTAAATGACTTTCCTCTGATTCCTTTATTTTTATCAAATAGTTACTGAAAAAAATAATGAACTAATGCTAATTAAATTAAAAAAGGTAAACAGTATACACAATTATTTGGGCACTGCAAGTCTCTGCAACCCTACACCTATCTTGGGCTACTAGAGGACTACTAAAAAACTTTTTGTGAATCTTAACCACCAACTGGTTCCATTCCCACAAGATGGATCCAGAGGAGCAATTTATTTTTAAAGCTGATAAGTCCAGGCACATTAGATTGAAAAAGGAAATTTACCAAGTGGAGAATCAAAAAGAATCAAGTGAATTTCTGCATTAAATTAGGGCAGATGTACCAGCGATTTTCCCAAAGCAGAGCAACTTTTACTGAATATACTGTAGGTGCATGGAAAGAAAGAGAGATCCAATAACAAAAAGATGTGGGAGAAAATAGGAACATTAAAAGGAAAGATTGAGGAGGGGAAGAAAACACTGGATGACTTCTCTTATATTGTCTGTGCACGATTGTCTGTCATCTGCTTCCAACATAGATCACATCTGTTATGTGCCATTTCTTGATTTCCTTCCATCTTTGCCATGATGGTTTGCAGTTTTCCTTTGTCCACTTCATGCAGAGTGAGGATTCCTTAGCATTACATGTCTTTGGCAAGTATATGTGTATGTAAATGTTTTAGTTTTCTTTCATATCTGTTTTTCTCTTCTTCAATGATGGCTCCACATTTGAGATAACTTCTCCCTGACTGCTAACGTAACAATTACACCCCTATAATTTGACATGTTCTGCATATTATATTATATTATATTATATTATATTATATTATATTATATTATATTATATTATATTATATTATATTATGTTATATTATGTTATATTATATTATATATATATTTTTATATATTTTTTTATATTGTTGGCATGGAGCTGGACAGTTTGACATCTGTGGCAGAGCGACGGGCGCTCAGCAGGCTCCTATCAATTATGGAGAATCCACTGCATCCACTAAACAGTGTCATCTCCAGACAGAAGAGCAGCTTCAGCGACAGACTGCTGTCACTGTCCTGCTCCACTGACAGATTGAGAAGATCGTTCCTCCCCCAAACTATGCGACTCTTCAATTCCACCCGGGGGGATAAACGTTAACATTATACATAGTTATTGTCTGTTTTTACCTGCATTATTATCAATCTTTAATTTAATATTGTTTTTTTGTATCAGTATGCTGCTGCTGGAGTATGTGAATTTCCCCTTGGGATTAATAAAGTATCTATCTATCTATCTATCTATCTATCTATCTATCTATCTATCTATCTATCTATCTATCTATCTATCTATCTATCTATCTATCTATCTATCTATCTATCTATCTATCTATCTATCTATCTATTTGGAGAAAATGTTTCTCACTGCTAATTGCATCTTTCATGTTTTTTTACAGAACTTGTAATTTTGAAAAATTCCCAGCTTTGTTTGAATTTTAACTACATTTGAAAGGGACACATCCTCATTAAGACACACTACTACATGCTATCTTCTAATTAGGGGATCATCTGTAATGTGTAGTGATGAGGAAAGCAGTACAGTTTAGCTTTGCATATAGTTTCACAAATTTGCCCCTAAAATTAATTTTGAAATTGTGAAACGTAAAACTGAGTAAAAGGAAGTATTGAGGGTTTTTAAATTATTTTTGGGGTGTAACAAAAGGAATATTTCTCAATAAGGGTCATACCACAGTTGAAAACATAGTCTCCTTCCTTGACTAGTCCACAGTATTCAACAGCTCTTTCCACTCATCACCCCATGCTCTCAACTGCCTTCTTGCACATTCATGCCATTTGCACATTCGTGCCATTTGATCTGCCTCACACTGATCTTCTGGGCTAATATGGTCTGCACACACCTCCCTCAACTCCGTAAGCTGATCCAAGCCAAAAGCTGTCCAGAGGCTTGCTGGCAGTGACATACCCAGGCCAATGAATTTAGAAGCATCTCTCAAGTGCTTTCTAGCCACATCCTTCTTTCCACACTGAAAAATTCTTATTTTCAGTTAAGAAAAAGGGTGAAACATAAAGTAAATATGTCAAAAGTAAGATCATGCTGACATATAGTAAGCTCTTTAAAACATAACAATATTAAAATCACACTTGCTCACCATAAATGTTTAGATATGACAATAAAATGAGATTTTTCAGAATAAGTTAGAAGTTAGAATCTTTAGGCCAGAAATCAGTAGGAGTCTCACAAACAAGAACTGGACTGCTGGTTGCCAGTATAGAAGAAGAGCTTGTGGTCGACAAATATATTATGTTAATTCTTTTTCCATCCTGCAGTTCACATACTGAGAATTTTCATATTTTACAAATTCTACCAAATACTACATGTGTATCTACAAAAAATAGTGACTACACAGTATAACAATTATAATAAAATGTAAACTATTTAAAAAAGCACTTAATTAGAGTTTAGAAAATAACGATACAAATGTACAGTGGCATCTTGCTTATAAAATCTTGTTTTTTAACCCTCCTGTTATGTTTTTTGTCAATTTGACTTGTTTTAATTTTTCAGTTGATTAAAATATGGGTTGCTGTCAGTTTTTCTTCTTGAAATTGTTTGTCTTTTCATCCTTTAGGGTCATAATTTTGCATCCAAAGTGTGGTCATCCCAATGCTTTTTGAAAAGGCTCTACAGAGTTTTTTAGTAAGATGATGTTGCTGGTCAATTTTGGATCAGATAAGAGAATGGTGCCCAGACCCAAAACAAAAATATCTGCCTCGGTTGTTGAAGGTTATTTAGTGTGGTATGTGGTCATCTGACTCATGAAAAGAAGTGTGAATTGTTCTTGATGATTCGGGGCATGGCTGATTAGACTGTATTGTAGGTTGCACAGAGGTGGAGACATAATCCACTTCCTCAGTTTAGAGATGTGTATTTTCTCCAGTACACTAAGTCATCACCTGTTAATAACATACAATTCATACAGTATTTTGTAGTACATACCCAACAAGCCTGCACAAAATGGGATCAAAAAATGGGTAGCCTGTGACGCCAAATTCAGCTATGCATGGAATATGCAAGTTTACACTGGGAAGTCATATGGTGGAGCATCTGAGAAGAACCACGGGATGCGATTGGTGTCTGATATAAGTAAAGGTCATAATATAACATATGACAACTTCTTCACACCCTACCAGCTTGGTGTGGACCTACAGCAGAGGAAGCTGAACATGTTGGGAAGAATTAGAAGAAACAAGTCTAACCTTCTAAGTGAGTTTATGAACATGCAAGGAAGAACTCTGCATTCGGCAAAATTTGCCTTGTCTGAAAATGCAACCATTGTTTCATATTTTCCAAAGAAAAATAGGAATGTTCTTATAATGAGCATAATGCATAAAGATGCATGTCTGAGTGAAAAAGTGAACATGAATCCACAAATAATCCTGAAGTACAATTCCACTAAACCAGGGGTTGACAGCTTGGAGAAAGTTACAGCTCCATACAGCTGCCAGGTAATTTTTAATGTTTTAGATGTATTTGCATACAATGCATATACATCCTGTGGACTGAGATGAACCAGCAGGGAAATGATGGCAAATTGTATTGACGTGGGATATTCCTGGAGGAGCTTGGCAAAGCACTTATCTCTCCAAAGGTCCAGAGGAGAACCTGCCACCTTGATCTCCAGCAGCTGCCGCTGTTGTAAGGAAAGTACAAGCTGGTGCTTCAAGGCCCACAGGGAATCAAAAAGAAATTAATTTATTGGGTACATCTAATGGCAATAAGTGAAAATGATGCCAGGTCTGCCCCTCTCAAAAAGACAGCAAAACCAACACCATGTGTGTATAGTGCAGGAAATACAGTATATCTGCAGAAAGCACATACTTTCATTGTGCTTATCATGTGGGGAGTGAGGTAAATGTGCAATCATAGCTACTGGAATGGTAATTGTAAAATTCTAACAAAATATAAAATTGTCTTTGCATTACATGAATTAAACAATATTATCAAAATTCCAGTTTGTGGGAAAGAAAATATGTTTTCTTAAATAGTTGTTAATTACAGTATACCTTTAATTTGTTCTCAGATTTAATCTTTCTGAATATATTGAAAAAACTATAATGAAAGTTTTCTGCTTTAATGTGATCCCTTCCTGCCTTTTACTTTATCTAAACTGTGTGGGTTAGTTTAACCCGTACCCTAAAGGTGTCATTTTTGTAATTGTAATTGAAGGGTTAATCAAACAGATCAATTCAGTATCTATAATCAGGGTTTGGGGCAGGTTAGCATTTTAGATTTGCTACTGACCTCTACAGAGGGCTTTTGCTGCTACACTAACGTTGAAATATCTGAGCAGACTAACACAGCAGTTCTGGGTTCTCAGTAGTCTCATTGCAAAAATGCAGAGAATCAAGCCATTCTACTGCACTTTATATTCACTTATAGCTTGTTGTAATTAGTACAGTTATTTCAAGTGGAACATGGAGTGACTTACCCTGGGGCACTTGTTAAAGCTTCAGTGGGACTGAAACAGATGAGGTGTTTTTCAGGATGTTGTATAACAGATACATTTGGATACTTCGCATCCCGTCTGCATTTTTAATATGCTTACTACAATTTGCTCTTTATTTATGCAGTACTGCATTTGTTTTTGAATGTAATTTTTCTTATCTTTTAAGTCTTTATTTGCAGCTCAGCAATTGCCTTTCACAACCCAAAAAAATAATAAAATAATTTGAGGCAACAATTAACTGTTAGTTAGCATCCTTGAACTGTTCACTCCTTCATAGCAATAATGTAGAAATCAAAAGTAGTATGGGAATAGTTTTCTAAAATACCTGTAGAACAGGTTATAAGTTTTATCAGTTATACACGATGTGTCAAAACTGAATTTCTAAATTCTGCTGAAGCAGATGTCAACTGCAGTCAAGTAACTGTTCAGCAGCATCCTTAAAGCTTTTTCTTTTAGAATATTGCAACTATGAACAAGAAAAATCCAAAACAGAGAACACATCTTCTCATCAGTCACAATATTCACAGACTGGCTGTATTACATACCAGGAGTTCTACACTGATCTATATGACTACAAATATACAATATACAACTTCTCGTAGCATCCTTCATGTATCCACTGACCATAACTTGAGATAAAAGGTGATATTTTAGAGAACAGACAAATCAGACTATGTCATGTGCAAGTTTCTTTTCAATTTGTAATCACTGTATAACTACAGTTGCAACAGGGTGGTGTGATGATACAGTGGAAGCACTGATATTCTAAAGTGCTTGAACCCCAGTTGTCTCCTCAGAAAAATATCTCAGTCTGTCAAATATCTGGTTATGCCTTCATCTTTAATTTTATAGTGGAAGCAATAATGAGACAATGTTCATTATTTAGGCCATGATTCATAGAATCCACTGATCATTCGCCTAGGTCCATGCATTTTTTAATTACTAAATTATTCTCATACATCAAACCAAGAATTATACTTGGGTACTGCACATTTGTGAAGGTTGTGTATTCTCTTAAATAAAGATCCCAAATGCATGCTTCAGTGTGTACCAATAAGAAACTAATCAGATTTTAAACTGCCTTTATTTAGTGATTTCTTTATAATTACAAAAACCTGTAATTAAGTAATCTGCAGATAAACATGCCTGCAGTGTCACAGTATTTACACACTATAATTGCAAACTAACAACTCTTTACAAGCCTAATTAGCATCCAGAGATCGACAACAGTTAGCAAGCGGATCCCTGCTGTTCCTTTCACAGAGTAACAGATTTTGAGTGTCATTACCTAATAAATTATAGGTTGTATAAAGACTGTGAGAAATTTGTCATGAAAGTGTCTTATACCACTTAGAAAGGACTGGTGACGCCAGGAAAAAAAGCAAAAAAAAAGACCTTTATTTGGCCGCATGAGATTTTTCTGAAACAATAATTAAGTAATGGTTATTGTGCATTTTACCCAGGCCAATTGTGTCAGGGGCATTCTAGATTCTAAAAGAAACAAGTCTTTCAAAAAATAAAGAAAAAAAAAAAACCTTGAGACTGAAAAAGATGTTTTTAACAATTTCAATTGGCTTTCTGTGCCCCAATTAAACCACACGTTTTTGACTAGAATAAAACTGTAATGTTTCAAGACATGTAATGATTTTAAAGTAAAATTCTCTTTGTTCTCTATCTTTTTTGCTTTGGCAACATGATTAATTAGCCTCTTGATTATAATATAAGACCATTTTTCCAACACAACCCTTTTAATTTATTAGTGTGTTTTAATAGTTGCAAATGTATATAAAAGATACATTTTTGCAAAATTTGCAATAGGTGCTGTAAGTATTAAAGATATATATCTTTGTGGAATATAAATATTGAATGCCTGCTATTAACTGCTCTTAATGGCTGAACATGAGAAAAAATACTTGACTATCTTTCAAAACTAAAGAGCATGCTAATTTAGTTAAAAAGATGAGTTTTTTTTATGACAGAACTTTTTATGACTTTAAAAAGAGAATCAGTTGCTTCAGACCATATTAGGTTTAGTTTATTAAACTGTTTATATCTTGTTCACTCATGCATACTTTTAATTTGTAACAGCCGCTTTTCAATAATAAAAAGTAATTTTTTTATCTGTTGCATGACCCTATCTTATATATAAACGTCTTCGCATGGAAGTGTGTGTGTCTGTCTGGCCTGGAAGTGAGAGGTGGAGTCGGGGTAAGGGCTCCACCTCCGAGGATACGCAAGCGAGGTAAGCCATCCATCCATCCATTTTCCAACCCGCTGAATCCGAACACAGGGTCACGGGGGTCTGCTGGAGCCAATCCCAGCCAACACAGGGCACAAGGCAGGGAACCAATCCTGGGCAGGGTGCCAACCCACCGCAGAGCGAGGTAAGCACGTCGGCAAAATGAAACTCCCAAAGAAAGTCACTTGTTTAGCTGCTAATATAGAGGCAAGGTGAGCACATCGGCAAAACGAAACATCCAAAAAGAGAGTCACTCGCTTATCCGCTATTACAGAAGCGAGGCGAGTGCGTCAGCAAAACGAAACCTCCTAGGAGATAGACGCCCAGAGTAGTTCCTTATAATTACCTGACATCTCTACATTTCAATTTTTTTCTGACAATTTCAATAGTTTCTAGGACCCCAGGCTTTTTACAGCACAGGCTTACACAGCTAGATATTTAATAAATGTATTAAGAAAATCAATATCCCACTCCTAATGACCCTCAAATTAATTTTAGAAATGAATGGATATGTCTAATATGTGAACATTACATTTATTTTTATTGTATTATTATTCGTAATGGCCAGAGTATAATTTCAGTAAAGTCATTTGACTCAGTTATGTTTTTATACACTCTCAAAAATAAAGGTCCTTCAGAGCAATGCTACATGGAAACCATTTTGGTTTCCCAAAATACTCGTCCACATGAAGGTTCCAGATACAACATTTATTTGTTTATATCTGTAACTGGTTCCATACAGTAAATTACCATGACCAAATGGTAAAAGATTTATTAAATACCCATGGGTTCTTAATGTTAAATGCTGTATACAATAACACAGGCTAAGTCCAGGCTTTCTTAATCTGTTAGTGTCCTGCTAGGTAACTCACTTTATATTAAAGATTTCACTCTTTTTTCTACACATTAGCAAGTATTTCAAATCACAAAGAACCAGCTTCATATGCAGAGAACCCTCCCCAGTATGAAATGGTGCTTTGTCAAACAATGACTCTATGAGGAACCATACAGCCTAATAAAGAACCATAAAATGCCTTCAAAGACCCGTTATTTTTAAGAGTGTTTGATATAGCATAGCATTTTCAAATCAGTGTAGTCGAACTGAGGGAACACAGCCTATTTCTGCACTATCCACACTTTCACGCTGCCAGTTTAGACTCACAAATTAACCTAACATGCATGTCCTTAGAATGTGTCAGAAAAACCAGAGAGCAACCCATGCAGACACTTAAAGAGTGTGAGGACTCCACACACACAATGAACATTTATTTTATTTATTAACATTTATTTATTTATTTATTTATTTTGCTTTCGTAGAAGTTAGTCAGTATCAACAAATTTGCTATCAGTGACATATTGAGTCTTACCAGTTGTTCCCAACCCAATACAAATGGACCAGAGGTGGTTCATTATCAGTAATATAATCACTGGTATCAACCCTCATGTACATTAGGAGAAAAACAAGCATTTATTAAAGTAATCTAAATGATGTTTAGATTTTTGTTCTCAAACACCAATTTACAGTAAAATGAAACAATAAATTTAAAACAATAAGCTTAATTTCAATATTTTTTGAATTAATTAAAAAAAATAAAAAAGTACAAAACTGTTGATTTAAAAACATTATTTGAGGCAATCAGATTTCTGGATTGTAATGTGTATGTGCTTTCTTATTATCACTCAGTAAATCAGTGATCATAAGCCTCGTAATTTTTTCAGAAGGCTCACTGCATAGCTATTCTTATAGGACTAATGAACACTGATACTATCTAACGGCAGGGTGATAACAAATGGATTTTGGGACAGAAGGTTGGTGTCTTTAGAATTTAAACATATACAGTATAAATTGTAAAGATTTGTGTTGTAACACGACAGGTACTACACGAAGATTATTTGTAAAAGGAAAAAGATAGACGTAGGTCATTTCAGTGCTGAAAAGGTACAAAAGAAGGTCAGAGACACAACATTTCGTGGAGAATCTTCATCAGGTGTGTCAAATATTATTGCTATCAGTACGCCCATGAATTGAAAATGTTTTCTCAAAAACAGATTTCAAATTCTATTGACTATTACTATACATTTGGCTGATGGCCTTTATCCAAGAAGACTTGCATCTGTTTTAAAAATTTATTAAGTCTGGAGAGTAGGCAGCTTAAAGTGACTATGCTGCCTGTTAGTCATTTAGTTTATTTATTCTAAAATAACATAATACTGTGCTGCTCAAATAGTACAATGTTTAATTTACATTATTTTTAAAATGTCCAATAAAGAAAACATATTTTGAAAATACATTCAATTATTAATTGACTTAAAATTGATTTTTGACAAACTGACTCACTGAATTATTACACTTATTAAAACTATATATACAAAGCTACTGTACACCATGAGGTTGTTTCAAATGTGCAATGTTTACATTTGTTAGACAGAAAATCAATTTTCTAAAGTGTTTTTGATACATTTTCTATATTTCTATATGAAAAATTATATTTATAATAGGCAAAAAGACTAAGTTTACTTAAATATGAGGAAAATCCTTTAGTTTTGGATAAAATGTTCCTAAAGCTTTTCATTAATTAACAAAGTGCTACTGCACCACTCACTTCTGTGAATTCTCATAACATGCTTGTCCTGCGTGTCTTTTTCCTGATTTTTTAGGAGGAATCTCCCAGACAGCCATTCATGTAAGGACTTGCTGTAAATTAAGCTGCTAAAGCTGCTATCAGCTGTTTTCCTGACAGGGCAAAGCAGTCAAACACTGCCCCCTCTCACAAGAGCTCTCTAAACAAAGGACCAGCAGGCAGGGGGAGACAACATAGACCCAGCAGGCCATCTTTCAACTGCTAAATAATCAAACATGGAATGGCATGTCTGTGCCAATGGTAATATGGATGCATGCTGTGAGGGGGGCTTTAGCTTGACAAACTGAAGCCTGCAGACCAACTGAATGCCACACAAACAGACGCCAGTGCCGGACTTTGGAGGCATTCATTTTCTGGCTGAAAGGCTTCAGCTCTTGAGGGCAGAGGTGGGGGGTTGATTTTGGGCGTGGGGGTTCTGTCAATGAAATGGATGAGCAGTCAGGCAATGAGCCAGAAAACTGCCAGTAAGTCTGTCAAACTGACAAATTTACACATTGCATGGGAAAAGGCTGCAGCACAGGCAGCATTCTGTTTTAGGCTGCCTCCTAACACTTCTAACACTTGCAACAGGCTCCATAGGTCTCTGGTTTCATCTTCCTCTATACCTTTGTTTTTTTCTTATCCATTAGTGAGCAAATAACTGACATATCAGAACAATCATGTGTTGAAAAGATGCATTATTTCATTAAGACTACCATGGAAAACAACAAAAATAATTAAAAGCAGAATAAGTCCAAGTACACTGCAATGTTTCTAATAAAAATGGTAAATTCTGAAATATACTTCACATCTCATGATAAACAAAAAACTGGTATGCAGAGTCTTAAAAGTTTATTTCTCAGGCAAACAGGATTCTGAATATTGTAGCCATGTCAGGCAATTTATGGAAGGCAGGAAACATGGGACTGAGCAAATGTAGATGGTTTTCTTTATTAGGTGACCATGCATTTTTTTACTTTATAGATTGATAGATACTTTATTAATCCCAAGGGGAAATTCACATACTCCAGCAGCAGCATACTGATAAAGAACAATATTAAATTAAAGAGTGATAACAATGCCGATAACAATGCAGGTAAAACAGACAACAACTTTAAATAATGTTAACGTTTAGCCCCCCGGGTGGAACTGAAGAATCGCATAGTGTGGTGGAGGAACGATCTCCTCAGTCTGTCAGTGGAGCAGGAAAGTGACAGCAGTCTGTCGCTGAAGCTGCTCCTCTGTCTGGAGATGATACTGTTTAGTGGATGCAGTGGATTCTCCATAATTGATAGGAGCCCGCTCAGTGCCCGTCGCTCTGCCACAGATGTCAAACTGTCCAGCTTCGTGCCTACAATAGAGCCTGCCTTCCTCACCAGTTTGTCCAGGTGTGAGGCGTCCCTCTTCTTTATGCTGCTTCCCCAGCTATAGTGCCTTACTACATTACCTATGAGAGTCTGTTGAGCTTTACTATTCAAAGCTGAATACCACATATTGGAGTAGTACAGTACTCTGCATCATTGCTCTCTAACATCTGTCCAATATTAGTACATTGCAATATGTATATTTACTTTACAGTGTCTTACTCAATTAACTACAAGAGCCTGTTCAGCTGTACTATTCAAACTTGCCAGTTTTCTTCTACTGTGGGTACTACATGTTGGCATTGCATCCTCTGAATTATGGCTGTCTAACATCTGTCTAATATTAGTGAATTGGAGTCTATATAATGGCACTCTACTGTGAGCCTTAACCTTATGATATTAGAAACCTACTACTGTTTTAATGACACTAAAACAGAGAATTACAATGTCTGACTGAATTACATCGTTTTCAAAAAAAAAATTGACTTCATTTTCCAAATGTTTAATGTTTAGCATGTAATGTCAAGTTTAATCTGTGGGATTCAAACTGCAAAACTGTGCAAAAATTTACCATCACATTATCTAACCATAAATCTTTTTTTCCCCCTCACACAAACTACCGGTAGTTTGAGTTCTGGCCAATAAGTGATTAAGCTGAGTCTTGCTACCTCCTCTTATCTTTGCTACATGATTTCACAAGAACAGAAGATCTTACAAATCTGAAATTTATTTGTTGGTTGTTGAAAACTGCTACCTGATGATATTTTCAACACTGGCAATGTTAACTGTTAGGGACAGTGATGGATAGGGCACGTTATATAAGGAATCACTTAATTTTTTTGCATCAAATGCACAAAGATTCACCACACACAACAAGGAAAGTTATGCAATTTTAAAAGTGTGTAATTCCACTTTTTTCCCATTCAGATTAGTAAATTTCTCCAACTTACAGTTTTCTTTGCCTGAAGCATTGCATCTCCTCTTTTCACCTCAGGAAGTGACACACTACATTTTATCCTTCATTTTATTCAGAGATAGAAAGAAATCAAAAATACTTGACTGCAGAAACTAAGGATCTCATTAGAGAACTATAAGAAACAAAGGAAAAGTTGAAAAATTGGGAAATATGTAAAACATATCATTAAAAAGGACCATAAAATGTATTAAAACCTAACAACTCAACATACTTAACATTTATTTTCAACATTTCAAATGTAGCCTGGACCTTATAAACAATTAAAGAAGATATTATGCTCTGACATGAAACTGTTGTTATAATCTTTATACTGACCTATACGTCTGCCCGTCTTCCAGTGTATTTCATACACTGCTTTTCTGTGTTTATCTCTGCATTCTTCATTATGTATTTTAGCTCATTCCATTTTAAGTATATTTATTTCTGGCCCTCATTTTCAACTTATACGTCACCATTTATATAAAAAATTATTTCATCTACCTTTCTGTGTAGTCCATTATTTGCCACATACAATAATGAGCCTATAAACCTATTGTATGAGATTCTTTTATTTTAAATATTTATTGGGAGAGTTAACAGGTATGCTCACACAGTAGCTCAATGTTGATTTCTTCACTCACTGACACACATCTGATCTTTTTAGAGAAGTGTGAACAGCAAAAAACCACATGGAATCAGAACCTTTCAAGTCCTTCAAGTCGGATTTAGATCTTTTTCATAGTAGTAGTACTAATTTCAACATATGTGAGTTGGAAGTGACCTGTATTTGAACACTTAAATTGGAATTGCCTGGAAGCTTACACAATTTTATTTCACTGTTTTTGCAATGTTTGTCAAATCCCCCTGTTGAAACTCAAGATGATTTACACTACAATAATGATGCAGTGTACCAATGGAAAGAAAGTGAGGTGCCAAACCTAATAAACGTTTAGGGTGACTATAGCAGCCAATACTGCTCAGTTTCAACACATTTTCTGAAAGAAATGACTCACCTCAAGCATTTACTTTTTCCAAGTCAATCTTGTGTCAGATGTTTCAGTGGGCAATCAAACATCCTTTTCAGTTTTCTGAAACTGTCAAAGCCTTACCTGGCTGTTCTCTTGTTCAGAGGTTACTATGTAAAGATACAGGATTGACAACTGCAGGCAAAAGGATTGGCTATGATTTTTCATTTTCTACTTCTCTTCCTTTAATCATAAACTAACAAATCTGTAAGCCACCTGCACAGAAAACCATATAAAGTATCACAATGGCCAACATGCTATTGATATTTTTTGTTGTCTATTAGTAATATAGTATTCTGTATAATAGCTGTCTAACATCTGTCTGATATTAGTGCACTGCTGTATGTACTGTATATTTAAATGACCAGCTAACCTGTGCCCAACACACAATATCTGAAAATAAAGAAAGATGAAGGTCTCTGTAAGGTTGGTCTCTCAGGTCATCAAAACTTTCTGACGATGTTCTTAGAAAAAACAGAAAATCAACAGTTTTGTAAATGACTGCTGTGGCAGAATGAGAGCAGCAACAAGCCATGGAATTAAGTAACAGGTTTAATTAACAGTAAGAATCTGCTTCTCATTAAGAGATTGGTTGGAGTAAAACTGGTTGGAGTTTGAAATCCCACTTTAGCTGGTCATCTGTTGGCTCGTTTCACATCTCATTTCTGTTTGGCTATCGTTTAATGAAGAAAAGAATAAATTCAGAGGACAGAGTCCTTTAAAACAAGGCTATTAAAATGAAGGGGAAATTAGTTAATTAGCAGTGATAACTGGTCACTGATTAGGAAAAGGGTTAGAATGAAAACCTGCAGCCACTGCGGCCCGGAGTTCGACACCCCTAGTTTAACATCTGCCTAATATTACTGAATTGCAGTCTATATAATATAACTCAACCGTGAACCTTAAGCTATGATATTAGATGTCTGTTATATTGAATTTTGCACATAGGTCAGTGCATTCAGGTTCACACTCATACTATATCAGGTTTGGACGGCTGGCAAAATTTTATCTGAATAGTCAAGCACAAAAATCAGATATGAGTCAAAAATCTGAATTGAGTCCGTTTTAGCTACAGCATAAACATTAGCACAGGGTGTTCCAATGGGCAGCTATACATAGTTATGTGCCTGTTAAGTTATCTTGGAAGTTCTTTTCTGTGAATGATATAATAAATATATATCTTATTTTGTATCTACAGTTGTTTGTCTGTGTTACTGAACTTTGAATAGTATCATTTTCAATCTAAATGTCATGAAACTCATGATACAACATCTATAGTTTTTGCTTTCTAATTATGTATATACGTGTCTCCTTCTTAAATGCAATGGTCTACTGTTTGTATAAAGACCTATTTTGTCTATATTAGTTACAAAACAAATTTTGTTTTGGATGACAATGTGTTTTCAATGGACATAATTGTATTTTAAAACAGATCAATCAAAAAAAGTATTTCACAACTTTAACCATCTTCATAAATTAAAGAGGGAACACTCTCTCCCCCTACCCTATCAGAATGTATGTTGAGCAGGTGACAATAAATGAATGCCATTAATATCACCGATTAAAACGTGCAAACAAACCTCTTAACAAGTAAATAACAGTCTGACAGGTTTTCATATTTTCTCTCTTTGGTTCCTCAAATGAGAAAGTCTGCAATGTTTCTGTATATTACAACTGTAGCAGATAGAGGCGTGGAGCCACCTCTAACACCCTCAGGTACCACTCCAAACACCGTATACAAGTACAAGATTCTTTATTTGTACTGTAATCACGTGTACAAAGCACCCTCCACTCCTCACTAATAAACCACAATAATAAACACAATAATCACTCCTCCTCGCCCAGACACTTGCCACCCTACCTCCCAGCTCAGCTCAGTGTCTGGGCTTTCCCACAATCCTTTTATATACCCTGACCCGGAGGTGCCTCTGTTCCATTACCCACAAGTCCGTATTCCTTCCGGGTCAGGGTAAACAGTTCTTTTCTTCACCCCGGGAGCACGTCGTTCCTTCCTGTCACGTGGCCGTGACGTACTCCCGGGTTATAGGGCACATAAGAGCCCACGAGCCCCCCTACAGCGACTCCTGGTGGCCCCCAAGGTATCCAGCAGGGCTGTGTATAAACACTACATAGTCCATGAGGCCCTGCTGGAACTCGGGGCACGATCATGCTGTCGGGAGAGCTCCTCCTGACGGCCTGGGGGTGAGGGCCGGAATGGGAAACCGGCAATCCACCACACAACATACACATATAAAAAATATAAAGTATAGGTAGATGTTACTATAATAAGCTGAAAACTGGTAGGAAATATTTAACACCTCTTTACATCTCGGGCTGTGTTGCTGTATCCTTGTCCGCCACGATTTTCAACTCTGATCTGCCCTAGAAAGAAGTAGTAACTTAGTAAACATCCTTGTCATGCCACCAAAGAATCTGAATGAAAGAGCCTCAGTTCACCTATCAGTGAGATGAGAGGACAACATCATCCTTTGGATACCAGTTTCCTATCCAACTCTATTAAAGAGGCATCGTCACAACACTGAAACCCAATAATTACTATACAGTGTGGAAGATAGATGGGGTTATAATGTTCTAACCAGACACAAACAGACGCTAGGGTCACAAGTCCAAAAAGCACACGTGAAATTATTTCTATATACAGTGTCCTCAACAGCCCAGTCACACATTTTCTTTACTCTTTACTTTATCTTTGTCTCTCAGTCCTTTTCTTTTCTCCTCCACTCCTCCTCCTCCTCCTCCTCCTCAGCAAGCTGCTGCTGCTGCTGCTGCTTCTTCTTCTTCTTCTTCTTCTTCTTCTTCTTCTTCTTCTTCTTCTTCTTCTTCTTCTTCTTCTTCTTCTTCTTCTTCTTCTTCTTCTTCTTCTTCTTCTTCTTCTTCTTCTTCTTCTTCTTCTTCTTCTTCTTCTTCTTCTTCTTCTTCTTCTTCTTCTTCTTCTTCTTCTTCTTCTTCTTCTTCTTCTTCTTCTTCTTCTTCTTCTTCTTCTTCTTCTTCTTCTTCTTCTTCTTCTTCTTCTTCTTCTTCTTCTTCTTCTTCTTCTTCTTCTTCTTCTTCCTCCTCCCGACTTTGGCTCCTGGAATACTGCTTGCTGGCCCCTTATATAGGTCACACATAAGTGCTCCAGGTGCTTGTTGACCTACTTCCAACAGCATTTCTGGGTGTGGTGGAAGAGCTGCTCTCCAAGGCTCAGCACCTCCTATCTTAGCTGCAGTAATCCCTGGAGGCACCCACGAATCCAAACAGGGCAGCACCAAACTTCCAGTCCCATGAAGCCCAGCGGGAGTCCGAAGCACTGCTGCAATCCAGGGCGGCTGCCATCTAGCATTCCAGGGGAGGTAACGTTCTGGCTATGCCTGCTCCCCCAGTCCTTCCAGTATGGAGGCGTCCTGGCCGGGCAAAGGCCCCAGCCATCCTCCACAACAGACTTAATGTTCTTCAAACACGTTTGCAAAATTTCACAATTTAATATAGTAATATCTCAGTATAACCACTTTCAAGCTGCTCTAGTGATGCCATTACTAGCTTTGAATTTCAAAGAGGGCTGAGTTATGGTCTCAGTCCTGTGGCATGCCCACTCGATACTGTAGAGAGGGGACAGACAGTTTTCTTTTATAGAAAATTGTAATTATTATTTATTATTTTGTACATGACATTTTGAGCTTGTTCCTGTGTTATAAATGAACCCTTGTTTAAATAAAAACAGACCTGTCAAGGTATAACTCACAGATTAAACTCACAGATTTTTTTTAAACATTATTTGGTTTTAAAATTTTGGCCCTTGTAATCATTTAACAAGTCATGCATTTACAGGCGTTTTGGAACACTTTACATAAAAATACAGTATATCAGTTTTCTTGGCATTGTGAGAATCAAGCAGAATGTGTTAGCCCAAGTTTATCAAAGAACTACTCTACTTGTTTGTTTTTTTCTTTCAAGTGGATTTGCAGTATGTGGATAGCTAAAGTATTTAGTACATTGCATAATACCATAAGGGTTGAATGAATGTGTATTCCCTGTGTGGAGTTTGCATGTTCTCCCCGTGTCTGCGTGGGTTTCCTCCGGGTGCTCCGGTTTCCTCCCACAGTCCAAAGACATGCAGGTTAGGTGCATTGGCGTTCCAAAATTGTCCCTAGTGTGTGCTTGGTGTGTGTGTGTGCGTGTGCTCTGCGGTGGGCTGGTGCCCTGCCCGGGGATTTGTTCCTGCCTTGCGCCCTGTGTTGGCTGGGATTGGCTCCAGCAGACCCCCGTGACCCTGTAGTTAGGATATAACGGGTTGGATAATGACTGACTGAATGTGTATTTAAAGTACTGGTGCATTCAGGCCTTGATTTAGAGGTTTGAATGAAACAGTAAAATTTATATGTTAGAAGGGTCATCTGTGCATGTTGGAGTGCAAATGTGTGCTACTTTAGATACAGCCCCACCCATTAATTATCATAGCAAAGATTTAAAACCTATTTAAAAAAGAAAACTGCTCTACAATGTTGAAATGTCCTTTGATTACTGGACGCTATCATAGAATTTATTTAGCCGCCTCCATCCACACTTCTGGAAGCATCATTAAGGCATGCCTTGTAATAGATAAAAAAAGGAAAATGTTCAATGTGGAGGACAAGAGGCACAAAAGAGAGAAAGAGGAAGAGTAAGAAAGAGCCCTAGTCAGTGAAACAGATGTAACAGATGTGAGGTAGAGTGTAGAAAGGCAGATGTAACTTCCAATCACTGAAAAGCAAGCTATATGTGGAAAACAGACATTTGTATACATTGTAACTACTTTGTTACTCAGTCTAAAAGTGTCTGTATCTTAACCTGTGCCAAACACTTGACAGTTTCTTGCATCATTCTGGAAGTATCCGGCTCACATTTTTAATATGCAAGAAAATGATTAGTCAATCAGGTATACATGATGAGAATTGTTAAATGAAAATTACTGGCATATTGAAATGTGTAAGACTAATGTATCTTTATTTTTTTTTACCACACTTTGGCTAAATGTCATTATTTTATTTTTTATGGCGACTTTATTTGTAGATATTGTTGCTAATTGAAATATGGAAACTAATTAACATGTCCTAAACAGCATTTCCATTTCTAACTACCCTTCAATCCAAAATATAGCATACCTTACTTTTTTTAATTTATGTCAAGTTTATTATAAACTATGCAAACACTCTGTTGTGAAAAAGAATAGATGGCCAAAGGGTCTGTCAAAAAAAAAAAGTCCCCGGGAAAATACATGGAAGCTGCATTACTGCTGCCTGTCAGAGACACTCACACACAATATTAATCACTTTTCTTTCACCCTGACAGCTGGAGGACTAGATTTGTAAGTAGTCTTTGGCAACCCTAATACTAGTTGCTAAATTGAATTATAAATATAGTAGCCCGTCTCTGCTCAACACCTGTCATTTCATCCTGAGACAGATTATTAAACCTTAACGAGACACAAACAATGCAACCTTATATTCAACCTAAGAAATTTTAAAATAATAAGCAATGTGCTTTTACAGGCTTTACAAAAGAAAAGTGCTTTATGTTAAACTACTTCAGACTTTGAAACACAAGAATAAAAGCATTCCAGGTTCCTTTTGCCAATATTTATAGAAATTAAAAATAGATTGGATAAATCGTATTCCTCTTGGGAAAATAAACCTGAGAAGTTGTAATCAAAACTGGAACAAATCCTTATGTGGAAATAGAAAGATAGTGAATCTCTTGTATGTAGGAACTCTTTTTAAAAATTTATGGTAAACGGAGCTGCCTTTAGATGCAGTATCTATTATAATCACTCATAATTAGTTTAGACTAATAGTGTCTTTAGGACATAAACTAGAGCCCTATAGGGTGAAACACCTCCTCACATCTTATCATATGAGAAAGAATGTGCCCCAATATGTATACTTTCATGCAGGAAGCATTTCTAGTTGCAGCTACAGTATAACATTAAACAAGTAAAATGGCCTCCTCATAGTCAGTTATGAGGCTCATTCATTATCTTTTGAGCAAGTGGGATCTTTAGTAGCCTTTTCTTGCTGATTTACTACCCTATAAACTCTTGCTCAAGAAAAGATTTCAACTTAGTAAAAGGACAACTTTAAAAAAGTTGCATTGCTTGCAATGTGAACACATGGCTTCACGCAGGTTCTACATTAATCAGGCAAAAGGGAAATTTTATCTTGAGCTGAATACATGTAGAGAATCAACCACGGCACATAAATAAAAGCTAAAATTGAGCTGATGAACAAATAACCATTATTAAATATTCATTTTAGAAATTAAATTATTTTTATTTTTTTGGAAATGCATAGTAGAAATCAAATTGTGCATATGTGTATATTCTTTATATATAGCGTGTGTATGTATTGCGCAGTATGTGTCATTTTTTCAACAGTTCTGCCACTGTGGTTCTAAAATTTAAACTGTGAATGTTAATAAAATGATTTTGGAAAGAAGTGTTTACACCACAGTCTCTTTCTGAGTTTATGTCTATGACAGTTATACATTTTAAATAAAACATTTTACTTTATACAGTAATTAGACTATTTACAGGCATGTTAGATGTGAATTTGGCAAGTTAAAAGTAAAAAGTTAGTCATTCTCTACAGTTTTAGAAAAATAAAGAATCAGTATTTCAATGTGCTAATTTTCATGTGTGATTTAGCAATAAAATTGTAATAGGAAAAGATGTTAAAATTATCATAATTATCAATTATTAACAAGTTTCAAAGTTAATAAACTGTAACATATTCATTAAAATAAATATAATAGTGTATTTTCCTTCTTTTTGATTTACTAAAATAATACAAAATATATTTAATCTACAGTAAAGTTTAAGTAACACTGTTATTTTTTAATTCTTTATATTACTTGCATTAAGTCCAGACAATGCAGAAATATTATCACTTATTTATTCATATGAACTATTATAATGATCTGTTATTTACTTTAATAATGCAGAACATGTAGATAATCTGTTAGTGATGAATTAATAAACCAATGCTGCACCAAAATAGACACTGCCAGCATTTTAATGGTACTGGACATCAGGCTCCAGCGGCACATTATTTGGAGACTGGCATGTTGCAACAATGAATGTTTTGTCTTTAAGTGCCATTTGGGATAAACAGGTGTTGGATCAAATGTTATTAAGAATAATAGGGCCTTGTTCATGTCCACAATCAGAAGAATGCTAAACATCTCCCCCAGTAGAATAATTTCATAATATTCTAATTTTGGACCTCAGAATAAACACTAAAATAAATCGTCCAAGACCTGATTATGATGGAAGTGAACACAATGTTTGGTAACATGTTTGTTACTGGATCTCAAAATATGGAGTAAGAGATTTTTTTTACTTCTGAACCTTTAGCCAGATAGATATTATCTGCAGATCTCATTGCTTGCTTAATAATTTGGTTCCAATATTGCCTAAAAATTGTTTTTGTTGCGCTTCATATAAGAAGTCTGAGATCATATTAGACCTTTAATAGAATCTATTTTGATTCACAGACAGATGGAGAAATGAACAAATGACTGTTGAAAAAATAAATATTTTTCCTCTATCGTAAGCATTCAGCATTGCACAGCCTTTTTCAGTTTGTCCATCAGTTTATATTTGCTGTGAGTATATTGATGTCCACAAAACTGTGATTTTGCACTGTTATTGTGCATTAAATTCAGGATGTGACGTTTTGTATACTACTTTATCAAAGTAGTACCATAGACTACCATGTACCATAAAATATTCATGTATATTTGCTCTATATTTATTTTTTAAAACTAAATAGCCTTTAAACAGCCTAATTGCTGAAGATATAAAATACATCTGGTTATTTATATCTTGAATTGCAAGTTTCTAAATATTTTCTCCCTGTATTGTGCATAGGGTCGATTCATTTATCATTAAGTTTAGTGTCTCAGGGAGTCGATATCAATACCAGCTACATTGGGCATAAGGCAAAAACAGACCCTGTGAGAGGCATTCATTTTTGTAACTGGTGGCACAAATAAACTCATCTTATAAGACTTCTTATAACTCACCAGATGCCCTAATACTTTTGAGCCACATCAAAATGTAAGAACAAATTGTGTAGAACGTATTGATTAGCTCTCCTTACTGCTCCCACCTGTGTGTTTCTTATGACTATTTCTTATGCTAAATTGAATTCAGGCAATAAGGTGCAGGATGTTATGGACGCCTAGTATGTTGCTTGTACATTGCTATCTGTCCTCAGTACTTTGATAAGATTTGGATTAGATGTTTACCTGTCACAAGGGCATTTATATATTACCTCACTAACATAAAAATCTTTCTTTTGAATAATGGTTTGCATGCATATATTTCATTTTTTTTATACTCAAAGCATGAATATTATGAGTCAATCAATCACCAATATGGGCTACTTATAAGTGTGCCATTAATAACCAGTTTTTTTGATGACCAGAGAAATCTGTGACTGATGATATACTGCATCACCAGAATGTCATTCTTGGAGAAAATGTATTTTTATTTGTATTCATCATTACTAATTATCTGGTCTATTTTTTTTAATTAAATATTAAAATAATCACTGGTGGACAATGTTAGCAAATTCAATCAACATGACTAAGATACATCATTGCCAGTACACTGATTCTAAATATGAAGAGCTAAAGCAAATTTTCACATCCATTTTTTTTAAATGTAAGACTTACAGATATTTTTGATTTTACATTATATACTAAATGCTAAATCATAATATTAAATACAAATGTGGGTTCAGTTAAAAGAACAGACTGATAGAACATAAATGGAAATCACAGGATTCATAACCTCAAAACATTTAGAGGAAGCCTAAATCATTGGTACGATTGGCTTACTTCACATAAAAAGCACAGTAATATAAATGGATTATTGAGAACTCTCCCATCTCACAGTACAGCTCGAACATAAGCTCATGAAAAGGGATCTCATTAATGTTCATCGCCATCATTTTTATTCCACATTTCCTGGTGAGGGTTTGTTTGCCAACCCACTCTGTTAACTGCAGCCTCCTCCAGCTTCTCCTGGGAAATTTCCAGATACTCCCAGGCTAGTCAAGAGATACTGTTAAATCCCTTCAGCAATTCCTGAGTCTGCTCCTCAATGTTCTCCCTGTGGGGAATGCCTGGTAAACCTCCCATAGTAGAGGCCTAGGAAACATTCTAATAACTACATGCCAAAATCACCCCAACTGACTCCTCTCCATCTGGAGAAGCAGCAGTGTTTGAAGTCTTTTTATAGCACAGAGCTGCTCAACCTATCAGAAAGAGTAAACCCAGAAACTCTGTACTGGAATCATATTTCAACAGCTTCTACTTGCCGTCTTTTTTAACATAAATAAAAAGCTTTTGGACTATAGGTTGTCAATAAAAAAAACATCACTTTGCATTAAAGGCCCAGAAAAGACAATAAAAATAAAAACTTTCAGCCTTGAATATATTATTGTTTTGTGTGTTCCCACTATACTAATATACATATATTCATTCGAAGATGACAGCATGCACCTCATATCTTCCAAACGTTTGTCTAATTACAGGAGAGACAAGTTACTTAGTCTTTGACCAATAAAACAAATTTCTTAGGAAATGTTTTTTGATTTGAACTTTACATTGTTTCAGTGTCAAAATTTGTTTTAGTTCTAGTGATTCTTGTGATAGATAAGCCAATGTTTCTGTATTGACTATATTCCCATCTCATGACTACACTTCAGTCAAAACCATAGATCTCTGCCACTCAAAGAGTTAATTACTCTCATAGATTTTTCCATTCTGTCTATACATCCATGTCGGGGAAAATATTTTTGTTTGTACTCTTTTTGCAAACATGTTTTACTTTTGGATGGTAAAGTCCATCTTACCTAAATAGCCTGCTACAGGCATATATAATCACTTGTCAAACTTCTAAAGAGGAACCTACAGAGGATACATCAGTAGCCTCCTTTGCATTATGTATACCCCAGGAAAGACAATCCAGAAACCACAAATATTTTTCAACAGGAAAAATGTTATTACGTGTAACAGAAACATGTAAATACCAAAATATCGACATAAATACAGTAAGAAAGGTGTGTCTAAGTGTGCACTGCTGTAGTGAAGATTTAGTACACATCCTTCATCTGATACATTTTTAGACAGTCACCTACGCACAGCCTGATGTTAATAATAATAATAATACATTTTATTTATATAGCCCTTTCAAGTTTTAATTCAGAGAGCAGAAGCATGTTTCTTTGTGCACTTTTTGTATATTTCATTCTTTTCCTGTACATGAGAGTGTAAAATGTTGGCACCTGACTCAGGTGTTATTGCAGGCTACCACAGTACAAGGCTTTGTGACTTCCAATGCCAAGGAGGTTAAAGGATAAGAATTACCACTATAAAGCGCAACATCAGGTTAGGTACTTTTTAATATTTATGAAATATGCTTCGCTTTTGAATTCAATTTTATGTGGCAAAATAATACTGTATATACTACGACTGTAAAGAAATAAGTGTTGACTTGAAAAATTCTAAACATATCCTTTAACCATTCCATCAAGCTTTTAGAACACATTCTGCATACAGATCTTTTTCTGTAAAAACAAAAATGCACAACATTTGTAAAAATAGAAAAGTTAACACTAAAAAACAATTTACATAAAGGAAAGAGTATTTATTGTAATTCCTTAATTGTAAATAAAGTTTGATCAGAAAATCTTGACTGATCATTTCCTGGGATTCCTAAATATTTTAAGATCAACTCAGTCAACTAATTCTCTGTTTCATTTGCATAGATGGAACTGCTGTGTTTTTACTTTTTCATAACAGATAACATATACAATTATATAAAATCAGACTATGAACACTTAAACTTCCGCCTCTTCAGACAGCACCTCATTCCCAACCTTATCCTTTCTGGCTGAGAAGTGTTCGGCGTATATTACAGTATATATGTGACATCGACAATCTAAGGAGGCAACAATTCCATTCCCCCAGCCCCCATCAAATTTTTATTGTACTGCATCATGAGGAATAAGACAGATTAGGGAGTACTGCATGTGTCCAATAATGCAACTTGATAAGCACGTCTACAATGAGCTTCACAGTCTATTTCTCTATGTGATTCCTTCTCAGCTTTCAGCAAAAGAAGAATGATGTGCCTAAGACTAGCTCACTCATAAGGCATTATTATCAATAAATATGAACAACCAACCAGCTATATCCTAACTACAGGGTTTCAGGGGGTCTGCTGGAGCCAATCCCAGCGAACACAGGGTGCAAGGCAGGAAACAAACCCCAGGCAGGGCACCAGCCCACCACAGATGGGTTAGCTAATTTTCTGTTAATTGACACCATCACCAGATTTTAATCAAATGAGTTAAAGCATTTTTGAGATTCTGGGGTATTTAGTTTTTTTATTGTCTGTGGAGTGTTACCCCTAAATACTGATATATCAAAATGTCTTTACTTAGCAGATAGCTACTGGTCTAGATATACTATAAAATTATGCCAAATTTCAACTTTTTAACTAAATGGTAAATTGAGTTTCTGTTAATGAGCGAGTCAGGCAGTGAAGTGATTCAATTTTGCATTATATGTATATAAATAATAGAGAGAGAGAGTATGGTTTTCAAGGTTCATCAAAAAATATCAGAATCGACAGCTGAATGTCTGTGTCCTTCTGCAACAGCATAGGCTGAGGACAGTTTCTCCAAGTAGGTGTCTCAAAATATGTGCGAGTGCACAGTCACCATGAACTTATGACAATGTGTGTCTCACTGTACACTTCTAGTAGTAGTATGCCCACAAAAGTTCAGTGAATATTTTTTTTTTTGTATTCACATCTGCAGTATACTCAAGAATGATCTGAGGAATTAGTTTTGAAATTAAATTGGGTAAAAGATCTATGAATGATTTAATGTTTACTGTATCTTATTTTGAAAAAAGATATCACTAAAGTTTATTACTGAAGTTTTCCTTCAGCTATATGCAGAGAACATAACTGGTATGATGTATGTTTGTATGCATAGAAAAATTTGTATACAGTGGTACTATGATGTGCTTATACCGCTTATGGATGAAATCATCAAAAATGTAGTACCAATGCATTTTCTAAAGCTCAGAACAGTGTAAAACGTAACATACCACACCAACAGCCTAGTCTGAAGAAGCACAGCTGATTTATTCATGCTGACACAATTGCTCCTCATTTTCCCTGAACAAAAGATCTCTATGGGAACCAAATGTGTTAGCTTTATGCATTGCTGAGCACCAGTTGAACTAGTTTTCCGAATGAAAGGGCTGTTTCAGACATGCTGAAATAATTATATTACACCTGCTTCAAATTTTAACTGCATTAGAGTTAATAAATATACAATAGCATGGTGCTTAAATGTGACTCTAGACCTGCAAATACAAATTTAACATTAGGAAAGGATTTAGAGTATAAAGCACAAATCTTGTTTCGAAGTGTAGTAGCTAAGACAGTCACAATGTTAACATCTTTGACATGTTCTTGTAGGGTAATCTGTTAAGCAGGTAATACAAGCCTGCATGTTGTTCTTTCTTTTGTTCAACGTGACCAAGATGACATGTCTTTTTTCTCCAAGTAGGAATATGTTTAGTATTTTGCTATTAATTGTGTTGGAAAGAAATACTATTTTTTTGCAGGACAAATTGAAAATCTAGTAAGTTGCAAGGAACTCTGAATAGAATCACTCAACTTATGAAAAAGTAATAATTAATATTTTTTTATTTAATTTCGGTTCTAATGATAAAATGATGCAGAAAAATGAATGTAAAGTATAAGCACCATTTAATGTGAGAATTGTATGAAAAGATTACAGTGACACAAAATGTTTTATAAAAATTGTACTGTAATTCAATTTTTATTTTGCCTTAAATTCAAACTAGTATTCATCTAGAGCATGTTTGAAAAAGCAATGTTTGCATTGACTTTCATAGTCCAAAAAACAATGTAATCACCCTACTGTTTGATTTTTAATTCATTAAGAGTGTAGTACCGCCTGGTCTTATTTTTTAATGGAAACGTGTTACTTTCTGAAGCAGCATCATTGATATTCAGGGAATGTTTGTTGTTGTAAGAATTAAAAATTTCAGAAAAAGAAAGCAATGCTAAAAGTCTTTTACCATCTTTGCTGTTCAGTCCAATAGTTCCATCACATCAATAATGTAACTAGTGTGATCACCTGAAATCCATACAGATAATTTATCAAGATATGTTGTATTGCTAAGTTGTGTGTTTCTTTTGTTATGAATTTTTCTATAAAATTTAATATTGTAAACACATTTGATTTTAAACATTAGTTTGACTGCTGTATTTCCAAGTTATTTTACATCCATGCCCTTTTGTTTTTGAATTTTCTGTGATCAATTCATGGTAAATTTGTATGATGATACTGTATTGTAATTGTATGTGTTCTGTAAAAATCCTTATGGAAGTTCAAGTTGTTAATGGTACTGGGATAAAAAAATGGTATGGAACGGGTCACACAGTACTTCCATGTAAATTACACCTTAGTGATGCTGCGGGAAGTCACTCCATGGCAGATGTTATAATACAATATAACCAATTGTACTGAACAATAATAAAGAATCACGTACATCATCTTATTTATTATGTTCAGAAACACATGTATGTAGAGAAACACATGTAGAGTCAAATAAACAAGGAAGTGAATGAAATAATAAGTTTTTAAATTTAATTTGAAACAAAACACATTGGGTCAAATTAAGTTAACTAGTTGCAGAGATAGATTGGTTGAGGGGTGGTTTAATACATCTGTGCAAGTCAATCTTTACAGACCTAGATGGGTGTGTTTCTTCCCCTTCATATCAAACATATGCTTTGATGGGGCAAACAAGCCATCAGCTATCTATTCTTATAAAAGTCTTTGATTGTGTATGGGTATATATGCTTAAATTCGTTCACTTATGTGTATGTAATTTGTCACACACATGCACATACGAGGCAGTCAAAGGGCTTAACTGAGGGTAAGATGCCGAGTCTGGGGTTGATAACGTGCACTAAAGTCTTTACTCCCTCTCCTACAGATCATCAGAAGAGTAACCCACTTAAACCAAGATCAACTTCCATATCCCGGTCCTGACCACTCCCTGCTACTGACCTCACTTCCAGCAGTTCCCTCACGGACCCGCCTCTTCCTGCCCACCACTTATAAAAGCCAATCACCACACCTTTCCTTGTAGTTTTGCTTGGGATTCAGTCATTTGAGACTACTGTGGTGATATAATTTTGATATTTTGCTTCACAATATACGGGGTGGATCTCCAAATCTTTTTCTGTTTAAAGAAAATATTACCTCAAAAACTAGTCAAGCAAAAATTTTTCAAATCCATAGGCCTGGTCCTATAACTAAATGGAGTAGACTGCATACAATCCTGGTTAAATTAAACAATTTACATTTACTTATTTGGCTGACACTTTCATCCAAGGTGACCTACAACATGTGAGATACTGTACGTTTCTTTTGTTTTTCCAACTGAAGCAGAGGCAGGTGAAACAACTTGCTCCTGGTCACACAGTGTCAGTAACAGGATTTGAACCCACAACCACTGGGTTTGAGGTTCAAAGCCTTAATCACTATTCCACACTGCCTACAATTTCTATGCCAGTTATCATTAGACACAGGATATGGAGATAAACACTAAACCAGACTTGACCAAAAACAATAGGCCTGAAGCCTGCAATGATGCAAAAACAATGCAATTTGTTTGAAAAATGTGGGTGAATCATTGAACATATGTCTCAGCATTCAGAATAGATATCTTGGGAATAGCTTTTTCTTTTTCTGAAATTTAATCATCCAGAATCTCTACACAATGCAAAAAATGCACCATTTTCCAACAAAAGTTGTCATTTTTAAGATGTCAGAGACACACACAAACAGACACCATGCTAAAATCAATTTTTCTCCTTATTTGGAACATTGTAGAATCAGAATCTTAATTTAACAGTAGCAGATTTTTGACCGAACACTTGGAAGAAAAAATAATTGATTACTGATTTAATACAATTTTTTAAAGAAAATTTAAAGGATAAATTGGATGTGGCAAATTTAAAGCAAGTAAGGACTAACTAAAAGTGCTCTTTAGAACATTCAATTAAAAAAATGAAAAATAAAAAACCATGTAAAATGGGTTTTTGGTTGTAAGTGCAAACCTTTATTAGAAAATATCGATACACTTCTTCCTTTTTTCTGTTTATCGATTTTAAGAATTTTATTAAAATGATTACATTTACCTTAAAATGATTACATTTATCATAAAACAACATTAAATAAGATCTGATTCTACAGAGCCAAAAAGGAAAGAAAATAAAGATTTAAAATGACATTCTCTCAAATATAATTAAATATCCAAAAGCTTAGCAATGTTTTAGCATTTTCAGTTAATTGTGGACAACATTTATTAATGATGAACTGCTCATTGATCTTAGCCAAAATTATTTAAAAGTGCCTACTGGTTTCTGAAGAACTTTTGAACTATTCCTCAAGAGAATTTCTATTTTTCATTCTTACTTTCCCTTAGTGTTATGACAGGTTCATCAGGATTCTTCCAATTTTGCAAAATAAGGTGATGCTATTGCACTCTAATGTGTTGTAATTACTCACAGCAGATCAGTACAAATGTCCCTTTGGGCTCTACAACATAGTAGTTAAAGGATTAGGGATTATTGTAAACCCACAAATCTAATAAACAAAGATTTTATTTTAATAAATACTGAGCAGGAGGCTTTCTCGGAACTTACAAACCAATGAAACAGGTGTCTGTTGACATTACTCTGATTTGGGATCTTGACTCTACTAAATTTCAAATAGTCCAGTGAGGGATGTGTGCAAGGTACAGTTTTGAGTTGGGTTAGACCATGTCTCTCACAGATGGTGGAGGAGTGGATTTTACCTAGCACTGCCTATTAAGAACCGGCACACCTAATTAGAAATTTTTGATGCTTTAGATGTGCTTTTTCCATTCATTTGTTATAGATATTTTGAAAGGTTAAACCTCATTAGACATTACCATACAGTACACGTGTTTGATATAAATAATTTAGTGTAAGAAAAATATAAATATTTTTGTTGTCTACTTTTATGTGCATCACTCTGCCAATGTGTAACTGTAGTGTTTTGTTAGCAAGCTGCTAAGGGCTGTCTCCCAGGAGGCACTATGTGCAGATTGACACCTTGAACAGCGACAGAGCTGGCCCTAGACAATTTCGGGCCTGAAGCAAACTGATACCGAGGGCCCCGACCCCTGCAGCTAGAAGGGCCCCTTTTATGCTCTGTTGAGAATGCAGTGCAGCGGAGTGGCCCTGACTGAAGCGTAAGTGGCTGCCTACAGAGGACAGAGGCAAAGATGAGCCGTAGAGGCGGCAACAGGCGCGCAGGCCTGAGTGAAGCGTAATGAAGATTGGAGTGCCGAGTGGAGATGTCCACATGGAGTAATTAGGTGATGGAGTATGTTGCCCGTGAATTATATATATAAAAAAATTAGTAATAGAGGTTGGAGTGAAGGAGTCTGTTGCTCCATTGGGCCCTCCGCAGCAGCGTCGCATCACAGGAAAAAAAAAACGTGGGCGCAGTGGGCCCCCTCCAGCTGTGGGCCCGAAGCGGTCGCTTCGTTCGCTTCGCTCTAAGGCCGGCTCTGACAGCGATAGCCTTGTGCTGTTAGAATCTGCCTTTCTGGTTAATGATTTATAATATTCCACATTTCTAATCCGCACATTTCTATTCCGTTCAGTTTTAGCATCTTGGTGATAATCTCATCCTTTTGTTAATGACTCTTGGCAAACCTTGTTTAGATTTTGTTTATATTTTAACCTTCTAATTTCTGATAATGGTATTTCTGAATTTTTAGATATCGACTCTCATTGCAGTTTCTCAAAAAAACGTGTAGCTTTTTGTTCTCTTTAACACACCCTTGTGGTTGCTCACAATCTACTTTACCAGCAGGCAATTCCGAGAGGTCGTCTAGCAGGTGGAGATAGCCTATTCTACAGTTCACCTGAGCCACTTTGGATAGACATGACTGACATAGCAGTCACTCTTCATTTACTTTCAAAAAATCTAATAGAAAGAACCTGTTTAAAATGCTGTTTCTTCTATTACAGCTATAAATATAGTAGTACACTATAGTAGAAAGTAATGTAAGGATAAAACATGTCATTAGGTTTTTTTAGTAAAGTCTCTAATTTGCATGTAGTTAAACAAAGTTCCATTTGGGATTACAGTTGTTGAATTGTTACAATTGATATCAATTGTTCAAATACTATCAATATTCAGATTTCAAATCTACATTATGTACTTTAGGAACTATCAGAATTTATGATTGTGCTGTTTGGATACAACTGACAGTAACATCTCAGCTTTAAAATATCAGTGTCTTCTATACGCTTTACTATACTGGTCTTCTTATATAATACGCTACCGTGGCTGTCTGTTTGTCTGTCCAGGATTTTAAATCACCTGTAGCTCGCAAAACGTTTGAACTATTGACCTGAAATCTGGTACACATATACTACGTGACGTCTTCTATCCGCTTTTGGGGTGATGATTGATCTCCAAGGTTATTCCTCTTTTTATTTTATTTTATTGTACAATCAACTCTCGGTAGCGGCCAGCAGGGTGGCCAAATGGCGCATGCGTATGTGCGCCGTTCTCATCCCTCACACCTTCACCGTCACTTCCCCTACCTCTTCATATCTTAAATTATTCTTGAGGCAGATTGAAGACTTAAGTGCCAGTGAAAAATTAAAGAAAAACATACTAAGTAATTGCAACACAAACACTGACTTAATCAGTTTTAATGAGAAAAGATGCCAATGAAAGAAGAGAAGAAGCGGGCCGCTAGGGTGGAGAAAAGAAGAGCTGTTCAGGAAGCAGCAAGCGCATCCACCTCTGAGCAAATGAATGCTAAACGTACAGAGAAAAAGGATGAAAACTAGGAATGCTCAAGTCAAGTGTATTCACTGCACGTTATCGTGTAGTGCGCCGTTACTGGTGCTTTATAAGTAAACTACCAGATATCTTCTAAATTAGCCAACTTGTTAATGCTCAACTAAAAGGGCAAAGTTCATTACCTTATGGATCCTTCCATACTGTCATAATGTGCATATTCACAATCTGCTATTTTAAATGAAAGTTAGTTATTATAATGTCCCCTTTTGCATTTGATTTCTTCAATTTAACTTTTTTAATTTAAATTTTTACGAAGTATAGGGAAAGTATTGTAATTGTTCAAAGATTAGACTTCCCTGACTTTCTCGTATATAAAGTATACGGAAAATAGTGGAATCCTCCAAAAACTCCATTTTGGGATTTTAATGAATCTTGATGTTTTAGACTGTGATGGTGCGGATCCTCCTCCATGTTCCCTCTTTCCATTTGGGATCCTCTTGAACCCAACACCATCAGTAATGTAACTGGATGAGCTGTGCAAATGGGGACAAAACACTCTTGAAGCAAGGGGAAAGTGTAAAGTGCAAGAGTGCTTATATTAAAACAAAAACCTAACAAAATCAAAAAAGTCTCCATAGTGCAGTGCTTCAAAAAATCCATAAATAAATAATCCATAAAAACAAGGTGAAAAAAGTGGAGGTTAAAATCCAAAAAAACCAAGCCTTTAAAACGAGGTTAAAATCCGACACATTTAGAGACTACTATAAATCCTTATATTCTACTGAGTTTAAGGAAGACAACACACAATCTAATACATTTCTGAATACATTACAGATGCCACAAATAGATACTTTTAGTGCCGAGGAACTGGATAAACCTCTGACCCTATCAGAATTACAAGATGCTATAAAGTCACTTCAAAGCGGGAAATCAGCAGGCCCTGATAGCTACCCTATAGAATTTTATAAGAAATTCTCCACTCAGCTAGCTCCCCTCATATTGGCAACATTTACAGAAGCTAGAGACAATCAAATTCTACCTTAAACTTTTCGTCAAGCATTAATCACCGTCTTTCCTAAACAAAATAAGGACTTGTTACAATATGCATCATACAGACCAATTTCACTTCTGAATAATGATGTTAAGATACTCTCAAAAATCATAGCTAGAAGGATGGAGAAAGTGCTGCCTTCGGTAATATCATAGGATCAAACTGGATTTATTAAAGGCCAACACTTATCTTCCAATCTTCGATGCCTGTTGAATGTAATATGTTCACCAGCAAAGTCAAACACCCCAGAGATATTATTATCATTGGATGCAGAAAAAGCATTTGATATGATTGAATGGAACTACCTTTTCACTGCATTGGAGAAATTTGGGTTAGGCCCGAATATTTGTGCATGGATCAAACTACTGTATACCAGTCCAGAAGCCTCAGTCTGTATTAACAACATTTGTTCACACTACTTTAAACTAGAACGTGGCACTAGACAAGGATGCCCTTTGTAACCACTGCTGTTTGCAATTGCCATTGAACCACTGGCGGTCCACTGTCGAAATTCTTATCAGATAAAGGGGATTATCCGAGAAGGACTGGAACAGAAAATTTCTCTATATGCAGATGATATGGTTTTATATATATCAGACCCAGAAAACACTGTGCCTGCGGTTTTAACAGCACTTTCAGATTTTCAAAAGATTTCTGGTCTCTTTCAACCCTCGCAAACATATCCAGTTTTTAAAATCTGGAAAAGATTTGGGATTAAATTGTTCAGAGATCTTTATATAGACAATATCTTTGCATCCTTTGAACAATTACATTCCAAATTTAACCTTCCAGCTACAAATTTCTTTCGCTATCTTCAAATTAGAAACTTTGTCAAACAGAACCTGCCTGATTCTCCTCTTCTCATACCCTCCACCATGCTGGAAAAAATACTGCTCAACTTCGAAGACTTAGACACCATTTCTGCAATATATAAAATTTTATTAGAGTCCCTTCCTTTTAAAGATCCAAGAGGACAATGGGAAAAAGATCTCTTAATATATCAGAAAAGGAGTGGAAGATAGCAATGCAGAGAATTCACTCAAGCTCCATATGCACAAAGCATAGAATTATTCAACTCAAAATTATATATCAAGCTCATCTATCTCACTTAAAACTGTCCAAAATGTTTCCAGGGCAAGATCCAACCTGCGAACGCTCCAACCAAGCTCGTGCCTCACTGGGTCACATGTTTTGGGCATGCACCAAATTAACATCATTTTGGACCAATATTTTTAAGTGCCTTTCAGACAGCCTTGGTGTCACAATCCCTCCTAACCCACTAATAGCTGTGTTCGGTGTTCTTCCAGATGGATTTGAAATGGATAAGGAGAAGCAAACTGTGATTGCATTTACTACGCTTTTGGCACGCAGACTGATTTTGTTAAATTGGAAGAATCCTAACTCTCCTCAAATAAGTCAGTGGGAAACCAATGTTTTATATTATTTGAAATTGGAAAAAATCAAATTATCAGTTAGGGGATCTGTACAGAATTTTTTCAAAACCTGGCAGGATTTAATCAATAATATTTTAGAGTAAGAAGAAATAATTATTTCCGCATCTCTTTTCCTTCTCCATTTATCTTTTTTTGCCCTATTAAACTCAATAATTTAGGCATGTTTACAAGCCTTAAGTATTACTCCTTTGGCCATGCTCTCCTTCTCAGGGGTGGGGTTTGATTTGCTTTCAATCCTATTTTTTGTAAAAATTGATCTATATGTATGGAATGATTACAATAAAATTAATAAAAAAAAAAAAATCTGACAGACTGGAAACAGTCTCTTTTTAAAAAGCCCGTTGCCTTCTCCCTTTTAACTGGCGGCTCCCCTGCGTCTCCCATATGGGCCCTGCAACAGGGGAGTTCCCTATCAGCAGGTGGAGCTGACCTTACTTCTCTCCAGTTGCCTTCTGTCCCCTGGCTCCGTACAACTACCTTACTTGAGTTCCCCAACAGCCACGCTGAGACTAACCCTCCCAAGTCTCATCCACTCCCACTGCCTTCTCGGCCTTACGTGGTGAGTAGTGCATTCTCCCGGTCACTCCAGCTCTTCGGAACCGTTCAGCTGGAGCGACCACTTCCTACTGCCCCCACTGAGTGTCGGCCAAACACTCCTCCTAAGTTGGTTTCCTCCTCCTACTCTCGCTTGCTAGCTCCCGCACCGGTGTGTTTCTCCTTGCGCCTTCCTCTTCTCTCTTTAACCTTCTCTTCCTTTATTTTTTCTCTCCTTCTGTGCTGGCCCGTACTTATATGGCTCCATGGGCACAGCGTCTCAATCACTCACCACAGGAAACCAATGAAGCAATTGAGAACGATCGCACCTTCACATGCAGGTGTGTCTCGCTCCAATTACCTCATCAACTCCCCGCGGCTGTGAAAGCACACCCAAAGAGACTGACATGCCCAATGGATTATTTAAAAAAAACGCCATTCTTTCAGAGCCGCAGACCGGCTATATCATACAGACCTCCCAGGGTTCGAAAATACCATTTTTGCAATTATGTCTGTGTGTCTGTCTGTGTATGTGTGTGTGTATGCAAACACAATAACTTGAGTACACTTTCACTTAGGTCAACCCTGAGGTTGTGGGTTCAAATCCTGACATTGTGTGACATGAGCAAGTCACTTCACCTGCCTGTACTCCAACTGGAAAAAGAAAAAAAATGTACCCAATTATATCTCAAATGTTGTAAGATGCTTTGAATAAAGGTGTCAGCCAAATAAATACTTGTACTGATAAGTTTATACAGTTTTTGAAAGGTTATTAATTTTAATATCAATTCCCCAAGCCAACGTTAGATGCAAAATGATCAGCTGATAATGTTTTTATTAAAATATCACAACATGTTGTTAAAATTAAATCAAAGATTGTTTAAATAAAATTACAAATTACAATTAAATATAGGTCTTTAAATCATTACTGCTGTGAGACAACAATATTTAATTTCATAACCATTATGAAATACACATCCAACCCTTTCTTTCTTCAAATCAGGTTGATCATTATTATTTACATGTGCCTGCCATAAGAAAGCTCTATTTGACTTCATTGAGCTAAAATGCGATAACATTTATTGTTTCTAATTCATCACTGAGACCTTTGACATTCCAAGTAATAAAGTTTAATGACTGACCATAATTATCTTGTTGTTAAGGCCTGTGTCTACACTCTTAAGATCAATCTCTGGTCGCTTCTCTCTTTGGTTTTGCAGCTTGCTTACATGAAATTACATGCTGCTTACTGCAGAAATATTTAAACGTGGGTTATCCAAAAGAAGAAACACAATAATGTGATTAGTGTTGAAATTGTCTCAAGCATTCATGCCTTACGAGATCAAGCACCAACCTAAAAAGGATATGGATTTTATCCTCTGCTGAAATCTTACTACACTACAGTTTTAACTAATTATCAGTTAAATGTAATAGCCACTTTGAGGAACACTAGATGAACACTGCAGATTAAGGACTGCTAAATCATCAAAACATATACTACAACACTTGCTTCTCATATTATTATATTTTCTAGCCATTTCCAAGAATCTAAATCTGCCTACTGTATTAAATAAAATTACAGAAAGTTTAGTTTGTGCCGAAAGGAACGATCTAAAAAGGAATATCTAAGATCTGCAAATATAAAGATGCAACAACATACTTCAGTTTCAGTGCATTTTTTGCTAACAAATGAATTCCAAACATGGAAGTTGGTGAGTTTCTTAAGCACTTTGGATATATTAGTGAGAGTAAGAAGCTACTCTTGAAACAGGTTGATATCCACAAATAGTTTTGGCCTACAACAACTTGTGTTATTTCTGTACTGTTTTTTTGTTTTCTTAGCCCACATTCAATTGTACAAAATAAGAATTAAAGAACATGAAAGCATGTAGCTGGGTTAAAACTTTATTTCAAGTAAAGAATCAGCTAGAGGTATCTTGTGACAGTTTCTTGTGCACAATGTTCTCTCCATTTAAACAAGTTTGCAACTTTATAAATGTTTACTACAAAATCAGTGACTAATACCATGCACCACATAATCATGGAATATTACATTTGAATGCACCTCTTTCTGATTACACTGCCACACAGGAATGAATGCTTTTGAATTTGCTGTGTATTAAGCAGACAGAAAGAAAAATCAGAAAGCTGCTACTAAAAATAAGCTGAAAGCTGATTAAAATATACAGTATACCTAAAGTAAAATGTAAATGACCCAGCAAACTACAGATTTCATGCTCTCAGGTCTAATATTTCACAAAAATAAACACTTAAAATCCAATTCTGTATGTACAATAAGATCTTCCATTCCACTAGAATTAAGTTAATCTTAAAAAATGTGTGCTCATATAATTCAGGAAGGGCACTGTACAATGATGAATACTATTATTAATTACAGTAACAGAAGCAAATGGAATGGGAATTTGTAATAAAAAGAACAGCTGTAAGCCAAGTCAGAGTCATGCAAAGATGGACATGTACAATGAGCAGGCTGACTCACTGAGAGCAAAGGAAGTCTAAATCAGACTTTGACACAAATGGTGTGTCTCCAGTAATCTGAACCCTCTGACATCCAGACCATTGCATCAGTTGCAAAATAATGCTATGTACAGTTCATCCATGTTCATTACTAAGTGAAACCTATCATCTGTTAAATGCCTGTGCAATTTTAAGACAGACCCAGTAAACCAGCTGTTATTTGGTCAAGAATGCACATACATTTCAGTGATGAAGGACATGAAATTACTTACTCGAATGTGCCTTGCTGAACAGGAATAAATACTGCAGCTGATAGAGTAAAACTAAAAAGAAACTGATTTTCTCCTTGAGTGGTGTTCTCTAGTCATTATTCACTGATTGCCTTTTAATGATCTTTACCCGTTAATTTTTTGTAATACAAACTACTCTTCTGGTTCATGATTCAACACCATTATGACAAAAAAACAGGAATTGAGTGAAATGGACCTCTTCAAAAAAAAAAAATCTACCTGTGTATTTAGGATAGGTGAATAAATATCAAAGCTCACCTTTGTTGGTTTTACCAGTTCTATAATTTAGAATAAGAAAGGAACATGAGGGGAGTAAAAATAAATAAACAAAATAGGAACATATTGGTTTTACCTAAAACTTTGTACGGTTTGAGAAGGCAACCATACTATATTCCTCTCTGACTCCCTTCTTTTTTTTTAATTCTAAGTTAACCTCCTTGCCATCCTGACTCTGACATAATTTAACTCTGGACATGGTGGCCATTATAAACTGCATCTGGAATTCACTGCATTGACTGCCACCCCATACCACTTTTCATATAATGGGCAGAAGGCCAAATCAAATGTTCCAGCACCCCCATACCTGATATATCTGAGATCTGATTAGAGATTCTAGCATGCAGAACTGTTCTTGAGTAGTCAAGCAATGTCAACAGGCCAAAATCTCTACTAGTACTACTGTACTACTACAGCAATAGTAGTTTTCTCCAGTGCTTATTTGAGCATTTCTTGTGCTGAGTTGCATGCTGCGCTTTGTGTGCGTATATACATATATATTATATTTTTACATTCTCTGTGTTGTGTTTTTTTTATCTCAGGTGTGTGATTAACTGGTGTGTGTATGTTGATTACCGTATATACTCGCGGATAAGTTCTCCCGCGGATAAGTCAGCACTTGATTTTACAGTATAATTTCTGGTATTTTATAATGTTGGTCATATAAGTCGAAGGCGGAAAACTCACACTATTGGTACAAGAGATTATGATATGCTAACGCCCACCTGAGAGAGTAACCATGGAGCACACTGCCTTTTTTTTCTATGTGGGTGCAGCACTGTGCTGTATCAGTGTGTGATCCTAACCTATCTCTTTCTCTCTCTCTTTATTGTGCCTATGTGACCACACAGTAATAACCAAACTATTCCGAAGCAACGTTTGCACTGATTTGTGTTTTTTGTATCACACCCTTATACACCTTTATCGTAAGAGCATCCCTTATCTACAATGGAACGTTCGATCAGAAGAAAATATGAAACTGGTTTTAAATTAAACATCGTTGAAGTTGTGAAAGCAATTGGTAACTGCGCTGATGCCACAAAATTCGATGTGTCTGACAAACTGATGCAAGAATGGAGGAGGCAAGAAGATGTAAAAAAAAAGTTAAGTGTTGTATTTTTGAACGGGCGTATAAGTCGGGGTCTGATTTTATGATTGATTTTTCAGGTTTCAAAACCTGAATTATATGTGAGTATATACGGTATGTAACCTTATAATCGAAGAGTTGCCAAAACCAGTGTTAAATTCATTGTATTTGTGTATACTTGGCCAATAAATCTGATTCTGATTCTTTGTGGATACAACATGGCCTTCCTTTATGTCTGCAATGCACTTCACGTTGTATAGAGATTCCCCAAAGTCACAATCTATAAATTATGGAGCTACAGTCAGAGAGCAAGGCATCCATATCTTGTGGACCATCTGTTCTTCACAATAGAGATCAGGGTACCTACAAGACCGATGTGGAAACCTTTTTATGTAGACTACCTGTCTTGAGGTGTCCAGTTTGCTTAACTTGAAGCTTAACTTTTGATGATTTGCTGTCACACTATACATTTTGCTGCTTCCTGGACACCCTTATTTATTGTTATGTATATGCACTTCACAATTCACTTTTGAACTTTGCCTTTATGTAGTGCATACCTCACCTTTGTTCTACCTTTCGACATTCTTACCAGCACGACACCTTTTAGAATCCATAAAAAGTAACAAAAAGAGCTCCACTCAGGAATAGTGGTCAGCTTTAAAGGACAAGTGACATAAGAGTCAAAACATTTTTTGAGAAAGAGCATTTTTGGGTTTTTAATACTGGATGAATATTCAAGGATGGAGATATACAGTAGAAAGGCTGTACAATACAAATTTACCAATAGAAGAATGAATGTTGTTTGACAGGCAGTGACAGGTAGTGCCATCTTGTGTTATGCCTTTGAAGCAGTAATGGAGCCTTTAGCTTAAATCATGTGACCACACAGATGTTAGACAAAGTGGCTATATCGTTATAATATATTATTCTGTCTACATGCTGTAAATCAGTGGTCTCAAACTCCAGTCCTGGAGGGCCGCAGTGGCTGCAGGTCTTCATTCCAACCCTTTTCTTAATTGGTGACCAGTTTTAACTCCTTTTCCTTTCATCTTAATTGACTTGTTTTTTAGGATTTGTTCCCCTGAATTTCTTCATCATTCCTCTGAATTGCTTAATGTCTTTCCTTAAATGGCACCCAAACAGGAATGAAATGTGAAGTGAGTGAGCGAACAGAAGACCAACTAAGTCAGGGCCTCAAACTTCACCCAATTTTACTTCAACCAGTTGCCTAATTAGGCGCCGAGTCTTGTTGTTAATTAAACCCGTTCTTTAATTCCATGACTTCTTGCTGCTCTCATTGTGCAATAGCATACATTTCTGAAATTGCACTGTTAAAATCTTTTGTGGACCTAAGCAGTTCAGCATTCCTGAGACCTTCATCTTTCTTAATTTTCAGATACTATATGATGGACACAGTTTGCTGGTCCATTATTGTTTGGCTGCTAATTAAGAAAAAGGAACAATTGAGGGGTTGGAGTTTTCAAGAGCAAGTCAGTTACAATTAGTCCAAAAGAATCTAATTAGCAGCAAAAACTGGTCACTAATTAAGAAAAGGGTTAGAATGAAAACATGCAGCCACTGCGGCCCTCCAGGACTGGAGTTTGAGACCACTGCTGTAAATGGATTTCTTGTTTAAGAGGTAATTCTTGTGACTGATAATCACTGCAGCTTTTAATTTGTATACTGAGATGATTTGCATGGCTGTTAGTACTGTGAGAGGGTGGGTGAAGCATTTTAAAGATGGTTACACTCTCCACTGATCATCCCCTATGGAAACAGTAAATGTGCTCATTAGAGTTCCAATCTGGAACCCTCCAATTACCATTGTTTTGAAATCATAAAGGAAGAGAAGAGAGGCTGACACTACACCAGCACAGGGACAATCCAGCAAAGTTGTAGCTGGAACAGAGTTCTTCCATAAGGGTACCCTCCGATTACTCGTTTGACAGGAAAAATGCATTCAATGAAATTGATATGTTATAGAAAAATAAATCAAGGTGTGTACATTACGTTGCCATGCTTTCTTTTTCAAACATTAAAACTCCCAATTTTTAAAATATGATTGTAAATTTATTTTGATACAATCCTTACCAGTAGCTGTCATTAATGCTGAGACAGCATGAAACTCAAAAATATCTATAATTAGAGAGACAGGAAAGTCTGAACTGTGGTTTCATTATTGGTGAATGGCTCAAAGTATAATGAATTAATGCATTTATTATCATTCTCACTGAAAAGGAATACCAATGATAATTTTGGAGGGTCCATAGGAGAAACAGGTACATACTGATAAAATAGGTTGACTTTGACCATGATTCCCTGCTTCTTAAGTACCACATGGAATCTTCATATATTTCTGTGGTTTTCGATCACTCAGATAATGTGATCCCATCCTAAAAATATATATAGATTTTTTTATATACATTCAGTCATTTTTATACAGGGAAGCATGGCTTTTGTTTTCTGCCTTTTCTGAGTATCTTCTCAAACGTAAAAACATGACAAAATGAAAGGACTTGTACTTTGAACTGTAATTCATACTATATATGAATATATTTTCTGTATAATAAATCATAAGTACTATATAGAAGCACATATATTCTTACCCTGTTTAATCCAGTTCAACATCAAATAAATAAGTAAAAAGGTCTCCTATTAAAATGTCTATGAAAAAGACTGCCCACAAAATTGTAAAGAAAAAAAGACTTACAAGTCAAGGTTGAAATGACTTTTGCTGTCGACATTTCTTACGCTGAAAATGTGTAATGCTTTGTATTTAATTAAGTGACAGAAAACATTGGTAGAGGAGATCAGAAATGGGTTTGATCAGGTTTACTGGAATGGAAATGGCACAGCGTGCTGTCGAAGATTCAGAGTCCCCTGCATCCGTTACCATTAAGGCCTGCCAGCTGCAATTTGTTCCAAAGTTCCTGAATGTGTTCGTTGTTATTGACTGGCTGCCCTGACGCACAGCCATGTGTAGCAGTCTGCCTGTTTCATTACAGGTTAGCCATAAATCAATCAGTTGCATTAAAAAAAGAATAAACCTCATTCATTTTACTGCCATTCCCACCATGAATGTTAGCCTATTGTCAGGTTTCTTTCTAATGTCAGATGTTGTTAGGAATTCAATCCATCGTATCAGTAACAACGACAAACAACAGGATCTTGAATGAATTACATATTGACTTCATAGTGGACACTGGGGATTTCTAGGAATTTAATTGTTTGTCTTGACAGAGAGTGTTTGTTAATTGTGTGATTGCCAACTGATTGGCTCACACATAAAGATTATATTAACATCAGCTGGTAAGAAAAAACTGCTTATTTTACTAGAAAGTGCAAAAACTATAATTTAGGGATTTTATCATTACAGGGGTGGGTGTAAAAAGGATATTGGTGATAGAGTTGTTCTGTTAAAAAATTAATTCTCAGAAATGTGGTTTGGAAGAGAGAGTAAACTTGATTTTAAAAAATCTTATGAAAAGCTTGTAGTTGACACAGTAATTTAAACTAAATGTACAGTATTGCAATACTTGAAGTGTGGATTTACAATTTGTATGACATAGGCAATTATTCATTGATGAACCAGACATTAAGAAATTCTTCATTCACCTCAGGTTACATTGCAAACATTATCAAAGCTCTTGTTATTAAATGACAATAGGTAGTGCAGATTTTAATACTCCGGTGTTGTAATTCTTAGTTTTATTCCGTGAGGAATTATATTATGGTAATGCAGTTTTCCGAGGTTTTGGATTAAAAACAAAGAATCACTAGTTATAATTGTTTAAGCTATTTAAGGAAAGGCTATTTAGTTATCAAGGTCTTTCTGACATTGTTTTTATGACCTTCGAGTTTTGTTTTCAATATTGGGTATTATTAAGAGAGACGCAAGTGTCCGAGGATTGTTATGGGATAGAAAGAGACCAGAATTTGATCAACGCAAATGTAGTCATAGTCAGGACAAGCACAAGACATTGTAAAAGAATGGCAAGATTAGAAAGAAACAGCCAAAAAGAAAGTTGTAACCAAAACAAAACCTGTCACTAGCACCTACTTGGAAATTAAGGTAACTACGCTAGAGATTTCAATATGTTGCATATCCATTGAAGGATAACATAAACAAAACCTGGCACCCTATTTATAATGTCATTTCCTCAACATCTTCAATGCAATGATCACAGTCATGTGATGCATCTAAACATGTTGCGTAAACCAGGAAAAATAAGATGGGTAAAAAATAGAACTTTCTCAAAACATATTAAAAATTATCCTCAGAGAGGAAATCTTGATAAAAAAATAATAATAATAAAAATAAAATACTCATACAGAATGTGTTACTTATCAGAGGTATTGATGATCATGTTTCTTGCTTTGACCATCTTCAGCATTCCCGATCAAAACTGCAAGTTTTTATGCTTCAGGACATATTTATTTATGCAGAATATCCAGTACCACCAAAAATTTGTGGCTTGACTGACAATTGGAGTACTTGAAACTCAGGCTTAATATTAACATGAACAGGAGCTTAGTCCACATTGCCAGTAATAAGTCAGACTCGTTTCCTGTTGAGGTTGGACTCCGCCAGGGCTGCACTTTGTCACCGATTCTATTCATAAGTTTTATGGACAGAATTTCTAGGTGCAGCCAAGGAGCGGAGGGGGTCTGGTTTGGTGACTTCAGAATCTCGTCTTTAGTATTTTTTGATGAGGTGGTCCTGTTGGCTTCATCGGACAGTGACCTCCAGCTCTCAAAGGAACGGTTTGCAGCCGAGTGTGAAGTGGCGGGGATGAGAGTCAGCACCTCTAAATCCAAGGCCATGGTTCTCAGCCGGAAAAGGGTGGAATGCTCTCTCCGGGTTAGGAACACATTACTGCCTCAAGTGGAGGAGTTCAAGTATCTCGGGGTCTTGTTCACGAGTGAGGGAAGAATGGAGCGGGAGGTCGACAGACGGATCGGTGCGGCATCTGCAGTAATGGTGCGTGGTGAAGAGACAGCTGAGCCAAAAGGCGAGGCTGTTGATTTACCAGTTGATCTATGTCCCTACCCTCACCTATGGCCACGAGCTTTGGGTAGTGACCGAAAGAGCAAGATTGTGGATACAAGCAGCCGAAATGAGTTTTCTCTGCAGGGAGGCTGGACTTTCCCTTAGAGATAGGGTGTGGAGTTCAATTATCTGGGATAGACTCAGAGTAGAGTCACTGTTCCTCCACATTGAGAGGAGTCAGTTGAGGTGGTTCGGGCATCTGGTAAGGATGTCCTCTGGACACCTCCCTGGGTGGGTGTTCCGGGCATGTCCCACTGGGAGAAGGCCACGGGGCATACCCAGGACACGCTGGAAGGATTATATCTCCCGGCTGGCCTGGGAACGCCTTGGTGTCCTCCCAGAGGAGCTGGAGGAGGTGGCCGGGGAGAGGGAGGTCTGGGCTTCCTGCTTAGGCTGCTGCCCCCGCGACCCGACCTCGGATAAGCGGTGGATAATGGATGGATGCATGAACTTGATCTTCACCCTTCATCTTATAGGTGGTGAGCCCGCAAGGCGACTCCACATGTGGGTTCCCTGACCACAGGGTTAATCAATAACAAACCTCATCCTCAGACATCTTCTAATTTGCACTATAATGAGGATCATTGTGAACCTTTCTTTGTCTGACCTTTCACCCTATAGCTGTTCACTAAGGGAGACACTACCAAGAGCTTAAAGCTCCAGGCCACCTAGCTCTGAGCATCCCTAAGGTGCACAAATCCCACCACAATGGCAAGTTGACAGTCTGAGTGTTTTCATTATACGGAGATAGCCTTATGGTGCCCCAATCTTTACAGTTTTCTGTCTCTTGTATTATCGTGACGAAGTTGACAGGGTTCACGAACATTGCTAGAGGATGGAACAACAGGAAGATCTAACCAAATTACACACCATGATGGTGGAAATACACACATTAAAGGTACAGGTAGGGGAGCAATGGACAAAATTCGCTGTGGTGGAGGTACAGTATGTAATCAAACATGTGCTACACTTCAATCAGAACAATCATTGGGGCTGTCCCAGATATTACTTCCATTGCACTTCAATAACCATATTGAGAATTTTTTTCCAGTGTTCGAGCACCCCACTGCCCATCATCACTGGGAATGTGTGGAGTGGGCACATATACTGGCATCGTTTTTGAGGGGACTGGCACAGCGGGCCTATTTTGGCATTGATTAGCAGGCTGCTCCTGAGTATGACCAATTAAAGGCCGAGGTGCTGCTACGGTATGGCATTAGCCTGACTGGCCGTCATGAGCATGTCGGGAGTGGCATTTTGACCCTGAGAGGCCAGGGCTTTCAAATTATGGAGCAGAGTAGGCCACTGACTGAGACCAGAAACTAATACTCCCAAAAAGATGGTGGAGAAGGTAGTGGAGAAGGTAGTGTGTGACAACCTAGTGAATACCCAATTTTCTCACCCAGCAGGTTCATAGGCTAGAAATTAAAAATATGGAAGATCTGATTGCAACTCTTGAGTGACACCACATAGCCTCATGACAAGAGGATTCAGAAAAGTCTGCTTATCCCCGTAAATCTCTGATAGAATGTGTCACTATTTCTAAGGCTACCCACCACATAATGGGCCTGGTGGTTGGACCACATAAGAAGTACTTGTACCTCCCCACTGCTACAAATGTGGGGAGGTGGGCCACAGCACCAAATACTGTCCCTGTTTCAATTAGCCGATGAACTGCACTTGGTAGCAAGAAGGGAAGTACTGTTTTACAGCCAACCTTCTGCCAATTCTTTTCACTGAGGTTGTTGTAGTGGGCATAAGGCTCCACTTTTATTGATTCTGGCAATAATGAGAATCCGGAGTGACCAGTCTGACCTTTATTCATAGGGAAACTCTGTGGTACAGGCCCACCTCCTGTATCATAACCAACAGTGGGATAACCCAAAAACTTAGGTTGTCTGTCATGCGAGGTCTGCCTTATCCAGTGATACTGAGATGACACTGGTCAAATATTAATAGCAGAAAGACACGAACCACCCTGGGTAAATCTTTGGGCCTTATTATAGACGCAGAGTCACCGTCTCAACCTCTCCCCATGCCGTGTCAGCAGCTGGCAGCAGAGTGCAATCACATGGCCACCCAGTGTGCATTTCACAGATGTCTCTACAGTGGACGAGAGGAAGAGGCCCTGCCCTCCACTAACATTTTAGAATATATCACAATTACACAATAGATGTGACAAAATTCTTCCAATTCTAAAAGAGAATGATACTTCGGGAATTTTGGCCTAGAGATTGTGTCATGGTCTTGATTCCCACTACCCATTCAAAATTATAGCCGCATTGGCAAGACCCCAATGAAATTAAGGAGAGGAAGGGGTTGGTTGACTATTTGGTAAAACAACCAAACTGTCGTCCAACTGAGCGAGTATACCACATGAACCTATTGAAGCCATGGAAGGAAAGGGATCCCGATCCTTACTTTGGCCAATGTCGTTCTTTCTTCACTTGAAATACCACCCTTATTTTCAGACCTAATGTTGTCCGTTCAAGAAGTAGTGAATGATTGACCTAGAAGTACTTTCCTGATTGCTCACATGATTATAGAACCATGGGTCATTGTCCAAGAACCCCCGTATTATCCCCCAGAGGCAAAAAAGGCAGAAGTGAAACTTGAGATCAGGATGCTGCTAGACCTTGATGTTATTGAGGAAGGTTGTGTTATTACCTCCTAGGTCGTGAGTTCACTCTGGGCAATGGATGGCTCTTCACAAGGAGTCAAATCATCACATGACCTGGTGATTCTTGGATCTACAACTTTTTCCGTGCAAAGTTCTTCATCATCAAGGTTATCTCCATGCCAATGCCAATGATCTCTCCTGGGTTTATGACCTTGCGGTTCAGAATGCCTGACCTGACAGGTCTATGGCTAGGGACAGGGGGGACTGGGGTGCCTGTCACAAGCGTGAACATGGGGAGCAGCTTAAAGGCTCAGATAACAGTCATTTCCTGACGGAACACTAGAGGGCGATGTTGACTGACACCCTTTTTCTTCTCTCTCTGCAGAGCATAAGACTGACAATCTTAACATGCCTGACATCACTTACAGCGTTCACCTGCCTGGACCAAAGTCTTCCTGCTAGGAGTCCCTAGATGCTCCTCTTGAGGCAGTCTATTCCAGAGACTCGCATCTGCAGGATATTTTTTTTTACAAAGCCACGTTTTGTTTTCATTATATGGGGTTAGCCTTTTTTATCTATCTATCTATCTATCTATCTATCTATCTATCTATCTATCTATCTATCTATCTATCTATCTATCTATCTATCTATCTATCTATCTATCTATCTATCTATCTATCTATCTATCTATCCAGACCCGTTCAACTGGAAAGGTCTCAGGGCCCATGCCTGCCCCATCAGATTGCTAGGTTTGTCCATTAATGCTTTGTTATTTTCATTCTGTATTTAAAAATTGTATATATGTTAGTAAAAAACACACTAAGACAACACAAATAAAGTGCCAGTATCCATGGCAGAGCCCTGTTTAATTATGAGTTGCAATAGTCAATGTACAGGAACAGAGCTGGAGCAGAAGAGTCCAGGTTTCCGTTCCAAAAGACAAAATGACATTAGTGTTCCTTCAGATTATCCCAGGAACAGTTAAAAAAATACCAATGTCTCCCCTCTCCAATACCATATTTTCTACTTTTTTGAGCCCTCAAAATGTTTAATAGGTGCATGTGACTGACAATATAGATATATATATAATATGTACATATATTTGTAAATTCAGAAAAAAAAATTTTTTTTCTAAATTGAAAAGCATTCCTCTAGCAACCCTGATTACATTTCTTGCCTGATTTTTTATTCAGTGCTGGCAGTAACTCAGCATAATATTAGGAGGCACATGCATGCAAAGTCGCTAATATACAGGTAGATCATAGTTAATTTATAGTGTTTATCTGTGAAATTCACCATAAAATACATTCTGTGTTCACCAGTGATCTAGTTTGCCAGACATTTTCTTGGAAAGTTGCCCTCCGGATGACTCATGTTAACATTTTTCTCCCGATGGCACATGATGCCTTGCGAGAACAGTGTAAACTTTCAATAGTGTACGTTGCATGCTTACTGTACGATCGTTGCTAATCTGCTTTGCATATACATGATCTCATGACCTGATTCAAATAGTCCACCCAGATTTCCTCCTTGCCAGATATATAACACTGACCCCTGTGCACTGGCAGTGCAGCACCGCATGTCTAATTATACATACATAATTAGCTATGTGCCACAACTACAAGTCAAAATGAGCTTTAAAGGGGCCCTCTCCCCTCCACTCATCAGAAAACACAGGAAACCATGTGAAATAATAATAATGGAACCTAATAAGATTTATTACTATTTAAAAGATGTTTCTTTCTTCTTGATGAAAAAAGGGTGAAGCACCTGCATGGATACATATGAAACAAAAAGTACATTCCAGCTGTACCCAGAGCCACAACTTCAAACAATGAAATGTCGCTTCATGGCACAAACAATGTGTGCCCCAATATTGGAACTCTGTCAGCACAATGATCTATATTTTATTTACTTATTGCTGTTTTGTGGCTATTTGTTTGTGGTATTCATTCATCACAACAGCACAGATCACATTTTTGCCCACAATAATCAGTCCAGCATAGTTGGCAGATGCTTCCCAAACTCTCAGGGACTCTTTAAAGACCACTGCACCATTATAATCCACTCAAAACTAGTTCAGTTCCTCCATACCCTCGATTTCAGTGCATTTTGTGGAGTTTTGCAAAGTTCCCAAACATTTCCTCGATTCTGTCCAACTCACAACAGAGCAATGTTTGCTGGGTTCACTGTTCACCGAAAATTACACAGCAGAGAGTAAGCATACATATGTTGTATGACTTTGATATTTTCTATTTTGGTGTTGAGTGTATAATCATTATAGAGAATAGCATTCACTCAATAAAATATTGGATCAATATATACTTTATATTATACTAACAGCATCTGCTGTTGCACTTACTTCGTTTAAGGCATTTATTGTCTTCTTGTATTTTGGTGTTGTTTTTTGGTTAACTCCAATGTGGCTTCTGTGTAAAAAATCTACAGTATTCTCATGATGTCACTTTGTATGCTGGAGCATCGCATGCCTGCCTGCAGTAGCACTGACTTCTTGTTAGAAGATCATCTCTTCAATCTACTGGTTAATTGATTACAGTGTTTTCATTGCTGCCATTCATTTAATTTATGATTATTTTGACATCAGTGGTTTACTAAAACAGTTCACATAAGTAAGGCTTAATTAAGAATTAATTCAATGTTGTATTGGAAATTGATATTAACGAGTGCCCAGCCACAGAAATACAAATGGAGATTTGGTTTGGGTGACAGGTCTCTATCTATCTGATTGTTCTCTTGACTCCTTTTATGTTAGCTAGTGAACCTGATAACAGGATGAAGCAGAAAAAATACCCTCTCTAATATGAATTTTGTTGTTTCCATGTGATTTTTAATGTTTAGTTACACATTTTCAAAATATTAATGAACTGGATACATTAAAGGATTTTTAATAATATATTTGACTTGGATGACAGATGATCAATTAGTCCTTGGCTTCCAGAAGTCCCCCCTTCCCACTACTGAAAAGCTGTTCTCTTTTTGTGTCTCCTATTCTTTCTTCAGAGTTCTTTTCTTCAGAGTTAATCCATGAGTATAAGGTCTAATTTGTACAAATGTAAAATGCATATTCTCTGTAGTATTTTGATTACATGCACTTTACGCTTTATTAAATTTGTATGTTTCTACATTGCAATGATGAAAAAATTTGTACTGCATTACACTTTATTGTGGATTCTATAAATTCTCATTCTGCTTTCACAGCCTTCAGCTAAAGAAATAGATATTTCTGTATAATCCAATTAGTGGCTATTCTGCACCCTGGGATCACAAACCAATAATCAAAAGTAGGTTAGGCTGCAATTTATGAGCACTCCTAGAGAAAATGCACCTCCTTTGATATTTTAGATCAATATTTGGTGTGTGTTTTAAACTGAGTGTTGGAGCCAAAAAAGATCAAGTAAATCAGAAAAGCACATTATTCTTATAAAATATTTAATATGGACAAAACTGCAGAACAGTGTGTAATCCGGATTGACTTCTTAGCAACTGTCCCGTCTGACAAAAATCAAAAATTGTCCTAAATGCCACACACAGAAGGGCACATTTGATGTTTAACAACTTTTTAAAGATGAGTGTAATGATATAGTTTGTCCCTGTTCTCATTTATGAAGCCTATCGTAAAGTTTGGAGTTCTCTAATAATGTAATTTTTTTCCGTAGGCAACCATTATCTGAGAGGAAAAAAGTGTCCCTAAAAATGTGTTTTGAACAGTAATGAAAAATGAAGAAATCAATATATAAATTTAATGAGAAGACTCTAGGCAATGAACACACATACAGCTACTGGTCCACACCATCCTGGCTGCCTGCATTATGTGATATGTATTAGCAATGAATGTGTAGCTCCTGGTAGGTAAGGCAGGATCAAACACGGGTCAAATGTGTGCCAAAAGAAATCGCTCAGTCCAAAAGTTCTTTTTAAAAGAAAATTCAAAGCAAACAGTCCACATAATAATAAAGAAAAAAGATTGATACACACGTAGAATAAAAGGCAAAGAAAAATTGAAAAAATGTCTCTTCTCTAAACTTAGCCTTTTCTTGTTAAACTTGTTATTTTCTATAATAAAGGATGCTTCATTTCATCTTCGTAAATTCTATACGTACAGAGGTGCACATACAATAGAGTATGTTGCATTGCATACTATTGGGCACGTTAAGGCACGGTTTAAAACTGTGTGCCCTCCATGCCTTACTTACGGCAAGGCAGGTCACTAACTGAGACTAATATGTAGTCAGAGAGACAAGAAATAGTTAGAAAGCCCTGGCAGGCTTTTTAACTGAAGTAATTCTTGCTAACATAGGTTGCAAAGCTGGAATCAGTCCTGGACAAGACATTGCAGAACCCAGTTACACACATTGCTGCACTCCCTCACACAAGGACAGTTTAAAGTCACAAGTACAATTATGGAAAACTGGATGAAAGCTGCAAAGAAACATTCAAGATGACAAGATGACATTTGAACCCAGGGGCTGTTAGGTCACAAAACTAACCCCTCAGAAATTGTGTGTGTATTCTCACATAAATAATTAATAGTTAAAAATACATAGCATATGTAAAGAAGTCACTCAGTGATTTTTACTTTTGATTTTTAAACCTAACCTTATTTTGTGATGAGTTTATTAATTCATTTTCTACAAATGTTACTTATTAGTTTTGTTTATTCTTTGTGATGGATTTGTGTCCCTGCCCGGATTGGTTATTCAACTGGAATAAACTGGTTCAGAAAACAGATACAAAATTGCACACCAGAATCAGGATTACTCTATATCACTTATGAAATTAAATGGGTAAAGCTTCAGATTTAAGTGTATATTGATATAAAGGAAGGTGGGAGATCAACGGATTTTGGAAAAGCAATGAATGAATTTTTGCTTAACTTTAGAATATGTATTGAATAAAGTTTATCACAGATTATCATCCCAAACTTTGCCCCGTTCCTGTATTTTATGTGTTTTGACTTGCTTCAAACATTTGTAACTATAGATCCCTACTGACTTGTAAATATAAAGAGATATGTTGTATGTTTTAAGCTTCCATTACTCTCAAAGCTACTATACATCACTACACTCTTGCACATACAAATATTTTAGAAAGGGTGGAAAATCAAATGTTTTCCAAATCCGGGAATTAAAAAAAAAGTTTTCATATTAAAATATATTCTAGGAATAAGAAAGATTGGTACCCAAAATAAAAGTTGTAAAAACACTATTTGAAGAAACAATGTAAATGAATAATGAGAGGATAAAACTCCTTTTTGAATGTCACAGAAACACCTAGAAATGAATTCTCAGTTGAACATTGTAAAAGAAGAACAGTTCTGATATTTATGAAAAATTAAATGCTTCGTGGCTCATATTTATAAGGCATGAAGCTAACTTACTTAAAATACTAACCAGGCAAAAATGTCACTTTATTTTTATGAAGCAAGAGATATAAAGCTACAGTGTCTATAAAAAGGTTTTTACACTTTATTGTTATACAACATCGAATCAGAGAGGACTTAATTTAGCTGTTTTGACACTAAAAGTATCTTTAATGTAAAGGTGATAACAGATCCCTTCAAAGTGGTCTAAATTAATTACAAATCTAAAACACAAAACAATTGATTGCATAAGTATTCACCTAATTCAAGTCAGTATTTTGTAGATGCATCTTTAACAGCCATGGCAGTGTTGACTCTGTATGCTCAAGTCCCTTTCTGCTTTGCTTATCTGGCCACTGTAATTTCCCCCCATTCTTCTTTGTACAACTGTTCACGTTCCATCTGGTTGAATGGTTGTCATGAGTAAACCAACTTGTTCAAGTTCAGGCACAAATTCTTCATTAGACTGAGATTCATTAGACTGACTACGCCACTCTAGGATATTAATGTTGTTTTTAAGCTATTCCTGTGTAGCTTTGGCTTTATTCTTGGGGTTGTTGTCTTACTTGAAAACAAATAATCTCCCAAGATGCAGTTTTCTTGCAGCCCACATCAGGTTTTCCTTCAGGATTGCCATGTAATTTGCTGCATTCATTTTATGCTCTACTCTCACAAGCCTAACAGGTCCTGCTGCACAGAAACATCTCCACAGCATAATGCTGTCACCACGGTGGGGGTGATATGATTTTGATAATGTTCAGTTGGGCCTAAGACAAACATGGTGTTTAGTCTCATTGCCAAAAAGCTTAATTTAATCTCATCACATCACAGACTCTTCCAGCTGAATTCTGGGATTCCTGTGAACCTTTTGGCAAAGTCTAGATGTCATGTGTTTTATTTTTAACAGTGGCCTACTCTTTGTCCCTCTTTCATAAAGCTGCAACTGGTGAATCACCCAAGGAACGTTTGCTGTATGCACAGTCGCTCCAATCTCTGCTACTTGTACCTTCTGAGTTATCACGGGTTTCTTGGTGGCTTCCCTCACTAGTTTTCTTCTTATATGATTGATCTTGTGGACAGCCTGCCCTAGGTGGATTTACCAGCCATGCCATACTCTTTCCACTTCTAAATGACTGATGTAACTGGACTCCAAGAGATATTCAGTGACTTGGATATTCTCTTGTACCATTCCCTTATTTTGTTCTTTTCAAATACCTTTTCAGTCAGTTGCCTGGAGTATTCTCTTGTCTTCCTTGTATAGGTTAGGCCATGATATTGACTCACCTTAAGGTGGACCTTCGACATATAGTTGCACTTATACTACAATCAACGGAAGCCACTTCATTACAGACAAGTGATTTCTAAAACCAACAGGCTACACCAGTGATGATTTAGATGTGTCATACTAAATGGGTGAACATTTATGAGATCAATTGTTTTGTGTTTTATATTTGCAATTAATTTGGTGCACTTTGTAGACTTCTGTTTTTACTTTAACATAACAGAGTCAAATTAAATCCACCAGGATTCAAATTATACTGTCCTCTTAGCCTCATCACTATGATCTGTGTGCTTTCAAATGGAAAAACCCTTTCTAAATCTTGTCCAGCCGCTTACTTTCTCCTTGTGTTTCTTTTATCTTTCTTATTGTTACTGTGGGGTTTTGCATGTACATCTTTGGGGTTGTGGGAAGAAAATGAATGTCCCTAAAGAAAGCCAACATAAACATGAGGAGAACATGTAAATTCCACACAAAGAACAAACTGCTGCAGGATTTAAAACCAGGATCACAAATGTATGAGACAACATTGGACCTCCCTATCACTCCATCATCATAATCATTCTGAAACCTGCCTAATTGAATTCAGGAGGGCAGCATGGGATTGAAGATTACAGAGTACAGTGAAATTTTTAGGTGTAATACAGTGTCACTTTCCATTGTGGTGTTGAGTGAGTATAACAGCCTTTGCTGAAAAATTTCATAACACACTTTAATTATTTTGCTAGCAAATTGTGCTTGTGAAAACTTCGCAAGAATAAAATCGTTAACGAAATGATAATGAGGGATAGAAGAACATCACACATTACAGTAAGAAAGGAGATTATTTTAATAAGTAATGACTTGTGAGATGACTCAATATTAGAATAGTCACATGATTAGTATGTGATTGTATTATAGTTACTTACAACAGCATGAATATTTACAACACAAAGTGTAACATGAACAGGATTAACAGAACATATTGGATAAGAAGGGAAATGCAGGGCACATGTAAGTCGGTATGTGTCAAGTGTGGCCGTTGTGTAATTTAGTATACTGACGTCTATAATAATTGTTGTAAAACGCAATTTGTTGCATAAACGTTATCGTCAGCAAAAATATTCCCCTGTGTGTAACCCTGTAAGTACCTGTATGTTTAACCTGGGTTTTGATGAAACTCTGGAAAATGTAGTGTACAACTGGCCATAGGTAAAAACAGGGCCTTTTAAATAAACCCCGACATTATTAAACATTTGTTGTTGTGACTTGGTTATAATCATACAATATGCTAAACAAATGGGGAATTGTCTACACTGTAATATAAAGGAAATATCTTATTTTGAGTTGTCAGTGTTATGGAATCGTGATGTTTTTTGTTGTCTGGCTGTTTGCCACTGCTCTTCAGAAAGGCTGTGTGTGTAATTCATTTTTTTTCACTGCCTAGGTGCAAGACTTGCTGCCGCTGATCTTCGGATAATGTCGATCTGTGGTTTGTCATACGTTGTCTTTGTTATACTATGGCATCTTGCCTGTGCTGGTTGGTCTAGCGTGATGTAGATGTTTCTGCTTCTGTGCATTGGTGTGAGTATTTAGACTGGTGAGACTGTTTCTGTTGGTCACAGCTAGGCTGTAGGTGCCTTTTCATTTTATCAGGAGGCTTACGCTGAAGTGAAGGAAAAAGGAGGTGTAAAATGGTAGTGTCATAATGCGGTTTCGGTCAGTAACAATGTATGCATCGAATATACAGTCATATAGTACAGTCGATAACTGGTCACATTGAAGAATTGAAGACTTGAAGATAAGCCTAAGACCAAAACTCTGTCAGGAACATGGATTCCTCGCTATTGTTGTGAAGGGATATAGTAGTTGTGGCAACTGTGTTCTTTATATCGAGCTTGGACAGAGACAAGCAAAATAATATAAGGATTTAGCTAATACCTTTATCCAAAGCAATTTGTAAGATCAGAATACATAAAATATATTTTCTTCACAACCGGAGCACGGGAGAGTTAAATGGCTAGCTTAGTGACTAGGAGGTTGGAAATGAACCAGCAGCCTTGTTGATTTAATGTCCAATGCTTGGTCACAATTGGGCTGAAAACAGTACTAATTTGTAGGGTAGCACACATGTGGAATAACCTTCCTGGCTCTGCTGAGTTAACTGATTCAACTCCGGGATGAGAGGGGATGCAGTCACAAACTGTATCCTCTTTCACCTGCAGTTCCAAGAAGATGACCAAGGAGAATGCCTATGTCCATTTACACTGCCCAGAACAGGCTTCACCTTTTCCACTTGGACACCATAAAAATGGCCAGTTCCCTGAACAGGATGGCTCTGTTCAGACCTTTAACCTGACCTTGACAGACATCCCATGTCATACCAGTTATTCCGTGATTCTGGGAAATATTGATTTTGACGGCTTTTACTGTTTTGTCATTGTTCATGTTTGGTTGGCATTTGTTTATTAAATGGTGCCACCTAGTTGGTTCCCCTATATTCAAAGCTGCCTCTCTTGTTTCGTCAAATCCAGCCACACGGGTAAGATGCTTAAGAAAGAGTTAAGAGACAATTTATTAAAGTTTGAGTTATGTCTGAAATATGAATAACAGACAATGGGAAAGTAGCGATTATGAATTCTATAAAAAACACTACTGTAAAGACTGTACTCAACTGGGTGACCATTGCTCACTAGGGGATCCCAGTAAAATTTTAGGGGTGCCGTAAGATGACTGAAAATAATTTTAAAATAGTTACATCACTAACAATCAAGCTACAGCACCAGTGTCAACCTGGAAGCTGGAACAAGACCTGGGATTTTTTTAAAGAAACCTACTTTATCAATATTTAAACATGTTACATACGACCTGCATTGTTAGTTTTTTCAAAGACCCACTTTAAAATGTGTTTCATATATAGATTGTATCATATATACTTTAGCCAGATTACAAATGCATTTTCAGTGTCTGCATCACGTCCGAACTGAGATCAGAAGGATTGCCAACATACACACAGCAATTCCAGATTAAGTAGTCGCTTTTGTTTATCTGCTCAGCACAGCAGAGCACAGAACACCACAGCTACTATCTTGTAGTTAAAATGGAAACTGGGCTGCTTATAATGACCCTGAAATATATTTCTGTCATTTTTCATCAATTTTTATCAAGTTAAAAAGGCTCTCATTATGTTTTATACAGTATCATGCAGACTGTGGCTTCCTATAATGAACACCTAAACTAATGTGTCACCTATAATTGAAGATGTAAAATTAAACATTATTTAATTTTGTATCCCACTCACACACTTCAGAGCAGTAGCAGAAGCAGAAACCAACCTCAGCTACCAAAGTCATCAGAAAATAGCAGCCATTTCATCAGGCAAGTAATGTGACCAACTAAATCTGGTGTTTAATAAACTTTAAGCTATTAATCACCCTGACCCATTATCCGTCAAAAGGCACACTTTTTAAAGCACAGATAGAGATGTCAGTGCTGGCCGCCTTTCTGCGGCTTATCTGATTGGTGCCAACACCCCACACAATATCTTTTTATTTTCTGCTGACTCAATTGTTGCCTGTAGATAGAAAAAGCATTTGCATTTCCCTTCTGTTAAATGTGGTCATCACTGACGGAAACACTTCAGTGCTGAATCCAGAGGATAAAAAAATAGCACCTGTAATTAACTGTCATCAGTCCGTAGGCCCACGGATAGGTCAAAGTTGCAAACTGGGAAGCATCCTTGATTACACTGAGAAAAAATGGTACAATGCACCTGCAACTCTGAAAATAACCCAGAAAGAACCTCACAGAGCAATCAGAGCACCTTGGATGTCACCTCAAAGTTAGAAAAAAAAAGTGTACATACGCTCATCCATACATGCTGTGACTCACACAATCTTCTCATAGGAGGTTGGATATTTTGGCCTCTAGTTCCAAAGTAATTTCATATATGGACAACCTGTAAAAGTTTTACAGAGAACCAATCAAGCTCTAAATTGACTTTATGGAACAATCAGAGGCTAAGATATATGAGTACAAGTAAGGAGTGCTCCCAAACCGCAATGCAGTTAATGTCTTTTGGAGTTGTCAAGCAAAATTAGCATGTGTATAGTCCTGCTTCATACTCTGATTAGTCACATGTTTTAGAGATCAGGAAATGAATGTGAATTACTACAAAGTAGATGAATCTTCAGAAAATGACAATGAATTCAGGAGGGTTTGGATCTATTTGAAAGTAAGTAAATACCTAAACATTTTGTTTGCATTTAGGCACACATTTACATCTGCATTTTTATAAATACCACATTGTGCAAAGGGAGTGAAGGGTAATAATAGATAGTGAACTATTATAGAAATTCCAAGGCACAAGTTAGTAAATCAGTACAATATGCACATTGATCTTTCTGATAAACGTATTTAGTGTTACACCTGCCACCACATTATATAATATAGTATATTGCATATTATTTCTATGTTTTATTAACATTGCTTACAATAATGGTCATATTCTTCACAATGAGATCTGCAAAGCAAAGGCCACAGAGCCAACTAAACACAAGAACATTGTGGAGGACTTAGCAGTTCAATTATGTGGTGTTTCTCTGCAGGTGTCTCCTAATCACAGTTTCAACCATCGCTGGTCCCGGAAAGGCCACCTATGGGAGCAGGAAATGTGTGAATTGCTTGTTAATTTAAGTAATCATTCGTGACAGGAACAATTTTGAATAGTAAATATAAATATTGTCACACACGAGTGCATAGGGAGCCGCTTAAAGACCCAACAGGCACCGTGGCATATCATACCAGGGGACAACAACGGGGTACTAAACTCTCTTTTTTTATTTCCTCAGAAAGAATGAAGCACCACAGCCGTGAATTCACCCGGACTCGCTAAGAGAAACAAGCCACTTTCAGGTTCCTTCTTTCCCTCTGGTCCCCTTCTGATGACATTGTTACTCCCATCTACCACCACAGTTCCTTCCCAGCACTGTTTGTCTACTTACGGTTCCACCCCATAAATTGTCAGCCTGTCAATTCCACCATTGTCTGTTGTAATCATATGAAAAGTACTGACCAGAATACCTTACAGTATATGGGGCTGGAAACCCCAATCCTTTATGCTTGTGTTCTTTTTATTACAATAAGTAAATAGTTTAGAGATTTTCTGATATAAGAAATAAATGCACATAGTTCACTGCGTTATGAGTAGAAAATTTTGAATCATGTTGAAAATCATGCTGAAGGTATGCTTATACAGTTTGATTTTCCCAAAACTGTTGGATCTGTCAAGGTTTTGTATTTTTTCCAATGGAAAATTCAAAATTTAGAAAAATTTAAAAAAAATTGAAAATTCACTGAAAATTTAAAAGCTGTTTGTCCAAATGTTCCCTATTTACACCACTTTTTTAACTACCATACATACTCACGTATAAGTTGGGTCTTGAAACCCAAAAAATCGATCATAAAATCAGACCCTGACTTATACACCTGTTCAAACATGCAACACTTAATTTTTTTTTTTACATCTTCTTGCCTCCTCCAATGTCGCATCAGTTTTTCAGACGCATCGAATTTTGTTGCAGCAGCGCAGTTACCAATTTCTTTCACTACTTCAACAACATTTAATTTAAAACCAGCTTCATATTTTCTTCTGATCAAACACTCCAGATAAGGGATGCTCTTACGATAAAGGTGTATGAGGGTGTGAGATACAAAAAACACAAATCAGTGCAAACGTTGCTTCGGAATAGTTCGGGTATTACCGTGTGGTCACGTAGGCACAATAGAAAGAGAGAGATAGAGAGAGAAGAGTGAGGAGCATGCGCTGATACAGCGCATTGCCGCACCCCCATAGAAAAAAAAAAGGCAGTGTGCTCCGTGGTTACTATCTCTGGTGGGCGTTAGCATATCATAATCTCTTGTACCAATAGCGTGAGTTTTCCGCATTTGACTTATACGACCGACATTATAAAATACTAGAAATTATATGGTAAAATCAAGTCCCGACTTATCCGCGGGAGAACTTATCCACAAGTATATGCGGTACTCTGTAATTGATACCTTATTTTTTAAAAGTGCTTCCTATTTTTAAAAGAAAGCTATATAACACTTAGGGAAAGCTTTCAATTTCAGACAATACACAGGCAGAGTTCAAAAACACTGAAAAAATGATTTAGACCTTAACTGAATTATGTTTGCAACAACTAATTCTGCATTTTAAAAATTACTTTTAATTTTCTTTTCCCGAAATACTTCATAGATCATTCTACACTCTTAAAAATAATGGTTGTCTAATAGTAGTTTATGGTTCTTTACTCGGTTGTGTGGTTCCTCATAGATCGTTTGCTTGACAAAGCACCATTTCATTCACAAATGGGTTCTTTAATATGAAGTTGATTTGTTGTACTTTTTAAAGCTTCCTAATATGTAGAAACAAAAACCTGAAATCTTTCATATTTGGTAGGTTACCTAACAGCATACTAATAGATTAAGAAACCTAGCCTGAGCAATTGTATTCAGCAAGAGTCCTTTTAAAATCAGAAACCCATCAATATTTCACAAATCTGTTACCATCTAGTCATGGTTATTTACTGTATTGAGCCTGCTACAGATCTACATTAATAAAGGTTCTTTCAGGAACCTTCATGTGGATGGGTCTTTTGGGAACCAAAAATGATTCCCTTATGGCATCGCCCTGAAGAACCAACATCTTTACTTTTAAGAGTGTATGCTTAATTTAAAAAGAAATACTTAAGCCTAGTAAATAGTGAGCAGAATTTGTTTTCATCAGAAATGTCTGCAGTGATAAATTCAGTGTTTTAGTAACTGCTGGTCATTATTTATCCCTAAAAAATGTCCATTTTATTTAATAAAAACACACAGGCCATTTTTGTAATTCTCCCCATTTCTTTACAGGTTTTTCTTTTACATCCCAAAGCCATTCAGGTTAGGCTGACTGAAAAAACAAAATTATTCTGGTAGGAGTGTGTGTGTGTGTGTGTGTTTGTATACCCTGTGATGGGCTGTCACACTACTCCAGGGTGGTTTCTATTTGCTTCCAATACTTTTCAGACATGCTTTGTATCACCAAAACCTAATAATTTGACTAACGTAAGAAATGGACTATGATGAGTTAAAAATGACAAGCATAAAGCTGTATAACATATGACTGTCTGTCACTTGTCTAAATTATAACTGTATCACCATCAGGAAACCAGTCTCACCCAGATGTCAAACATTGATGCTTGATATAACTTCTTGACGGAAAACATTACTTGATTTTTATACTGTATTTACATAAAAAGCTTGGATTTCACATGTTTAAGTAGTTCTAGAAAAGCATTGAATGGTACAGAGAACATAAGCACTGTAATGCCAGTCAAAAAAGAGAGGAGCGACTAGATCAGGGTATCCAGATTGCACAGCACAATTGGAGGAGATTCCAAACAGAACAGACATAAGTATTAAAAAAGGCAAAATAAGAAACCCAAGCAACATGTAGCTGAGTGAGATGGTGCGGATCATTCAAGCAACTATTAATTTTGTATTATACGTTACCAAACACAGGTAATGTAACAGAAGTAGCAGCAACAATGCTTTTCTTAATAAATGTAAGTTTAAAAACATGTCCCATAGTCAAAACTGTGGTAAAAGTCCAAGAGGGTAAATAGAGCGTGTGTAAGGGGGTCCTCACATATTCTAATCGTACATGGGGAGGGGGGCATTGAAGGACTAGAAAACCATCGCTGAAAAAGACTGTGCTTCTTCATAAATCATTCCCACTCTAAAAAGAAGCTTCAAATATTATTTTATTTTTATTTCATAGTAAGATCTGTTGAAACAAGCTATTTTTTTTCTAATCTCTTAATCACACAATCTGCCTTTTGCCAAGATGGATTAGTTTTGGCAGTAGCTTTCCCATTTCAATTAGTCCAACACTTTTAATTCCATATTACCAGATGGAATTCATGAGGTTTACATTCTCCCTTTCTTGTCAGAAAATGAATTTGTTTCTTTCGGAATGCATTAAGACACATGTTTGGAAGAGCTCAGTTAAACAGTCCCAAGTAATGCTACTGTTCCAATATCACTTTGGTCTGTTTAGCAAAAGCGGCAAATACATTAGGAGGTCATTCCAGATGGCTCCTCTTAAACTGCAGGAATGCCAAGAGAGTTTTCAGTATACATCCTTGACTCGTGGATAATCTGTTTGCTTTTCTGCTATAAACGACTGACAGATAAGAAGAAGAATAGGAGACTTATGCCATGAACAACTGTGATTTGTTTTTATATATGAACATACAGTGTCTCGCAGAAATCACTTGTCCAACAAATGGAAAGCAGACAAAACATCTCTTTAGTTAGATAACATCACTGTTTGTTGAATCTGCAGACTTAAATGGTTATTACGGGCAAGCGGGAGAGCAAATTGAAAAAGTTTTCAATCTGACACATTTCATCCAAGTGCTAATGAATGTAAACACAGACGTGATAAAAGCAACAAGGCTCAGGAAAGGCAGACTCCATGAAGAAGGTAATTTAGCTCATTTTTCAAATTTTCTTTTCTGATACATTAACCTTATCAGATTTATCACAGAGAAAGCACAGCTTTTTAAAATGAAATATGCCATTTGCTTCTTTTGGTGAAAATAGCCAGCAATTTAAAATAACACAAGGCTGCCACGTTGACTAGTTAAATAATTTTGATAAATGGGTTAGTGTTTTGTTAACCTTTCAGGCTGTGCAATGGGTTTTTAAGTCGTGATTAAAGCTGTCATGCTTCATACAATGTGGCATATGTTAAATAAATATGTAAGCATTTTAGAGCACTATTTGCATGTGAACCTCCACAATTGGTCATTTGATTAAATAAAATACTGCCAAACACATTTTTGCAAGAAGTTATTTTCTTCATCATCTTATTAAAGACATGTAGTTGATGTCTGGTGAATTATTTTCTTAACCATTTCTTTACTTAAACCCTTTCTGCCCATACTAACTTTGTAATTCTAGTATTTTTGAGTACTTGTTTTTCAAATCAAAATTTGCTTTCAGATAATTTCAATATTTTATTTCTGTGGTAGATATTTTAGAATGGTTTAAAAAAATGTATACTGATTTTTCATATGGATTTCATTTTATAGTTATTTATAAAATTCATTTTACTGTGAGCAATGTGTAAATTTTCTTTACTTGTGCTGTACAATTCCTACACTAATAAACTGGGCTGAACAATTGAAGCACACATGAAGTTTACGACTTGCTTAAACTTTTTAAATAAATAAGTGCTTGTGATTGAACCTACAAGCTTATGGTTTATCACTTTACTTGGCTAATTAAATGGCTGTTATTTTCTGTTGTCTTTTTCAACTGGGGTTGGTTTCTGCTTCTTCTAGTACTCTGAAATGTAAGAGTGGAATACAAAATTAAATAATACAGTATTTCATTTTACCACTTCATTTGTAGGTGACACTTTAGTTTAGGTGATTATTATAGGAAGCTGCGGCCTGCAAGCTATTAAACATAATGAAAGCCTTTTTTAACATGAAAAAATCAATGAAAAATGACAGTAATATATTTCAGGAGTCTTATTATACTGTGTCATCCTGAACAGGGTTTGCGGGAGCCTGGAATCTATCCCAGCAAGCACAGGGTGCAAGGCAAGAAGAATTCCTGGACAGGGTGCCAGCCCATCACAGCAAGAACACACTCACACCACACACCCACTAGAGCCAATTTAGCCTTGCCAATCCACCTAAACTACATATATTTGGACTGTGGGAGGGGAGCACCCAAAGGAAATCCACACATACATAGGGAAAGCATGGGAAATGAACCCCAGCTTGAAGGCTGCCCTATTGAATCTAAACATCACTTAAACAGAACCTTTTTAGTGATGTTAAGATAACTAAAGGGTCTGAACAAGCAGCACACTATGCCTCGATTGAAATATATCAGTGAGGAAAGAGTTACAAAGTAATCTCACAAACCCTGGGCCTCTGGTGAACCACCGTGAGAGCCAACATCTCCAAATGGAGAAAACTTGGAACAGTGGCTGGTGCACTGAAAAGTTAATGTGGAAGTTGCAGGAAACCCCATTTAGAAGCAAGAAGAACAGTCAAACTCCTCATAACAAATAATGCTCAGAACAGCACTAACTAATGTGTTTTTTAATTGCATAAAATTGGCTGCATAATTAATTTGCAGCTATTAAAGAAAGTGTATAACCCTTTACCACTATAAAAAAAACCAAAGAATGTCGAATGGTTCTAAAACAAACATAAGTTACGCAATTCCACATTAATGTTACAGGGCGGTGCACAAAAAAGTAGCCCAGTCTTAAAGTCACTGTCACAAAGGCTTAACAAATATTACATTACAGGTTTATTTTGTTATTTTATTATTATGATTTGATGGAGCTATTGTATAAAGTTATTGATCATTTTAAATGCTTAGATGCAAACGCTCTCCTACCAGTACCAAATTAAAGTTTTGTACACTATAACACATTAAAGAAAGCAGACTTCAGCTTGACTGTTGTGGTAATCGTGGAGACTTCTTTCCATATGACTCACAAAGCCTGTGACAACCCCTTAGATATAAACTATAGTAGTATGATGCTTTTTCTGAAAAAAATGAACTGCACATTAAGCAACAGGATATTGTTTCAATGAATCCCTGATGTGTCAACTTGATGGCGCCTATACAAACATACAGCTCCACGACTGAAATACGGTTTCCCAATTAATACAGCATTTCTTCTTTCCAGAAAGCACACAGATTATAAAACGGTAGGAGGAAATGTTTTTAGCTTTAGCTAACTGCGTTTGTTGTTGCAGAAATCAGGGTGGGGCTCTTCACCATGTATGGGTCTACTTTTTCAAACGGCACGATGCATCATCAAGTGGTAAACTTGATCATAAACTGGTACTTTTTTTAACAATAACAACAAGATGAGTTTTTATATTTTATGTATTCTTAGGAAGAATAAAGCATTATACAGTAACTTTTTATGAAGTACAGAATATAAACTTTCTAACATTAGAACAAACACATTAAAACCATTATCCACGCAAATATATGTCACTGTGATGTCTAAAACAAATCATGAAGAGAATGGAATACTGTTCTGTAGGTTTTCATAAAATATTTAGCTACAGTATTGCCACCATCTATAATTACATATTTTATAGTTTTATCCTGTAAGGTTCCCTTGAATGTCTTGAAAGGCATAATTAAAAAATAATCATTTCTATTACTGTTTTTAACTTCTGCGGCCAACAATCTACTTTGTATTTCCTGAACCTAAAATGATAACCATGTTCACAAACTATAGTATAATCTACTCTATATACAGTATATAAAACCCTAAGCCTAAAAGTGCAACGATTCTGTGCAACGATTTTATGTGACTTTTTTGTCACCCTTAAAATCGGGCTTATTTTAAAACCTACATATATATGTTTGGTATCATTCTTTTCAGAATTTATCAAACTTTAATGTAATGTTGTTAGATTTTCTGATTCTTATTCCATTTTTAAATTATAAACTAAAAAATATCAAGAACTCACATCCTGCGAGACAAGACTTTGTGTCATGCAGATTTAACCACGCCCGTCATCTGGAAATAAAAGACAAAGATTAGATGACAAAGACATCTGCTGTACAGGCTTTTAAATGTTGAAAGATGCAGATCACGCTGCACAGCAGCAGCAGCAAGCCAGCAGCTGATCGAGCAAAGAGGACGTAAAAAAAAATTGATTTTTGTTTCACCGTTTACGAGTGGGTTTTGGAGGAGCAGCCACGTCTACTTGGGGTGCGTTCAGCCCCTCTCTTCACAACATGAGCGACAGAGACGCGAAGTGGCTGGCAAATAGCGTAGGCCAGGGGGGTTGGTGAGTGAAGCGAGTAGGGGGTGAGCCCCCTAGTAAAACTATAAAATCTATAAAAGCTAAAAGTCTAAACGGCATACACCTTAAGCTCTATAACTAGAAAAAAACTGACACTGAGCCTTGACTGAACCTGAACATCTTCTGGTAACAGTCCAAAGGTGCTACACTCCACTTCAGACATTTGCTTCTTCACTGATGAATTTACATGATGGTGTGGTCACATTATGGAAAAATCTCTTCAACAGTTCAATCTCGTATTGCACGTGCACTGAAAAGCTACTGTAGGTGTACACTGTATATTCAATGAAACTAACTGTATACTGTATGCATTGTAAATGTGAAAAAATAAGCAAAAATATACCATGTAGGCTTGCAGAGCCATTTAGAGCTCAAATCACATTATTGATTTTTTTTGCATATTTCTACATATTTAAGAATCTAATATTTTTTAATGATAATTGACCAAATAAATCAACACATTCTTACTCATCTGATCTTTCACTTGTGCTTTTAAAACAATAGAACTCTGGGATATGAAAGTTTCTACATTTCTAGGCTTTAACCACAAATTTGATAAGGAATTATTTACAACTGTCTATGAAAAATAACCTCTTTTTTCTCCAAGATTAGTGTCAAATATATAGTTTCACCGCTTCCAGTTCCGAGGATCTGACAACCACATTTACTATTGCCTTCATAATTATGAATACATCAGTCAAGTCACCTCTTAGTCTCGGTTTGACCAGACTGTAAAAAAAAAAAAATAATCTCCTACTTGTTTGTTTCAGGATAATCCTCATGTTCTGCTTTTGTGAGCAAACATTTCCAGGGAACCTGTCTTACAGCTTTCAAAATTAAAAAGATGTGTAATAGTAAACATTGGTTTTCAATTCCAATTTACTTATTATTATTTTTTTTACTTTTTTTCTTTCTTTTTACTGTAAACGTTCTTTAACTGTTAATAGGTGTTAATAAATGTCAAAATATTAATTAAATGATGTTGGAAATAAGTGTATACCCAACCAGGGTATGTAATTGCTGTGTAAATTAATCCATTAAAATTTGCAAGTCATCACAAAGGAGTTTAGGTGTATACTGGGAGCTGCAGGTTATAAAAAAATATGTTAGAGTTGAGTCAAAAAGGGTAATCCTTATACCCGGGAAAACAAATGCACTGAGTCATGAGTAATCTTTATTTTGTGTACAGTGGCATAATTAACTGCATGCACAATCACAAGGTGCTTTGCAGGACTAAGAGGATTACAAAACACTTTTAAAAAGTACAATGAAAATACCAGCAGACATGCAAAAGTTTATCTGACAGATTTTACATGGCAAGTGTGAAAAGGAGTTAAATAAATTCAGGACAGCTAACCAGAGGACCACATTCAACAGAGACTAGTTTCAGAGCTGCAATTAAGGCAGAAATCACTCAGATGGATAAATATTTACATGTTAGAGTATGCAAATAAATGTTCAAGAGTTTAAATGGAAGTTATACAGAAACTTTGGTTCAAGGCTAGGCTTTTACAGAACAGAGCAACTACAGCAGATGCTGACTAAAGAGAATGATGGATTATATGTTTAATGAAGGAAGTATCAATACAGCATCATGACTGATATGCGCAATATTGTTTCTAGTGCTTTATGATAAATGTGTATTATAAAGCATGAATTTATATGTAATAACTATGTGAAAGACACATTTTTTACTTGTAGTATCAGTGAAAAGCCCTTTCCAAGTATAGTTAAATACATTACTATATGTTACTGCTGTGTGGATTTTTGTGGTTCCTGTTTTATAAGACCCTAAAATCAATATATTCAAATATACTTTATCTCAATTATAGTCTAAATTTCCAAAGCAGAACTGTTTCAGCAAAAATGATAGTATGAGATATGTCAAAGGACACATTTATTAAAATGAAATATACTTGCTTTTTGCTTTTATTATGCTTTAGCAACATTTGTTTATATAATTTTATTTAAAAATCACTTTATGCTCACTATATTACTTGTTTCATATTTTTCTTTGTTTTGATGCTCCACTCCACTTCTTACACTTGGCTTCTAATCACTGTGTATATAAAACGACAACATGTCTGACATTCGTGCCCGGGCCTAAAGTCATCCACTGTCCACAAGAGGCCTGGAATGGCCAATGAAAAAAGGTAACATGATGCACGAAGAAAGAGACACGTAAGGACTAGCATATCTGGTGAACAGAGGTTTCTAAATAGATGACGTCATAAAAAGACAGGCTTACCATTGTACCATTGTTCATTTTGCTATGCTAGTATATTAATATTCTTGGGTTTTTCAGACAATTAGTGGAATAAATTGTTTTCTGAATGCTTTTCTACATTAAATCATACAGGTTTTTGACACCTTATAAAGCAGAAATTATTTTACACAGTAAATAAAAAGGACAGATGGGCTCGATGTTGCTCTGTACTCTTTCCAGTAGGCACTACTTTACCTCATGTGGCTTTTACAATTACTGTTAAAAGTTTTTAAATTGAATTGTTTCTTGTCTTGACCTATATAAAAAGACAGTTGGATACCTCAATTATGTCTCAGTACTGATATAACCTCCAGGTGAATCTCTCCAACACAGAACCACACTAAGTCTCTCCTGCAGTGCTATTATCAATGGCTGTCTCATCATATGGCATCAGCAGCCTAGTCCCATTTCATAACCTCCCAATAATCTGTTGTATTTTATTATATTCTAAAAACAACTCCTACTCAAATTACTGGTCATCCCTAATTTGAATTGTTGTGCCATTCTCTCAAAGATTTGAACGACATCCCGAATTCTGTCATCAGATCACTTTGTCTCATTTACAATGCTGGAGTACCCTTCTTTGCAGTCTTTCATTATATTCAGTTTGCAATACCGTATTAAGAATGCAACGTCTTATGTCATATTGGTAAAATTATTTGGCGGCCATGAAATATGGCCTAGTGCAGAGCTGCTAGGATATGTGCTGGCTTCCCATGAGCCTAAACTGGATAAGGAAATTTGAGAATGTTGTGTTATTTTGATCATCAAGCTGGAGGGACAAGACACTCTATGTGCCTACCCACATGGGCCGCCTCAAATTGGGACATGAGTGCTGACGTGCCAAATTGGGACATGAGTGCTGACGTGCAGTGGGTGATGCTCAGCACCACACCAGTTCTGATCCCTAACAGGCCTAACCCCATTGGCTCTACCAACCCCGATCCCATTCATAATGCGAGTAGTCTTCCTATGGGCAGCTGCAGCAGAGCTACTCTCGAGGACAGCAGAAAGGAGTTCTGTCTGTTGTCTCAGAGCTGTGTGAAGTTTTTTTTTTATGGTGGCTGGAGTGCCAATCCTGCAACCAACCCCCATGGTTTCCCTGCAAATGGACGGATACAGTTTAACGTACTGTGTCTCTTTGGAGAATCCTTGGGTACCGCTGGTTTGACTTTGTGTCGAATGAAATGTTGCTCATGTGGAGAATTAAAGCAAACAGGATGCACCTGACCACAATTCGGAGTGCCACAGCAATGGGTTCAAATACATACTGTATATGAATGAGAGATTTCAGTTTTTGATTTTTAAAATTGTAAATCTTTATTAAAACATATTCAAGGATTGTAGAACCTTTACATCCTGTGGTCTTTGTGGCCTTGTATCCCTCATAAGTTTATTTTCCACAATATACTTTTATCTGGAGTTTTTTATTTTCCTGTCCAGATTGACCATCTGACTATAATTTGTTAATAAACTAGACATTACGATTCTCTACTGTTATGAATAGTTTTTTCTTAGTTTTTACCTTTCTTTTTGAAACTCTCAGGATATAGCTATTATTATTATAAAGTACTTTGAGCTGCTTTAGTGTATGAAAATATGCTATATAAATAAATGTCATTGTCTATGTTAGGCTTCCGTTAGGTCAGATTATCTCGGGGCATAACGTGAGCTACCACAGCTATGCTGATGACACACAACTGTATTTATCAATAGCGCCTGACAACCCAGACTCTCTTGATTCACTGACACAATGTCTTACTTGTGTTTCTGAATGGATGAGTAGTAATTTTCTCAAACTAAATAAAGAGAAAACAGAAATTTTAGTGATTGCCAATAATGGATATAATGAGATTATTAGAAATAAACTAGATGCATTAGGATTAAAAGTCAAGACGGAGGTATAGAATTTAGTGGTAACTATTGACTCTGACCTGAATTTTAAATCACATATTAATCAGATTACTAGGACAGCATTTTTCCACTTAAGAAATATAGCAAAAGTTAGACCCCTTATAACATTGCAAGATGCTGAGAAATTAATCCATGCTTTTGTTTTTAGTCAACTAGATAACTGTAACGCTCTCCTCTCAGGACTACCCAAAAAAGACATAAATCGATTGCAACTAGTGCAGAATGCAGCTGCTAGAATCTTAACTAGGAAAAGAAAATCCGAGCACATCTCTCCAGTTTTGATGTCACTACATTGGTTACTTGTGTCATTTAGAATTGACTTTAAAATCCTGCTTATAGTTTACAAAGCCCTAAATAATCTGCTCCATCTTACGTTTCGGAATGTCTTTCACCTTACACTCCAAATCGTAACCTTAGATCTTCAAATGAGTGCCTGCTTAGAATTCCAAGAGCTAAACTTAAAAGAAGTGGTGAGGCGGCCTTCTGCTGTTATGCACCTAAAATCTGGAATAGCTTGCCAATAGGAATTCGCCAGGCTAATACGGTGGAGCACTTTAAAAAACTGCTGAAGACACATTACATTAACATGGCATTCTCATACCTTCATCTTAGTTTAATCCTGATGCTCTGTATATTCAATTAAGTATCATTATTATTCATGGTATTCATATTCAAAATCCATACTAACCCCTACTTTCTCTTCTGTACTTTTTCCGGTTTCCTGGGATGGCGACCTACACCACCACCACCTGATCAAAGCACCGTGATGTCCCACCAGTGATGGATTAAAAGCCAGAAGTCCACATGACCGTCATCATCAAGTTCTTCCATGAGAACCCTGAATACAATGAGGACTGATCATTTATGTTAGGTAGAATGCCTAGAGGGGGCTGGGCGGTCTCGTGGCCTGGAACCCCTGCAGATTTTTTTTTTCTGTCCTCCCTGGCCATCGACCCTTACTTTTACTCTATGTTAATTAGTGTTCCCTTATTTTAATTCTGATTTATTTTGTCTTTTTTCTCTTTCTTCATCATGTAAAGCACTCTGAGCTGCATTATTTGTATGAAAATGTGCTATATAAATAAATGTTGCTGTTGTTGTTTACATGTATGGAGAAATATTTATGACAAATTAAACAAATAAATATCAAAATTAACAAATGTATTGTGAAATGTGACAATACATAAATAACAAGAAAATGATTAGAAAACAAGCAAGAGAACCTAAGAAAATTATTTTGTATACATTTTGTGGAGTACAATTACTTGTAAATAGCAGGCAGACTTGAAAGTTGCAGGTTCAATCTCTTTGACAGAATGAGCATATAACATAGCATGTTCAAACCCAACTGAGGGTCACGAGAAGTCTATCCCAACCAAACTGGGCACAGTGTCTCAGTTCAGACACACTCCTATATTCACAAATGGGCCAGTTTAGTGTTGCCAGGATCTGTAGTGCTTACCACTTCGTCACCACACAGCCCAGAACTAACATTTGAAAAACACGTTTATGGGCCTTATTGTAAGCTACAAAATGCCAGTCACATGAGGTATTAATGCATGAAGTTGTACAAAAGATTTACAAATAAATAGCCTGCAAATTTTAGTAAGAGTGTCTAATTCTGGCCAAAGCAGCAATCAGCTGTGACTAAGAACATAAATTTGAGCTGAGAGACATTGTGAGTTACTCTTGCTCTATTCACTTCAACAGCTACGACAGGAGATTATCAATCACAATGGTGCTATTATATGAAAATATTTGCAATATGGATGGAAAACAGCTTGGATCAGATCAAGCTTCATGGGTTTCAGGAGTGCTTTTCAGTTGATGTTTAACTGCTCAGGAGTTTGCCTGTTTATTTTGATCTTCTAATATTTGTCAGAGCCCTGCTTATTATGAAAACGTTTAATTTAATGTTTTGTATTAACATTTCAACATCCTTATTTAAATTATTAGCATTTTTGTACTGCAGTGTAACATTCTTTTAATTCTAAGCATCAAAGTATTTTAGTATATTGCTGACAGTTTTCTTTTTACTCTTGATGGAATACAAGATCTCAAACTGCTCTTTTTATTACAGTTTATGGGATAAATACATTTTCTGTAAATTTAAAAAAAAATCTTGCCCTCACTAAAGGTTAATGGGGAATGGTGCATAACCAGAAAATAAAAGTCGAAAAACTTACCAAATACATTCAAGACAGTTAAGTATTGATCACATTTTGCGATTACACACATTGTAAAATAATTTGTACATGTTTTTGAACAAAAAAAATGTTATGAGATTCAGCCATTTTAATTGAAGACTAGCTTTGCACACCATCTCAGCATTTGTTTTCTTCTGTAATAATCTTTCACCCCTTGACATGACTTCCTTTTGAAAGACCAAATCTCAATAAACTTTTCATGCCATATGTTTTTTTTTATGTACTTTTGTTTTTTTGTGAGAACTTACACAGGTGAATAGAAACTATATCTTTACCATATAAATTACAGTAGCAGAAATATGCAATAAAATAACAAGAACAACAATATTTATTTATATAGCACATTTTCATACAAATGATGAAGCTCAAAGTACTTTACAGGATGAAGAAAGAGAAAAAAAGGCAAAATATAAAAAATAAAATTAACATAGAATAAATGTAATGTCCGATGGCCAGGAAGGACTGAAGAACTTGGAAGAACTTGATGATGATTATGAAAATGATTATTTTAAAATTCCTTTTGTTGTCAGAAACATGCATTGAAATATGGAAGACATGTTTTGTTAAATCGAAACTTTTACTGGTTCATCAGTAAGTTTTTAGGCTTTTACTTTCTGGTAGTGCCCCATTCCCCATTAGCCTCAGTTGTAAAGCACCAGTGACAGCAATATTTTTTTTTTAAACTTATACTGTAGAACACAATTTTGTGTGGCAAATGCATATTTAAGATATTTGTGAAGAAATAACTCTCACTGTGAAAAAATGGAATTTGTGCTTTAAGTTGTCTTATTATTATTCTAAAAAAAATCATAGGAATGCCAACTGTGAAGAGAGGCCCAGCTAGTAAGGGGCACTACCAGGCTGTCATAGGTAAGGCTAAATTCCATATAAAATCAGTAATAGGAAGTGGTAAAAACAAAAGAATTCCTCATGCCAATGTGGGGAAGTCACCAGCAACAGGAAGGTGATCAGCCTTGTGTCTCTGACGGGTGCCCCAAAAAACTGAAGCAAGCAATGCAGAGAGACACAAATACATAGACAGAAGGAAAGAGAGTTGCAGCCCACAAGAAAACAGACAGGCAACCCAGCATGTGCCAGGGATTCCTCTATCAAGACAGAGAATGAGGCAAAGGAGTAGTGAAAACCCACAAAAACCTCCTCTTTGCTGCTGGAGTATGTGAATTTCCCCCTGGGATTAATAAAGTATCTTATCTATCTATCTATCTATCTATCTATCTATCTATCTATCTATCTATCTATCTATCTATCTATCTATCTATCTATCTATCTATCTATCTATCTATCTATCTATCTATCTATCTATCTATCTATCTATCTATCTATCTTTGATAGACGGCATCTAATGACAACTACGTGTGAAGGCTTGGGCCAGGTTTTACTTTTCCAAGTTGAGGTCCAGAAAACCCCTCCTTTAACCGCCACCTTATCGTGGTGGAGGGGTTTGCATGTCCCAATGATCCTAGGAGCTCTGTTGTCCGGGGCTTTATGCCCCTAGTAGGGCCACCCAAGGCAAACTGGTCCTAGGTGAGGGATGAGACAAAGAGCGGTTAAACAAACCTCCTGTGATGGATGAAAACTTTGGACGGCGTTTTCCCTTGCCCGGACGCGGGTCACCGGAGCCCCCCTCTGGAGCCAGGCCTGGAGGTGGGGCTCAATGGCGAGCGCCTGGTGGCACCCATGGGGCTTGGCCGGGCACAGCCCGAAGAGGCAACGTGGGTCCCCCTTCCCATGGGCTCACCACCTATGGGAGGGGCCAAGGAGGTCGGGTGCAGTGTGAGTTGGGTGGTGGCCAAAGGCGGGGACCTTGGCGGTCCGATCCTTGGCTACAGAAGCTGGCTCTTGGGACGTGGAATGTCACCTCTCTGAAGGGGAAGGAGCCTGAGCTAGTGCACGAGGTTGAAAGGTTCCAGCTAGATATAGTCGGACTCACCTCGACGCACAGCTTGAACTCTGGAACCAATCTCCTTGAGAGGGGCTAGACTCTCTACCACTCTGGAGTTGCAACCGGTGAGAGGCACCGAGCGGGTGTGGGTATACTTATTGCCCCCCGACTTGGAGCCTGTTCATTGGGTTTTACCCCGGTGGACGAGAGGGTAGCCTCCCTCTGCCTTCGGGGTGGGAGGACGGGTCCTAACTGTTGTTTGTGCGTATGCACCGAACAGCAGTTCAGAGTACCCACCCTTTTTGGAGTCCCTGGAGGGGGTGCTAGAGGGCATACCTTCTGGGGACTCCCTTGTTCTGCTGGGAGACTTCAATGCTCACGTGTGCAATGACAGTGAGACCTGGAAGGGCGTGATTGGGAGGAATGGCCCCCCGATCTGAACCCGAGCGGTGTTTTGTTATTGGACTTCTGTGCTCGTCACGGATTGTCCATAATGAACACCATGTTCAAGCATAGGGGTGTTCATATGTGCATTTGGCACCAGGACACCCTAGGCCTCAGTTCGATGATCAACTTTGTGGTCGTGTCATCGGACTTGTGGCCACATGTGTTGGACACTCGAGTGAAGAGAGGGGCGGAGCTGTCAACTGATCACCACCTGGTGGTGAGTTGGCTTCGATGATGGGGGAGGATGCCGGTCAGGCCTGTTAGGCCCAAACGTGTTGTGAGGGTCTGCTGGGAACATCTGGCAGAGCCCCCTGTCAGAGTTAGCTTCAACTCCCACCTCCAGCAGAACTTCGACCACATACCGAGGGAGGTGGGGGACATTGAGTCCGAATGGGCCATGTCCCGTTTCTCTATTGTTGAGGCAGCTGACCGGAGCTGTGGCCGTAAGGTGGTCGGTGCCTGTCGTAGCGGCAATCCCCGAACCCGTTGGTGGACACCGGCAGTGAGGGATACCGTCAAGCTGAAGAAGGAGTCCTACAAGACCCTTTTGTCCTGTGGAACTCTGGAGGCAGCTGATAGGTACCGGCAGGCCAAGCGGAATGCGGCTTTGGTGGTTGCTGAGGAAAAAACTCGGGCATGGGAGGAGTTTGGGGAGGCAATGGAGAACGACTTTCGGACAGCTTCGAGGAGATTCTGGTCCCCCATCTGGCGTCTCAGGAAGGGGAAGCAGTGCAGTGTCAACACTGTATATGGTGGGGATGGTGCGCTGCTGACCTCGACTCAGGACGTTATGGGTCGGTGGGGGGAGTACTTCGAAGACCTCCTCAATCCCACTAACATGCCTGACAATGAGGAAGCAGAGCCTGGGGACTCAGAGGTGGGCTCCCCCATCTCTGGGACTGAGGTCACCGAGGTGGTCAAAAAACTCCTTGGTGGCAGGGCCCCGTGGGTGGATGAGATACGCCCAGAGTTCCTCAAGGCTCTGGATGTTGTAGGACTGTCTTGGTTGACACGCCTCTGTAACATTGCATGGACATCAGGAACAGTGCCTCTGGATTGGCAGACTGGGGTGGTGGTCCCCCTCTTTAAGAAAGGGGACTGGAGGGTGTATTCCAACTAAAGAGGGATCACACTCCTCAGCCTCCCTGGAAAAGTCTATTCGGGGGTCCTGGAGAGGAGGGTTCGTCAGATAGTCGAGCCTCGGATTCAGGAGGAACAGTGTGGTTTTCGTCCTGGTCACGGAACAGTGGATCAGCTCTACACCCTTAGCAGGGTCCTGGAGGGTGCATGGGAGTTTGCCCAACCAGTCTACATGTGTTTTGTGGATTTGGAAAAGGCATTCGACCGTGTCCCTTGGGAAATGCTGTGGGGGATACTCAGAGAGTATGGGGTACCAGACCCTCTGATAAGGGCTGTTCGGTCCCTGTACGATCGGTGCCAGAGCTTGGTCCGCATTGCCGGCAGTAAGTCGAACCCGTTTCCAGTGAGAGTTGGACTCTGCCAGGGCTGCCCATTGTCACCGATTCCGTTCATAACTTTTATGGACAGAATTTCTAGGCGCAGCCAGGGTGTTGAGGGGGTCCGGTTTGGTGGACTCAGGATTGGGTCACTGCTTTTTGCAGATGATGTTGTCCTGTTTGCTTCATCAGGCTGTGATCTTCAGCTCTGTCTGGATCAGTTCGCAGCTGAGTGTGAAGCGGATGGGATGGGAATCAGCACCTCCAAATCCAACCATGGTTCTCAGCCGGAAAAGGGTGGAGTGCCCTCTCAGGGATGGTAGCGAGCTCCTGCCCCAAGTGGAGGAGTTCAAGTATCTCGGGGTCTTGTTCATGAGTGAGGGAAGAATGGAGCGTGAGATCGACAGGCGGATCGGTGCGACATCAGCAGTAATGTGGGCTCTGCATTGGTCTGTCGTGGTGAAAAAGGAGCTAAGCCACAAGGCGAAGCTCTCAATTTACCAGTCGATCTATGTTCCTATCCTCACCTATGGTCATGAGCTATGGGTAGTGACCGAAAGAACGAGATTGTGAATACAAGCAGCTGAAATGAGTTTCCTCCGCAGGGTGTCTGGGCTTTCCGTTAAAGATAGGGTGAGAAGTTCAGTCATCCGGAAGGGGCTCAGAGTAGAGCCGCTGCTCCTCTGCATCGAGAGGAGTCAGATGAGGTGGCTCGGGCATCTGATCAGGATGCCTCCTGGACGCCTCCCTGATCAGGTGTTCCGGACACGTCTAACCAAGAGGAGGCCCCGGGGAAGACCCAGGACACGCTGGAGGGACTATGTCTCTTGGCTGGCCTGGGAACGCCTTGGGATTCTCCCAGAAGAGCTAGAAGAAGTGGCCTGGAAGAGGGAAGTCTGGGCATCTCTGCTCAAGCTGCTGCCCCCGCAACCCGACCTCGGATAAGCGGAATAGGATGGATGGATGGATGGAGGTCCAGAAAGACTGAACCTAGTACTCTTCGGCTAGCTGCAACAAGACATCACATGGTTTATGATTCCCTGAGAAAAGGACCCTTGGTTCTCTGTTTAGAAAATGTGCAGAATGAAAGCTGCCTGATACATAAAATCTTTCACAATCTACTAAATGTTTAGGAGTGTAAGCACATCAGAGGTTGCTAGTCAGGTGTCCATATATCAGAAGTAAGTCCACCCTGACCCTTCATGTATATTGAAGGGATTATCCACAAGTGATTTAGAGTTGATTGAAGTTTATGGGAAAATTGAGGCAAGAGCTTAGTGGTGGGAGGAAGAAGACAAGATCATGAGACAACAAGTGAAAATGAAATGGAGATAAGTAAATACCCGTGCAGGTAGCTTCAGAGACGCTGCATCTAGTTGTGCCTTTTTTGTACTTCATAGTTAGAATTCCCCTCTTGTTAACCCCTTTTCTCATTGGTTTGAGCAATCAACGCACCATCTTTTATATGTCTAGACTTTCTGGGTATTATTCTGTGTGTGTAATACTGTGTTCTCTGAATCAAGTAAACAAGTCTATCTATCAAAGAAGATGTTATTTTGCTACTGTTTTTGTTAGTTGACCGTTACAAAATAAAATATAATTTTAATTACATGCTTTGGCATTATGTTTTTGTTTGACATACTCTACCTGTGTTTACCCATTTATTGTACATAACTTTGAAGTTCCACAGCTTCTCCTGACATTTTTCAGTACTGAGGTAAAGGACTACTTTTTTCCTTTGTTGAAAGTTTTACTTTAACACAAAATATACTTTTCACTTGTTGAAAGGAAAGCACTGCACGTAAAAGGGTACAATGTTGAAAGGGTGCCTGATTAATTGAAACTTATACTGCTTGTATGCATATTTTATTATGCCTAAGGAAAAATACTAAAAATATGGATTTTTTTTGACATGCATGCATATTTGTATACTTTTCACATTCCTAATTAAAAAATTGCAGGAGGCAGAAATCTCTTACAGAATTTTAATAGGATACAGTGGGAAGTCAATAAATCAATTTCTTTTATGCTGCATAAATGACAAGAAAGTTCACTGGTAAAGTGTTTTAAAACAAGTAATGTCACAGTACATTGGTTATAAGCAGGGCAGAACGATGGTCTAGTGGGTAGTATTCCTGCTTCACAGCCCCTCAACAGCAACACTCTTGTATTCTGCCCAAAGCTGATACCTGACTTACATATTTGGATTCCAGAAAACACTTGTCTAAAATCCCAATTGAATCTATCAGGATATAAAATGTATGAATTGATGTAATTGTACACTGGGTGAGCAGTGGAAAATGATGCCGCTTTCAGACCACCTGTAGAATTACTATTTCAAATCTCGTTGAGGGACTTCCTCTACGTATCTTTTTTGACTACAATGTCTTGTTAAGTTGATTAGCAACACTAACTTGGCTTTGTATGAGAAAAAGTAAATGAGGGAGAAAGGATGCCTATTAATGGACTCCCATATGATTTACCTCTAAGCAACTATTTCACACTTAAAATGTAATTCTGCCCTGCCATTGCTATTTTGGCACAATCTGCCACTTTGTGCACCACAGAAACTGTATACCACAGTGCAGTCCTTCTTGCATGCCCAACAGCTCTGTTCTTCTCCCTGCAGAACAACTGCAGTCCACTTCTAACCCAATTCTATTAATTCAATCATTGTTTAGCTAAATTAAAATTTAAAAAAAATGCCGAAAATGAATAAAGAAAAATAAAAAACATAATTGTTACAATCACTACATGTATTAAGCAAGAAGTGTGTAATATTAAATAAACCGAATAAGAAAAAAGAAACACTCAAATTCCACTAAATTAAATAGAACATATCTAAATAATTATTAAAGCTTTAAATACTTCCTGGCTTTCTTGAAAATGAGTTTTAAATAGAAACAGGCCAGAAGGCCTGCTGCTAGTTACATCTTGCCTCTGACAAAAATGACAGTGAAGTCTTCATGGTGGGCCACTTAGACAGCGGTAGCCAAAGTGCCAGGATTTCCTCCTTTACAGACACATCCTGAATGCCCTAAGGGAGGGAAGGCCTAAGCACATCTTTGTCAAATGCTTGTTTTAATTTCCCTGAATGATTTGTTCTTGTCACCCAGTGGTTTAAAAAGAGCTATTATGTGTATTTATTTTTCTTTTTCTCTGCTTCTTCAAACTTTTCTCTTCCTGGACAGCCTTTTAATTTAAACTAAACATTGGCTGATGCTGTCATATAAGGAGCATACTATATAAAGTGTGATGTGCCTTTAAGAGCTACAACACTAATTTTTCTGTGTAATGTTAAACTTTGTACTTGGGGTATGCCTTTGGATATTGAGAGAATGTGCTGGTGGCAGGAGATGTTAAAATTATAGTGCTGGTTGATTTTGCATTAAAGTTACATTTGCATTTAAAACTTGAGTGTATCTTTTTTTAAAACCCTTACAAAATACTCTAAATGTCAGCACTCTTAATAACTGTCAGTGACTTTTTTAAAGAACACAACTAAGCTCTTAAAACTACTGGTTCTTTAATGGCACTTTATGGTTCTTTACTTGGTCCTCATATAGCTATTGCTTGACAAAGCACCATTTCATTCTGGGAAGGGTTCTTTGCATATGAAGTTGGCTCTTTGTAAAAAACTTGCTAATATGTGGAAAAAAACCGGAATTCTTTAATGTATGGTAGGCTACCTAGTAGGACACTAACAGGTTTGGAAAAATTAGATCTTAGCCTTGTGATACTGTATGCAGCAAGAGTCTATAACAAATCTGTTACCATTCATTCATGGTTATTGACTGAAAGGAGTCTGGTCATGGATCTAAATAAATAAAGGTTCTTTCTAGATACTTCAAGGAGATGTGTCTTTAAGGAACCAAAAATGGCTTCCTTATGGCATCACTCTGAAGTACCTCTCTGACACTTTTATTTTTAAGAGTATATGATTGTGTTATTATTTCTCCTTTCAAAAACCATAACTTGTATTCCAATCTGACCTTCAAACGATCCTTTTATTAGTTTGATAAGATCATTTGACTTTTTTGCTTAAATACTGTGCAGACTACCCAGTGTTAATTAGTGGGTTTCATTGGTGTTTCAGTGTTATCTCCAGAAAACTATAAAATACTTAGCAAATTAATATCTTCTACAGATTAATTGTAACATACACAGATAAACAATCTACAAACAAAAGCTACACCACATTGTACTTCTGACCAGCATTACGTAGATCAAACTCTTCGTGACATGAAAATTTTACAAGCAGAGAACCAAGTCTTATTTTTTTAGGGTAAATTTAGGAAAAATTGCCACTAGCTAAAATAACTATTTCACCAGACGGATTAAGGTAATTATGTGCCATGAAGCAAAACAACAAAACGATGCCACAGACTTGTGCTGTAGCTTAGCGAAGAGCATGGAAGGCAGAAGCATGCCATTTTGAACAAAGCAGCACAGAGTGATTTATAATGCTATAATATGTTTTTAACATTTATTTACTGGGACAACCCAAAATTTCATTTTGATACTTTCAAGGGATCAAAAGACAGAATTGGAGGTTAAGGACTTCCTAATTCCTGACTGTATTTTGCGCCTCGCTTTTAAGGAAATACACTTATTGTAAAGAAGTCAAAAAGCCAAGTTCCATTGTCTTAATAACTCAAATTAAAGATTTATTGTATTTTTTTAGAAATACTACAGTCTTTGCCCTTTGTTAGTGATATATGTGTTTTTTATTGCCATGTTATCCTGGTGGTGCCCTTCTTCCTGTAACGTCTTGATTAAAACAAAACACCTGCCCTCCTCTTTCTCACTCATTCCTAGGACTTTTAATAATACCAGTAAAAAATAAAGATATTTTTATTTGATTAGTTATCAGCTTAGTAAAAATCTTAATGCAGCTGCATAAGTTGTAACAGATGTAAAGTGTAGTGATAAGCAAAATGTTGTTTTAGAGATTACAGTAATCCCTCGCTATATCGCGATTCGACTTTCGCGGCTTCACTCTATCGCGGATTTTATATGTAAGCATATTTAAATACATATCCCGGATTTTTTGCTGGTTCGCGGATTTCTGCGGACAATGGGTCTTTTAATTTCTGGTACATGCTTCCTCAGTTGGTTTGTCCAGTTGATTTCATACAAGGGACACTATTGGCAGATGGCTGAGAAGCTACCCAACTTACTTTTCTCTCTCTCTCTCTTGCGCTGACTTTCTCTGATCCTGACGTAGGGGGTGTGAGCAGGGGGGCTGTTCGCACAGCTAGAAGATACGGACGCTTGTCTAAAAATGCTGAAAGATTACCTTCACGTTGCTCCCTTCTGTGCAGCTGCTTCGTGAAGCGACATGCTGCACGGTGCTTCGCATATTTAAAAGCTCGAAGGGCACGTATTGATTTTGATTGTTTGTTTTTCTCTCTCTCTCTCTCTCTCTGACATTCTCTGCTCCTGACGGAGGGGGTGTGAGCTGCCGCCTTCAACAGCTTTGTGCCGTGGTGCTTCGCATACTTAAAAGCCATACAGCCCTATTGATTTGTTTGCTTTTCTCTCTCTCTCTGACATTCTCTGCTCCTGATGCGCACTCCTTTGAAGAGGAAGATATGTTTGCATTCTTTTAATTGTGAGACGGAACTGTCATCTCTGTCTTGTCATGGAGCACAGTTCAAACTTTTGAAAAAGAGACAAATGTTTGTTTGCAGTGTTTGAATAAAGTTCCTGTCTCTCTACAACTTCCTGTGTTTCTGTGCAAATCTGTGACCCAAGCATGACAATATAAAAATAACCATATAAACATATGGTTTCTACTTCGCGGATTTTCACCTTTCGCGGGGGGTTCTGGAACGAAACCTCCGCGATCGAGGAGGGATTACTGTAAATTGAGAAACAATATGCAATTTGAGAACATATAATGTCATAATTATCTTCAAAATGAAAATGTAATAAAAAATGGCAAAATTGCACTTTAAACTTTGTCCCTTGTAAGCATATATTGATTTTGAAAGAAAAGTGAGCTAATTGGACCAAAATGATATGAAAAAGCTTGGACATTCAACACAGAAGTAAAGGTGATTTTCTCTTATAGCAGGGAAATGTGAGCAGAAGACGAGGGAGAAAAAATAATTTGGAACTACGAGGGACGTTCAAAAAGTTTCCACACTTTTATAATTTCGTTGGAAACGGTGGAGGCGGGAGGAGTAGTAATTGGACATTAAAATTTGGTAAGACGCTGGGAAAATTGAATCGCAAACAAAGGTGACTATGTAATCAGGCTTCGTATTGGGAGCACAATTCATGGCCATGCTGTCCTTAATATGGACGAAAATCAAGTTAGGTTATTATCAGCAGCCTCCTTTAAACAGAACAAAGGTCACTGTGTCAAAAAAGTACCATCTTTACTTATCTGTGCCAAGTAAACAGAGTTGGTCTTGGCAAAGTAAAAAGGTTGGCAAAGGCAGACAGTTGCAAAAAGTGTCAGCCCACACCTTCCCCCAGAGTTGTATTGCAAAAAAGAACTTGCGCTTAATCAAAAACATGTACTAGTGAATTTACTTACAGAAAACATAAGTGTTTATATCATTATCCTCATTTAATGAAATCAATTAAGAATAAAAAACGAGGTAAGAAAGTGTTTTAGTTCATTCATGGTTAGAGTTCACTTATTAAATGTTTAAATCCAATTTATTTTTTGGCAACTGCAGTGTTTGCAATTCTTCTTAATGTTGAAGCTTAGAGTGGTTTTTATTGTGAATAACAGTTAATCATAGCTTGCAATTAATTTTCAGAACAATCTAGGTTCATCTCATTTTTAAATTGGCCTCATATTAGGATGTTCTTATACAGCTAAATCAAAATATGTGTTAGTGTTACAAATTTGAGTGGAGGACATTCCTGAGACTATTTGCTACTTTTTTTTTTAATTTAATACCATTATTTTTGTGTATTTTACATTGTATTGTTTGTCTGGTGGTTCTGGTGTCTTTTTTTAAGGTCGCTACTGTTTTTATGAATCTTTACATGGCCACATGTGGTTCCTATGACTATTACACATGACATGGTGATCATGTGAAGTATTATATCACCATGCTCTGCGGTTGTAACGCGGCAGTATTATTCCAAATATTGGACCGAAGATATACAGACAAACTTAATTTGAAAGAAGAATTGAAGAAATCAAGCTACTGTAGTCCCCTCCTCGAACCGCCACCTTATCGTGGTAGAGGGGTTTGCGTGTCCCAATGATCCTAGGAGCTCTGTTGTCCGGGGCTTTATGCCCCTGGTAGGGCCACCCAAGGCAAACTGGTCCTAGGTGAGGGATGAGACAAAGTGCGGTTCAACAGACCTCCTATGACGAATAAAAAATTTGGACGGCGTTTTCCCTCGCCCGGACGCGGGTCACCGGGGCCCCCCTCTGGAGCCAGGCCTGGAGGTGGGGCTCGATGGCGAGCGCCTGGTGGCCGGGCCTGCACCCATGGGGCTCGGCCGGGCACAGCCCGAAGAGGCAACGTGGGTCCCCCTTCCCATGGGCTCACCACCTATGGGAGGGGCCAAGGAGGTCAGGTGCAGTGTGAGTTGGGTGGTGGCCGAAGGCGGGGACCTTGGCGGTCCGATCCTCGGCTACAGAAGCTGGCTCTTGGGACGTGGAATGTCACCTCTCTGAAGGGGAAGGAGCCTGAGCTAGTGCGTGAGGTCGAGAGGTTCCGGCTAGATATAGTCGGGCTCACCTCAACGCACAGCTTGGACTCTGGAACCAATCTCCTTGAGAGGGGCTGGACTCTCTACCACTCTGGAGTTGCCCCCGGTGAGAGGCGCCGAGCGGGTGTGGGTATACTTATTGCCCCCCGACTTGGAGCCTGTACATTGGGGTTTACCCCAGTAGACGAGAGGGTAGCCTCCCTCCGCCTTCGGGTGGGGGGACGGGTCCTAACTGTTGTTTGTGCGCATGCACCGAACAGCAGTTCGGAGTACCCACCCTTTTTGGAGTCCCTAGAGGGTGTGCTAGAGGGCATACCTTCTGGGGACTCCCTCGTACTGCTGGGGGACTTCAATGCTCACGTGGGCAATGACAGTGAGACCTGGAAGGGCGTGATTGGGAGGAATGGCCCCCCTGATCAGAACCCGCGTGGTGTTTTGTTATTGGACTTCTGTGCTCGTCACGGATTGTCCATAACGAACACCATGTTCAAGCATAGGGGTGTTCATATGTGCACTTGGCACCAGGACACCCTAGGCCTCAGTTCGATGATCGACTTTGTGGTAGTGTCGTTGGACTTGCGGCCACATGTCTTGGACACTCGGGTGAAAAGAGGGGCGGAGCTATCAACTGATCACCACCTGGTGGTGAGTTGGCTTCGATGGTGGGGGAGGATGCCGGTCAGGCCTGGTAGGCTCAAACGTGTTGTGAGGGTCTGCTGGGAACGTCTGGCAGAGCCCCCTGTCAGAAATAGCTTCAACTCCCACCTCCAGCAGAACTTCGACCATGTCCCGAGGGAGGTGGGGGACATTGAGTCCGAATGGGTCATGTTCCGTGCCTCTATTGTTGAGGCGGCTGACCGGAGCTGTGGCCGTAAGGTGGTCGTTGCCTGTCGTGGCGGCAATCCCCGAACCCGTTGGTGGACACCGGCGGTGAGGGATGCCGTTAAGCTGAAGAAGGAGTCCTACCGGTCCCTTTTGTCCTGTGGAACTCTGGAGGCAGCTAATAGGTACCGGCAGGCCAAGCGGAATGCAGCTTTGGTGGTTGCTGAGGCAAAAACTCGGGCATGGGAGGAGTTTGGGGAGGCCATGGAGAATGACTTTCGGACGGCTTCGAGGAGATTCTGGTCCACCGTCCGGCGTCTCAGGAGGGGGAAGCAGTGCAGTGTCAACACTGTATATGGTGGTGATGGTGCGCTGCTGACCTCGACTTGGGACGTTGTGGGTCGGTGGGGGGAGTACTTCGAAGACCTCCTTAATCCCAATAACAAGCCTGACAATGAGGAAGCAGAGCCTGGGGACTCGGAGGTGGGCTTCCCCATCTCTGGGACTGAGGTCACCGAGGTGGTCAAAAAACTCCTTGGTGACAGGGCCCCGGGGGTGGATGAGATACGCCCGGAGTTCCTGAAGTCTCTGGATGTTGTAGGGCTGTCTTGGTTGACACGTCTCTACAACATCGCATGGACATCAGGGACAGTGCCTCTGGATTGGCAGACCGGGGTGGTGGTCCCCCTCTTTAAGAAGGGGGACCGGAGGGTGTGTTCCAACTACAGAGGGATCACACTCCTCAGCCTCCCTGGAAAAGTCTATTCGGGAGTTCTGGAGAGGAGGGTCCGTCGGATAGTCGAACCTCGGATTCAGGAGGAACAGTGTGGTTTTCGTCCTGGTCGCGGAACAGTGGACCAGCTCTACACCCTTAGCAGAGTCCTGGAGGGTGCATGGGAGTTCGCCCAACCAGTCTACATGTGTTTTGTGGACTTGGAAAAGGCGTTCGACCGTGTTCCTCGGGGGATCCTGTGGGGGGTGCTCCGGGAGTATGGAGTACCGGACCCCCTGATAAGGGCGGTTCGGTCCCTGTATAACCGGTGTCAGAGCTTGGTCTGCATTGCCGGCAGTAAGTCGAACCCGTTTCCAGTGAGAGTTGGACTCCGCCAGGGCTGCCCTTTGTCACCGATTCTGTTCATAACTTTTATGGACAGAATTTCTAGGCGCAGCCAGGGTGTTGAGGGGGTCCGGTTTGGTGGACTCAGGATTGGGTCACTGCTTTTTGCAGATGATGTTGTCCTGTTTGCTTCATCAGGCCGTGATCTTCAGCTCTCTCTGGATCGGTTCGCAGCTGAGTGTGAAGCGGCTGGGATGGGAATCAGCACCTCCAAATCCGAGACCATGGTCCTCAGCCGGAGAAGGGTGGAGTGCCCTCTCAGGGTTGGGAGCGAGATCCTGCCTCAAGTGGAGGAGTTCAAGTATCTTGGGGTCTTGTTCACGAGTGAGGGAAGAATGGAGCGTGAGATCGACAGGCGGATCGGTACGGCATCCGCAGTGATGCGGGCTCTGCATCGGTCTGTCGTGGTGAAAAAGGAGCTGAGCCATAAGGCAAAGCTCTCAATTTACCGGTCGATCTATGTTCCTACCCTCACCTATGGTCATGAGCTATGGGTAGTGACCGAAAGAACGAGATCGCGAATACAAGCGGCTGAAATGAGTTTCCTCCGCAGGGTGTCTGGGCTCTCCCTTAAAGATAGGGTGAGAAGCTCAGTCATCCGGGAGGGGCTCAGAGTAGAGCCGCTGCTCCTCCGCATCGAGAGGAGTCAGATGAGGTGGCTCGGGCATCTGATCAGGATGCCTCCTGGACGCCTCCCTGGTGAGGTGTTCCGGGCACGTCCAACCGGGAGGAGGCCCCGGGGAAGACCCAGGACACGCTGGAGGGACTATGTCTCCCGGCTGGCCTGGGAACGCCTCGGGATTCTCCCGGAAGAGCTAGAAGAAGTGGCCGGGGAGAAGGAAGTCTGGGCATCTCTGCTCAAGCTGCTGCCCCCGCGACCCGACCTCGGATAAGCGGAAGAGAATGGATGGATGGATGGAAGCTACTGTAGTACTTAGTTTTTGCAATAATTATTTTGACTATGATTTCCCGGCTTGGGTTTTTGTATATGAATCACATTGATTAGAGATTTAGACTTTGGCTTGACTCCTCACAGCAACTTTGTATGCTTCATACACATCATTTCCATCTCATGGCCTTTCTGGGCTCGATTAAACCCTGTACACAGGTTTCTACGTAAGTGCTCATCACGGTTATTTGGTAAGCAATGGATGAAAGCTAGCAGTAATAGGACTGAAAAATCAGTTGCACATTTTTAGATTCCCACAGTGTGTACCTTGCCACTGCTTAGCTTAGTTTATTGTTTTTTTTAAAGTTTGTCCTGTTTCACTAAGCGGGCAGAGCCACGGGGGACGACTAGTCTTCTATAACTCTGTGATGACCAGTGCGATTTTCTACGCTTTGGTGTGCCGGGCTGGTGGCATCACTTCAAGAGAGGCCCACCGAATCAACAACATAATTAAAAGGGAAAGCTCAGTTATAGGACACACTCTGGACACCTGGAGGTAATAGCAAGGAGAAACTCAGTGCCGTTATGAACAATGCTTCACATCCACTCTTTGACACACTACCACAGAGGACTTTCAGCCAACAAATCATTCAGGAGGTGTGTTAAGAAACGCTACGGGGCCTCCTTTATGCCAACAGCAATACGTCTGCATAATTCCTCAGTGGGACTGTGACAACCAAGTCAGAACTTTTCTTTCTAATTTTTTTGCTTTATAGTAATTCTCGTGTGTATTCAGACCAAAGTGTGTGCGTAATTATTTATTTACTTTCTTATCTATTTATGTATTTATTTATTTAAAGAGCTTCTGTAAAAAGCCAAATTTCCTCCCCGCTGTGGACAAATAAAGTTCCATCTATCTATCTATTGTAATGGACAGCCGGGTCCCATGCCCGCCTGGGACACCTTTGCTACATCGGTTCCGGGGGAGCAGCTATGGACAGTTCAATACCTCCCCCGGGATGCTTGGTGGCAGCCTCCCTGGTGGACGATGACTCCCCAACCTAGCGCATGGCTCCATGGGAGATGGAGTCCTCCACAGCCTGGTTGGGGGCTCGGACGGCCGCTAGGAGGAGCTGCAGGGATTCAGCAGCTCAGTTGGACGTATTTTCAGCCCCACCCGGAAGGGCAATTAGGACCAGGTGGTCAAGCACCTGGAATGCCAGCCACCACCACTCGAGGAGCCAGAGTTGGGAGGAAGGAGACGAAGCTTGAGGAGGAGAAGTGGTGGTAAAAGGGAGAAACTGTTGGTGTGTGTGACAAGTGCTTTATGGACTGTGTATTGCCTGTGGGTCACGGGGAAGACGTGCGCCCACGGGTGAAGAAAAATAAAAGTCTTGTGTGTTTATACGTGTCTCTGTGTCCATCTTTGTCGGGTCGGGCAGCTATATAGCGCCTTTGTTACACTATGTATCTATCAATAATTTTCTAATTTTTGTTTGTACTTATAATACTTGTTTTACTCAGGTTAAACACTCAGAGCAGAAATGTTTCTAGAAAGATGCCCTTCCTGATGTCAGCCTCCTATTTGATTTTTACCACAAGTAAGAGGGACAGACATCTTACAAAGCTTGCATTTTTTAGAGTTTTTTTACCTTGCAATTCACCCAAATTATTTCAGTAGTTTCAGCTGTTAATTGTCTTTTATTTATCAAATAAAGTCTCCACCTCTACAATAATTATCATACTACTTACTGTGAATGCAGTAGACTGGTGCCACTAGTGGATTACCTTATGCTAGTGTAAATCCCTAATTTTCTGTAAAGTATGTTTCTAAATGCAAAAAATATGTAAAGGATGTCTGTTTAACCTGGGGCTAATTTGTTTCAACTGTAGATAAAACAAGTGATCTATGACTTACAAGTCAGCTGTCTGCAACAGGTTCCATCTTGTTATAATGCTGTACAGTTCCTAAAATTTTTGATTACACCTTGTATGGTGACTTCATGTTTTTAGCTGATGACTCTGCAATTTCAAACTCAAACATTCCTTCAGATGACACCTAGAAGGTACTGTAGGTACAGAGCACAAAACCAGAGACAGACTAATAACTAGTAAAAGGCACTTGAAGTAGTTAATGGTGCACAGAAAGACATGTACTGAGGGAATCTGTCCAATCATACCATTCTCGTTAGTAGTTACTGGATATTTTTATAATAGTTAAGTGTATGTTGACAATTTCAAGTTAGTTCCTGTAATAATTACATTATAATTATGAAATTTCTGGCTGCAATCCAAAGATTAGTATCAATTCCAGGAAGAAACAGAACATTTTAATTCATGAAAGCCAGACCAGAAATATAAATCTTGTCAAGCATAACAATATTTAGCTTCTGTTAGGGACATTCATTTTTTCCCACAGTCTAAAGAAAACCTCAGATCTTCCCAATATAAATGAGTGTAAGTATAAATAAGTCTAAAAGAGCCCTGTAGTCAATTACTATTGCTGTGCATTCCCTGAAACACAGTACTGTAAAACATGTTCCAAGAATAGATGATTGGATTAATACTTGACATAGGATGTTTTGACTAATGCAATAGTAACAAATCAATTACAGATAAATGTGTAACTTATCTACTAGAGTCAAAAGTCTACAACCAGTTGCACCTGACTACAACCTTGTATTTCATACATTCACAATCAAAAAGTTACATGGCACTCCTTGTATCTGTCAGCACTACAAAGGAACAGTTTGCTGTTTTACAAGTATATCTGATCGGTGAAAATGCACAAAATTAAATTTGTCTGTTTGGTTCTACTTCTTGTCAAATACAATGTTGTATTTGTGCTATGTCTTCTTTGCAGTTAACATAGTGCTTTCTGCTGTATGAATGAATATGAATATTCTGAAATTCCACTATGCAACTCAAAGATACCATTCAGCAAAAATGGTGTTGTAGCACACTCTTTAATATTTAAATTTTAATTGACCACTTTTAGATCTGGGCGGCATGGTGGCATAGTGATAAGCACTGCTGCCTTGCAGTAAGGACACCATGGTCCATGTCGTGGGTCCTTCCTGCTGGGATAGGCTCCAGACCACCACAATCCTGCACAGGATTAAGTGTTAAACAATAGTATGACACTTTTGATCTCAAAATGCATTTGTTTAGCAAAGGAACTTATTCTCTTTGTAAAACTGTACAGTTAAGTGTTAAACAGTCTACAAACCTTATAATTAAGGGGAGTGGATTACAACACATTATTATTACATAAATAGGAAGGTCAAAACCATGACAAACCTTCCAAAATATGAAAAACTTCTTTTTGATTTATTAAATAAAATGAACAACTCTTCACTAAAATACATAATAATTAAATCATACACATATACAAAGCAATAATTAAATAATTAATCATTATTTTATTAATGAACAAGTGTTAGATGTCTTGTCCCACAATACCAAATCATTTTTAAAAAATTGGCCAAACTTTCCAAAATCTACACCCACGCTTGAGCCATACTGTTCAAAACCTTTAAGTAGTCATAATCATGAAATAAGGAAAACCTAACAACAAAATACTCCTTTATCTTTTAGAAAAACAAATAATCAAACGGAGAGAGGAAACCACGTAAAATACTAGCTCTTTGAAAACACAATAAAGATTTACTATAAGCAGTCATTAAACACAACACAATTATCAAAAAACGCAAAAAAGGTTATGCCACAAAAAGCAACCAATGCAAACAAGTCCAAATCCACTATCCAGATAATAGAAACATAAAGAAAAAGTTTGATAACCAACTACTTGCAGATGCTTATTCTGTTAAACTCAGAGCTGGGGGGTATTTTTTGTACGTGGATTACTCGTTTAGCTGGATGTAATTGTTGACGATTTGGTCTGATCCTGGATCTGTCGGTTTTTCAAAACTCTTGCTGGATGTGTTGTCATAGCAGCACATCCAAATCCTCAAACCTGCTCGGAGCAGGTTTGTTCGATGTAAACAAGGATTACCTCACACACTTAATCAGTGTTCGTGCATGGAATTCGTTCAGTCATGGCTTCGCCATTCATGAATGAGCGACCAATTGATATCAGTGCACAAATTATAAGAAGAGAATTTCATATAGAGAGGGTTTTGCGCGATCGGCAAGATATTTTATTGCTCCCGGAGGAAATTCTTTTCGAAAGATACCGCTTTAGCCGGGGGGGAATATTGTACCTCAAAGATTTATTAGCACCTTATATTGAAGTCAAACTAGGCGAAGTCAGGCTCTCACAACCACACAGACAGTATGCATTGCTTTGAGGTTTTTTGCAAGCAGCACTTTATTTATATATTGTAGGCGATGCGGTAAAATCTAACTAAAAGTGCAGTTTACCAGGCAATTCATGTCTTCATCAAATATTTGACTTTCGTCAATATCTCGTTGGTCAGAAACAGGTTTTAGGGATCTGACATCCCCTGCAACTGACCCAACAAAAAAAAAAAGAAGGCTATATGGAACCTACCTATGGCACACATTGAGGACAAATATATGCAATGACCATCCTTTACCTGAAATGAAGTGACCACTGCATCCTGCCACTGGTTCTGAGGAGGACCTTCCCCCTGGAATGCCCTCAGAAACAGGGCGATGGGCATTTTGCTGGATAGCCAACTCTTCTGCAGGGGTTAGGTCTGGACCATGTGGACCGCCACCTGTTTTTTGCTTGTCTGCCTTCTTATTAGCTTTAAAATTAATGTTTATATTATATATGATTCTTTATGTCAACAATTCTTTAAATAGTTATATACCAATATTTACCAATTTGAAGTATATTCTTTTACTTCACTTTAATCTGTTCCCATGTTCTCCTTGTGCTCACGTTTGATCTGGAATTATGACATATTAAATAATATCTGACACATAGGAAATGAAACGCTTCATTCAGTAAGTACAATGCACACTACTTATGCGTTTAATTTGTCGGCCATTTTTTGCCAGCCGCCTTTTCTGGTTTGGGCTGCTTTTGCAGTGTTACCTCTTGTTCATATTAAATCTTGAAATTCTTCATATCCTTCGAATAAAAGGTCCTGCTCCGCTTGTGTTTAAAAAAAAAAAAAAAAAAGCGCCTGTTCTTTCATCATTTTGTTACAGCCTATCAAACACTTGCTGATCACGTTTTCTGGACTCAATACATATGAGCTTTTCAATCAGCGTGGGTGCGCACATTCATCTCAGATGAATCCAGCTAGACTAATCTACTACATGGTTGCGCTTGAAAAAATGACTTATCCCAGATGAGTTTCACTGGCATTAACTCATCCAAGCTGAGGCATCTGATCTCAGATGATTTAAGTGACATACGGAAAATACCCCCCTGATCTGGAAGGCTTGACCCTCTGTCTGAACTTAAATAGGTGGAAGGCCATCCTCAAGCTGCACAACATGGTGGCCGCACCATATCTGAAAACTCTATTCTACAGTAGGGGACAGGGCACAAAACTAAACACATTATAAATACAATAAATAAACAAAACAATTTTTAGCACATAATGACAAAAATGAATAGTAACACATAAAATAACATCAATGCATAAAAATAACAAATTTTATAAAAATTAACATGAGACAGGGATAAAACCCAGGCTAAACCATAACAAACACATTTTAAATAAATAAAAAAATCAGAACTAAGCAACTAAACCCCAGAATAATTAGCAACTGAGGAAATTGTAAGAAATTAAACAAATAACAAAAGGTAGTTACCAAAGCCAAAAAAGTAACCCAAAACAAAAAAAAAACAAAAAACTGGGTGTTAGAAGAAGGAACATAACCTTTTTCTGGAAGAAGAAGAACTTTTCCTGTAATGTTCAAAAAGTGGACTTTTACATAGGCACTTTTTCAGTTTCTTTGCTGAAATAGTCTGTTATGTGAAAACAGTTGATCATTTTACTACTGAATGTTGTGCCTTGTCTGTTGATGCTTTTGTGTTTGATTAAGAACTACTTAAATGTTTTGATAATTAAAAATGTAATAAGCTCTGCCATTGCGTGGCTATACAAGTTTTTGTTGATAAGAGAAAAGAACTGGCTTAAATGTACAATGTAGGACTGCTACCATAATACACATATTGTTTCAAAAGCTATTTCTAAGTTCTACAAACATGTTGTGCTATTGGCTCCAATTTATGATGTCAGAAGTGCAAGCTAAAGCAGCTGATTTTGGAAAACACAATTTTAGTTTTATGAACTTTGGATAATAGCCGAACTTTAAGAGATCAGTAAAAGAGCTAATCAGAAAAAGAAGAGAGGTGAAGGACAGACAAAGGACATATAAAGTATAAGTGAAGGAGGAGAAGGAATGGGAAGTGAATCGAATGCTCCGAGGTATTGCTTATACTTCAAGCAGCACAAGAAATGGACCACTTGGAAAGACTAACATCTACCAGTACTGGGATATATTCGTATTTACAGCTTTATTTTTGCCATTGTTTATGGCACAATCTATGTGAACAATGCCTAAATATTAACATCTATTAAATCCTGATTTTGTGACTGCATATTTGTTCTATGTTAAGCACTGGGAGCTCAGAACCAAGTTCTTTTCTCAGCTAGGTAAATCTTGGTGTGGGAAAGTAAAGTTCAAACAGGAAGACTGCAGTGATAGTCATATCTAGGTGAAGTATGAAGAAACTGCTGTCAGAAAGTAGTGAACTGTAGTCTTGGTTGGAAGCACATTTCAACTTTAAACTGTATAACCCCAAAGGAGAAGTGGTAAGTTGTAAGAACAGGTAAATTAAAGAAGTGTCAAAAAAATTAACATTATATTCTGGGTCCGTATTAAAGGAATCTGTGCATTTGATAAAGGAGATTTGTTTTAAGGAGTGGTGTTCCTAGAGGCCTTTTCATAGTAAATCACTGGGAGAAGCCCAAAAAAGGATCCAATACAACTTTTCTCCAATGAATCCTGTCAAACTTTTACAAAAAGGATTTGGAAGAATTAAGAAACTACTAAGGCCAAAATGTGCAAAGCAAAAACATAAACCAGAGAAGACAGCAAACATTCCTGAAACCTAAACGTAAGTCTCAAAGGAAACAAGACCTTAAAATAAACAAGTGAAATACAGAAAGGAGAAAGACAAGGACTAAAAACACAACTGCAAAACTTACTTACACCACAGCAATAGGGTAACGGTCACTGCAATCTGTTATTAAGTGATAGCTGAACCTGAGATAGTGATTCTGTGGGTGGCCCCACCCTGGCTATGTTAGCACAAAAAATAATATGAAGGATTAAGTTCAAATCATAAATCCAAATAGTAAACACTACAATAGTAAAACTTAGGAAGCATGTTAAAAGGGGTAAGGTTCAAGTGTAGTCCTGGCAGCTATTGTATAAAGAAAGGATCTACTTACAAACAATGACTGGATCAAACATGAACTTTTGAATGAAGGTAAGGCTGCAATTTAGTGAAGGATTTAGTTAGAAAAGCTGATAGACAAAGAAAGCAGAGTAAAAGCATATTAAACTGTTGTAATAAAAATGACTATTATAATATTAATGCAATAATGAGATTCAGCCACCCCTGTAATGCAGGATCAGACTATTTCTTTATTTATTGCAATTTGGAGTGCTAACGGCTTTGGGGATCCAAGGTTTCATATGTTTTTAAAATGTATAAAAGTAAAACCAATGACTGTACTAACACACCCTTATAATGTTGTAAATACAACATAGCAACTTTAAACCAACTTAACAATGAAATGCAGTGCTGAATGAGGTTTCATGTTGATAAAATTGTGTTTTATAACTTTTTTTTTTGGTATATAATTTTTAAAGTTATGGTTTTATCCTACTTTGGGACACTAAATCTTAAAAATCTGTACAATTATTAAAAATGCCTACAATCTGTAAACCTAAAAAGACAAACTCATGCCTAAAATTAAAAATAATGCCTAAAGGCACATAATCTTAATAATTCCTAACTTTCCCAAAACCTAAAAATTCACACTAATGCCTACATTTAACATTAATACCTAAGGGCCCCTAATACTAATAATACCTACCATCCCCAATCTCCAATTCCTAAACCTAAAATGAATACTTAACGGCATCTAATCCTTAAAATCCCTACATTTTTAAATGTTATAGGCCTACTTACCATCCCAAAACATAAAAATACAAACCCATGCCTAAATTTAAGATTAAGATTAATACTTTAGGGCCACTAATCCTAATAATCACTAAATTCCCCAATCCCCAATTCTTAAACTTAAAAATATAACCCATGCCTCAACTTAAATTTAGTACATAAGGTCCCCTAACTTTAATAATCCCCAAAAACACTTAAAAAATTGTATCATATACAATTTTGAAAAAAGGGGCCATTATTTTTAATTTTCTGCATTCTGAATTAAAAAAGATTCCGTACAATTATCCAAAAAGAGAAAAACACAGGAAGAAAATTCTGTAAAAAAATAATAAAGTGAAGAAACAATAGTAAATAATAATAAGCATATTAAAAAATAACATTTTCATCATTTTTAATTTACTTTTAATTACACATATTTTTATTACATTTTTTACTGCTATACTATTCAAGAAGATGAAGGATTCAAAAAGCAATGGTTAAGATTAAAAAAATAATGGCTAAGGTTTTTCCCCCCTTCCTCCTACAAACAGCGGTTATAGATTCTAATGCAGCAATGCAGTCTTACAACTGCTGGTTGCACAGCTCATTGCAAAAGCATCTAAACTAATAATCTTAATAAGTCTTGTATAGCCTCTGGATTTAAAGGCTTTAAATAGAATCATGGTTGCTCCCCAAAAGTCTTCTTCTTTGCTGCAGATTCTATAAATCTCAATAATTCAGACTTAATTATTCCCCTAAATATTATGTTTTGGAAGGAAACTTTGTTTATAAAGAAGGCTGTGTGTGTCGGTTTGTTTAAAGAAGACTTTGGTCGCCAAATACTGTTTGCTTCAAAAACTATTTTGTTGAGATATTCGACTTGTGCAAGATCTACGTTTACTTACATTGATGTCTTTCCATTGGTAGTTCAGGGTGTATAAATATTCTTCAGATTCTCCAAGAGAGTGATCCTATATTCCCCCAACGTCATCTAGACATCTAAAGTGTTTCATTGGTATTAATCAATACTTTGAGTGAACTTCCTGTTCCCAATGAACCATAAAAAATATTTGCGTACACTGGTGTAAATTTCTTGCCCATAGCTGTACCTTATATATGGAGGAAAAATTGCTAATTTAAGTGAAAGTCATTTCTTTTGAGGGAAAGTTCCTAAAGTTTCATTATATATTGGTTGGGTCTTTGTGGGTTCTCCCATTAATGGTTTGTTAATGATTTCTAGGCCTTTGTCAATGTTGATGATGGTATACAGATTTGTGACATCTATTGTAAATAAAAGTGTTGACTTTTGAAATTGGTATTTCCCTGTTTTTTCAAATGAAATGTTATGTGTCTTTTATGTAGCATGGATAGATTGTTGACAGCAAATTTAAATAGTAATCAAGGAATTCTGCCACTGCATAAGATTCACTCTCACAGTCCGACACAATAGGTCTACCTGTTCTAGAATTTGTTGAAACTCTTTTATGACCTTTCTTCCTCTTGTTTTTTTTAAATTAGGTTCTGGATTTCTTGTTGGATTTGGTTGTCCTTTGGTTCCCAGCCTGATTTATGAGTAAAGGGGGGATTACTGGCTTACATGGAATTTTTTTTCAAAGTAGGCTGCCAGTTTTAATTTTCTGTGGAATTCATGGATGTCTGCCCAAAAGGTTCATGTGGGTTCTGGTTTGGAGTAGGGCTATATGTTAATATTCTTGGTAATAATTTGTTTTGTGGTAGAGAAAGATTAACGTATTTGGAGCGGTTTAAGATATTATCTATAATGTTCATTCTGGTTTGTTCGTCCCAAATGATGTTTTTTTTGGGACATAATTATTTAAATATTCAACACCGACATTTATGCCATTTCTTCAGTCCATTGAATTTTGTCTTTGTACTGTGAAATTTTTTTCTGGTAGTTTTGGGGTATGTTTTTCATTTGAAGCAACATTTTTATTGATGTGGTCCAGCATGTATCATCCAGAAAAAGGTAGTAGACTAGAGAAGTTAAAACAAACTGTAAAATAAACTGTTCTGAGATTTCATTAAGACTTTTTAATTATTTATTGTAGAGGGAATTACCATATTTGTAAACCCACAAAAAATGCCTTACTTTTAACTTGTATATTAGGTTGTTTTAGTTTTTTCATTATGTGACCACAATGTTAGATTTTTGCCTCTGTAACTTTGAATCTTCATATTTTGGAATCCTGCTCAAATTTGAATCCCCCACTATAATGATGGGGTTTTTAACTGAAAGTTGCCAGTCCTTTACTTTGTGAATTGTTTCTATTTGTCAATGAGGAGCATACAAGACCTTAGGCTATTTCAGATGCACCATTTTTCAATTTTTGTTCTTTCTTCTATTAAGTATTTTTTAACCTATTGCCTAAGGTTATCTGCATTTGTGTTTTACCCATGTTGTATGCAAGATTCTGTGCTTAATAATGGTATGGATTGTTTCCATAGGTCTGGCTGTGTAGTGAGATGATTTCCCATATCCTGTTGTGTAGTGAGATGACTGGGACGTATCCAAAGACAGCAATTGTGCTTTATTTTATGTTCCCAAGTCCAGAAGAGAAAAATAAATCATATTTTAATGGAGTCCCGTAGAAGGTATTGTCCTGTATCAGTCAATATACTAATAAGTAATTCCCATCAACTTTGCACTGTCATGACAAATCTAGTTGTACACCTTGGACGGCTTTCATGTACACATGGCCAGCCATGATTACCCATTCATTCATTCATTCATTCATTTATTACCAGGACATTGCAATACAGGTCTGTCTATATATGATAAATAATGAACTCTATCGAAACTCGTATACAACGTAAAGGAATGTATTAGAAAGTAAAACGTAAAGAAACTGTTACCTGTTTTTACTTTCACCAGCAATATGTCTAAAGGTCTCCATTTGAACATTTGACTTGGAGAACTTGAAGCATGGCACCATGCAGAGTGCAATATAACATGTTTCTTTGAACTGTTTATGATTGTTACATACAACACTTTTGGTAGTTGGTGACTGTTTGTGCTCAGTGGGTGGCAGAATGTCCATGTACAGCTGTCCTGCCACTCAGGAAAAGTTGGGACACCTTGTAATAAAGAAACACTTTCAGGGCAAGTATCTACTTTGTAATCACTTAGATTGATTTTTGGAGAACAAAGAAACGTAGTCTGACATAGAGTAACTTGGTCAAATTCATGTTAGGCAAAGGCAAATGAATTTAGAAAAAGACATAGTCTGCAAAATTATAAACATAGACCATTACCACCAGAAAGCAACTCAAAATTTAATATTAATTTATTGTCAGAAGATTTTTCAAATGCTGTGTGAAGCTAAGGCCAAACTGACCTCAAGTGACTATGCAGAAATTTCCATTGTCAGATGTAACTGAGGGCAAAGTCAGATATAGTATGTGGCACAACAGCCAAAGGTTTTGGCAATGTTTTATGCTATTGGTGATTTTTTTTGTGTCTGTCAGATACTCCAAAATGTACTTCCTATGAAAATGGTCTTTTGAATTCACAAACACCAAACTGAAGAAACTTCAATTTATATTTAGTTTTATTATAATCAAATAATTTTGTAGTTACTTTGTTTTGGATATTTGATGATATAGGGATAAAACAAAGACAGTTCTAAATTGCCAGACAAATTACATATTTGAATAAATCAAAAATTGAATCACCTTCCATGCATGGAAAAGCAGAGTTATTGGTTCCAAGCTTTAACCTTTAATTTCATTGCTTAAAACATTTGTATTTATTCCTTGAAATACAAGGTGTAATTGAGAGTGCTGCTCTGGGAGGTGACACAATTAGTTTATTTCAATTCAAATAAATAAATATATATATACATATATATATATAAAAACATTTGTAAACAATCTAATCCAAAGCTCAAGGGAAATTTATTTAAGCTTCACTGATTCGAAGCAGGATTACAATGAACAAATGAAAAAGGCCTTGGGTCTTAAGAGTTAACCACCTGGGAGCTGTCCAGTGTTAATTAGGACTGATATGTCTGCAGGCAACCGTATTTCTGCAATTTACCAAATTTAAATTTGCCTCCAATTGTGTTACGGTTCAAGGAATTTCAGTGATTGGTAAAAAAAATAGCAATCCTTGCACAAGATAAAAAAGTAAAGATAAGCTAATCACAGAACATTCAGCTTTACTCTGCTTCTCTTTTAATTCTTTAGGTGCACCACCTTTATTAATTTACTGCAGAGGTTAGGTGGGTGGCAGGGTTCGGGGATTCCCTATGCTAAACTCATATTTGTTTTCCACAGAATTAAATTCTAACTTTGCTGCAGTAAATCCCAAAAAGCAACGCAAAAGAAAATTATTAATGCCATCATATTACATGTTAAATGTAAAGTGACAAAGAAAAAAGTGGAGTGTGATTAAAAATATTTTAAAAAATCATCTGGTGTGAGTAAGTAAAGCATGATAGGCTCTAGGTCACTTGGGCTGTGTAATACAATGGATCCCAACCTTTTTTATGGTGCAATCCACATTATTAAAAAAAAAAAAAAAAAAACCTTATCCTAATTGCTATTTTCTGCTAAACGCAGGTAAAACAAACTTGTTGGATTTGATGATGCTACTACAATAAAAATTCACTGTGACACTGCCAGCTGTGTATAAGAAAACAAAGTTGTATGAGATAAGGAGTTTGACCTCCATGTCAGCCCAATGTGAGCAAATAAATTACCTAAGCTTCTTCCTGAGAAGAATCTAAATGATGTTAACTGAAAAGAACACAAAATAAAAGCAGGAATACGTGATTATAGTAAAATATTATGATCTACAGTATGTGTCTGTGGCTTTAATGCGATTGGTAAGTTTGACTTTGGTGATACAAAAGAAATACAAATGTGAAGCACACAAAGAGGAGCAGAGTTGTAAGGAGGTATGCTGAGAGTCACCTTCAAAACCAGCAAGAATAAACGTGGTCAGGAACCAAGCAAGGCACCTCAAAATATCAGTCTGAGAAGCAGGCTTTACAGGAATGCACTTAAGAGATAGATTCACGGGGATACCGAGAAATGGCACTGAAGTTACACATGGGGCAAGAGATATGAAGTATTTTAAAATATATTCCATTAACTGCCTTTGATACCTAACATAAGTAATAAGACATAAATGAGAAAAGTCAGTCATTTCCCAACCCGCTATATCCTAACTACAGGATCATGGGGGTCTGCTGGAGCCAATCCCAGCCAACACAGTGCACAAGGCAAGAATAAATCCCAAGCCAGCCCACCGCAGGACACATCAAGCACACACTAGGGACAATTTAGGATCGTCAGTGCACCTAACCTGCATGTCTTTGGACTGTGGGAGGAAACCGGAACACCCGGAAGAAACCCACGCAGACACGGGGAGAACATGCAAACTCCACGCAGGGAGGACCCGGGAAGCGAACAATGACAAAAGTAATACTTTTAATATTGGGGTACTTTTTTAAAGAAAGTAATCCATTGCAAATTGCTTCTCTCAAATTTTAATGGGATTACTTTACTCATTTATGGAAAATGTAATCATATTACTAATTACCTAATTGTTATGTTATTTTTTAAACCATGCAAATGTGTACCAATTGGAAAATACAAATATGACATGCCATGTGTAACCAATTGGAAACTATAAATGTAACACACAAATTTCCTTTTAATAAGGAGTGAAAATGAACAGAAATTCATCAATTAAACAACAAACTGTGTAACTTAAATTAGCACTGTACCATTTTGAACATTTAATTTTGTTCTGACTCAGTATCGAAAGATAATTAGATATGCTGGTATAAACAGATAGGAAAACTGAAGTATTTTACAGTACATTACATTAATTAATAAGTATAGTATCCTGGCAGAATGTACGGACAAGACATGATCTCCTCAGCATACTCCCTCATTTTTTTTTGTCCATTTGATTGCTACTTCAGTGTTTTCGAATTTTAAAACAATGCAACATCTAAAATGTTCATTAAATTTATTGTATGTACACTCACAAGGACTTAGAATGAGAGCCACCAAGTGCATTCGTGTACCATAACTAGAATTGAGTCTTTTGGCAACTGTAGTTTCACTCGGATGTGACCCTACATTTGAGAATTACTGGTTTAATGTGGTACCATTATTTTTAAAATTATCTCTAAATTACCCAAAAGTCATTCATTATTAAAGTAGATATGAAAATAGTAATGTCAAACAGGACAAACAATAATGCAAAAATTATAATAACCAAAAAAATGTTAAGCCTTACCTCTTTATTTGTTGTATAATAAAATGTACAAGACATGATAACTGAATGTGTCAATATTTACTATTACTTTAAATGCAACATAGTGGGGTGCTGTTGTGCTGAGGCAATGCTCTGCTGTAAAGGTTCATTGCCATTGTGGATGTCTGTAGATGTACCTGGCAAAGACTAGACGGTTCTAGAAAGAGAAGAGAAGAAGGCGGCAGGAAGCAGGTAGGAGAAAGCCGGTGTGTGTGTGTGTGTGTGTGTGCATAGAAGGCAGCTGAGGAGTGAGCCCTAGCGGGGTGTTTGGCCGACACCTAGGGCAGTCGGTAGTGGTCGCGCCCACTGAGCATTTTGAAGAGCGGGAGTGACCGGAAGAAGGATGGCTCACCACAGAAGACATCGGGAGTCGGGAGGCTTGGGAGGTGGATTCCCCAGCGTGAGCATCCTGGTCGCTGGGGAACCCAAGTCTCAGTCTGAGGAGAGCAGAACCGAAGCCAGGGATCAGGAAGCCTCCAGACCAGCAGGCAGGGCAGGTCAGCTGCAGCAAGGGTGACTCCCCTGGTGCATTGCCTGGATGGGAGAAGCAGGGGAGTTGCCTGTTATCAGAAGAAGAATGCAAGGACAGCTTCCAGCCATTGTTTTAACCTCGTTTGTTTTTAAGTTTTTTTTTTCTATTGGATTTTAACCTTCACTAGTTCACCTGTTTTAATGGATTATTTATTTATTTAATTTATTTATAAAGCACTTTAAAAACAACAACTCAAGGCTGACCAAAGTGCTGTACAAAGAAAAACAACACATAAACACATAAGAACTGAAGAGATTCTTAATAGAAAGTATAAAAAATATACAAATAGCCAACATATTATACAGGGTTAAAAGCCAGAGAGTAAACATGTGTTTTTAAATAGGATTTAAAGGCAGCTAGCGAAGGAGCCTGCCTAACGTGCAATGGCAAATCGTTCCAGAGTTTTGGGGCTTCAACTGAAAAAGCTTGATCACCTTGGAGTTTGCATCGTGCCTTGGGAACGCATAAAAGCACCTGGTCTGCTGACCTGAGAGACCAAGACGGTATGTAAGGGTGCAGCAGTTTCGAAAAATAAAGAGGGGCACACCCATTAAAAGATTTAAAAACAAATACAAGGATCTTAAAATGGATTCGAAAACGAATTGGAAGCCAGTGGAGGGAAGCCAAAATCGGGGTAACATGCTCATGCATTCTTGTGCCAGTTAAAAATCGAGCAGCAGTGTTTTGCGTTTTTGCAGCGTTATTTAATGACTTATATTTGATGCAGTGCACTTTATTTAATTTGGACACTTTGTTTTATTTGCTGTTTTTAAATAAAAGCACCTTTACACTTTTGCACCATCCTCTTGCTTTGTTGTACCTCACTGCCTAGTTCATCGGTGACATTACCAACGGTGTCGAGTTCAAGAGCTCCCAGAAGGAAGATGGGAGAATGGAGCAAACCCAAAACGTCACACGCTGGTTAGACTTTGTATCAAATGAGCGGTTGTTCACGGAGTCCCAAATAAGGCACTTTGCCTGCATTGTGAGGGAGGGTCAGTTACAGCATTATGGCCATGTGGCGTGATTCCCTGAGGATGATCCAGCTCGTAGGATCCTCATTGTTGGGGACCCGAGTGGCTGGACCAGGCCAAGGGGTCCCCCACGTAATACCTGGCTGCAGCAGGTAGAAGGTCGTTTCCGGAGGGTGGGACTGGACCGCGTGTCTGCCTGGGGGGCTGCCAACCAGGATCCCGAGCTGTTTCAAAGTCTGGTGGGTGCGGCAGTGCACTGTACCAGTGCATGCTTCCCAATGTGACTTGATCCCACCATCCCATTTCAGACTTGTTTAGTGTTATTCAGGGTCACATGAAGTTAAAAGTTTTTCCTGGTATTGCTGTGCACAAGACAAGTACTACAGCAGTTTATACTCACACACACACACATTAACACACAGTATTTACCCAGACTTGGTAATTAAACTGCTCATCTTTGTGGATGTAGGAGGAAAGCCCACGCAATCATGGAGAGAAGTTCCATAATGTAATGAATATAGTTGGCCCCGGGCCCTTTACCCATTACTTTGAGATTACTTGATATTTACATAACATAAGAAAACTGCTTTGATTTTGGTTTAACCATACCAGTCTTTTGTTCTTTGTAGATTATTAATTGCATTGGTTCATGTATTCTTTAGCTACTGTTTCTGTTTAGCCTTCATATTGTTTATATCCATTCATCCATATACCTTTTTTCTGAATCTTTTTTTTGTGATGACAAGATCGTGGGTTTAGTGTCCTAAAAAGTTTCCCTAGTTACTCATCATTACAGACTATTAAATTAGAATTCAATAGTCCATGTAGGTGACATGGTAGGATTCCTTAGCTTTGCAAAGTTCAGAGCAGCCAGTGTTGACTAGTACATGCCAGGATGATACCATAGTCAGAGTTTAAGGCAATACAAATGAATGACAATACAAGTGCAAGATGTTAACATTTGACACTTAAAGTCTTATGATTCTATATATGGTTTCTTACAATGGATTTGTCAAAGCAGCACAATTACATATTTCAGTCTTTACATTTGCTTGACCTGGAACACAGCACAGAACAAGCAGCTTTAAAGACAAGTCACTGTTGAGTTAGTGAATGGATGATGATACGTGTTGAGCAGCAGTTGCTTTATTTTTTCTGCATGTGAAGTAAGGTCAGTACGTTCAACTGGAAAATAGAGAAAACAAGACCACCCCCTTGTAGCCTGCAGAGTTGCTAAAATGCATTATCTTGGTCTTGTGTACCTCTTTTAGAGACCATAGAAAGCTAATTACACAGTTGGCCAAAGAATGTAGCCACCAAAAGCCGAGTTCATTAACAAAACAATAGCAATCACTTGTAATTTGGCTGCCTTTAGGACCTCACATTGAAAAGCCTAATGCAGGCTACTGAAACAATGTTTTAGTTGTTAAAAAAAAAGAATTGCATTTTCTGCTTTCAAAATTGACCACTCTTTTGGTTTATAGATAATTACAGAAAAGCTCTTTAATTTGTGGATTTAGCTAACTTTGTGCGCCTACACAATTCTGCCTGTCGTCTACAATTGTATGCTCTTATTCAACCGTGATTTTATTCTGTTAGGCTAGGATGCTAGGAGCAAAGCTTTTCAAGGGTACTTGGCTGAGTAGTGGGTTAGTGGAATGGGAGGGGAAGCCAAAGAAAGAGAAAACCAATAATTATTGTTCCACATAGTTTTGCAAGTATTTCAGAATATATTAAAAGGTGTAGGTTGAATGGATAGCATTAATAAAACTATACTTGGAATGTAAATTGCTAAAAGACAACTAGGTTTAGATTCATATAAAAAAAGAAGAATATAATCAAAGCCTGTACATAAATGGACCTGTTTCTATTTTATAATTATGACTGTGCATTGTATTTGAATCTTCTTTAATTCAAAGATGGCCCTTCAAAGTATATACACTTTTTAATTGTACACAGTACTTCCATAACTTAAACCATTTAATTTTAGTACAACGTGTGTTTAGAGATTTATGTTCTTAACATGTCTTAAAGCCATAACATGTTGAAAGAGCTGACATATAATTTTTTAGAACGTTATTGCCTCTAAGATATAGTGTATCCTGTTTGAAATAATATCAACTATAATCTAATACTGTACAATTAGTAATAATAATAAGGGTTAAATAATGGAATAGGAAAATTATTCATTAATGCACTCAACCAGACGTTAATGTCACCAGTTTTATGTATTAAATAATGCAAGTAAATATAGTAGTCATTGGTAGATAATCTGCCTAAGGCCTCAGGTGAAGGACTTTAAACAACAAGGCTGCCCATTAAATATCAATGTTTGGCTTGCTGAGTGACCATGAGCAAATGAGTTACATACTCTTATCTTGTACATTGCCTTGGATAAAGGCATCTTTCAAATGAATAATAGTGACCATGACTTTGCTTAATCTGTTTTTTTTATCTTTGTTTGAACAGTGTGTACTTGATCAGTTTTATGTCTCAGTGTAAGTTTTCCAAAAGAAAACTTTTAAGAAATGCACTGGTGTCAGTTTGTAGGCTTCTTACATTGTTATTTGCTGCTCTTCAGTCATTACTAATTTTCTCTTTTGAATGATATATTTTATTTGAAGATACTATAAAATGCTTCAAAACCAACATGTGGTCCTTTTTCAGTATTGAACAGCTAGCTTGAATGCACTTATACTATTTCTTCCTCTTTTTATATAACTACTGACACATTCAAGGTGCAGCATTGAGCAACTGCAGCTACAGTAAAATAAACTTCAAAAATGATTGATAAAACAATGTTCTCTCATTTGTAAAATGTCTTTTGAGTTTTTAAATTTTTTCATTGCTTGCTGTTTTTACTTTTAACAGTTGATTATGCATTTATATTTAAGCTAATGTTGTTGGTCCTTGTCTCATGTTTTTAAATTTACACAAGGATTTACTGCACAGAATTTAAGATTTCTTTCTTTCTTTTAAGTTTTCTCTCTGTAGTTAAGACTAACTGAGGTACCTGGCATTGCCTAGGAATAAATAAATGGGAAAAACTGCCTTTTGGAAATTCCACATGGCTAAACCCAACTCTCAATGAGACAAAAAGACATAGTGTTACTGCGGTGGGCTGGCGCCCTGCCCAGGATTTGTTCCTGCCTTGCACCCTGTGTTGGCTGGGATTGGCTCCAGCAGACCCCCGTGACCCTGTGTTAGGATATAGCGGGTTGGACAATGACTGACTGACATAGTGTTAGAAAAAATATTTAATCCATCTGTTACATTTCATTCATCTATCATTACTGCATGTTTAATGAGAAAAGTGAAACTGTTATCAAAAAATTTCAATTCAGTAAAAATCTTTTCATTTTTAAATAATGTAATGGGGATGCTATCCCATTTTTGCAGGAGTTCAAACACTAGCAAGCCTTACTTAGTGCAGTTTGTCAGCAGAGAACTGATGCCCTAATGATCAGTCTACAAAGCCAATAATCAGCTTTATAGGTAAACATGGCAGAAACTGTTCAAATGCATGCCATGGACTCTGTTCTGCTGGTGTTAGTGCATAGAATGTAACAAAAATGACAAAGGTGAAAACAGAAAGAGATAGTAGAGATGGTGTGGTGATTTCCTGATGTTTGCACAGCATTCTCAAAGGCTGGTTTTCAATTCAAGCATCTTCATTATGCAATAGCTGAAAACAGGACTCTTGACCAACGAATATGGGGCATAGGGAAGTCTTCAATTCAAAATTGTGACACGATATGAGGGGGCTTCCTGTTTGTGCACTACTTTAATTTTCTGGAGTTATTTATTCCACAATATTTTAGCAAAAAATACATGCATTTTGCATGTTTTGACTGTACAATAAGAATACTTGGCAAGTGGATTACGCTATATGTTAGTGAAGTATTACATTAAAAACGCATTCCAGATATATTTGTGGTGGCTCACCAGCTTTCACAGACAGCTGCTCAAGTGATGTAAAAATGGCAATGGTATTCTATCGCCAGTTATGAAGTGTTTGTGACATAACATCAAATTTTTAAAAGAAGTACCAGATAGAGAGTGAAATTTGCTTTTGAAATCTCAAGGTGAAATTGTTGGCTGCTTCATGCAAGGATGGAGTTCAGATCTGGATCTTTGCTGATAACCTATACTGTTAGAGAAGTTTTGAATTTTTATGTAATGGAAGTTTTTTTCTCATCCCATCTTCTCAACCACTTCTCCTAGTGAGAGTTGCAGGGACAGCAAGCTAAGATTGTCATCCCAGACTTCCTTGTCCCCAGCTGCAGATTCCACAGGGACTCTGTCAAGTAGAACATGCCCAGAACATCTCCAAGGGAAACTTCCTGGGGAGCGTCCTTATGAAATGTCCACATTATCCCAGCTGGGTCCTCTCGAATTCAGGGGAGCAGCGACTCTACTCTGATGGTCATCTGACCACTGAGCTTTTCACTCTGTCATGGAGTGTCAACCCAGCAGCCCTGCAAGGTAACCTCATTTCTGCCGCTTGCAATTTAGATTAACCGGTAAACCAAAAATTTTGTCTTTAGGCTTGGCTCCAGTTTCTCCACCAAGAACCAGTGCAGTACTCGCAGAATGGCTTCCACCCTGCCAATTCACTTATTGTTGTCTACTCCCTTATTCCATCACTAATGAACAAGATTCCAAGATACTTCAGCTCCTCCACTAGGGCAGTTGTTATCCCTTCATAAAAATATAAATATATGTACAGCACGCTGTAGATGAAATATTTTAACAAGAGTGGAACTGTCCCAACAAATTTCTTGAAAGAATAAAAAATGCCAAATTTCAACAAAATTAGTGCACTAGGAGATGAGCTGTTTCATCTGGATAGTCAGACATGGCTATTGTAGTAGGTGCTTTTAACCTTTATATATGAACAAAACTAAAAAAAGGTACAGAGTCAGGATCATCACATAAATTTTTAAGCTTCCAGTCATGGGCAATATGCAATGTACCCCTTCACCTTAATCAGTGACGGAATTAATTATCTGTATGCATTTGAGTAGTTTAAATAAATAAGCCACTTTTTCAAGTGAATTCTATAATGCCTAAAAAGTTTTAAATATGAATAGGTAATTAGATTACATAATATTAAGTAGTGTGCACAGGGTAATGTAACAGAAAATTGTACTAACAAAGAAAATTTTCTTTTTTTTATTTAATTTTATTGATATTCCTTGAAGAAAACAACATTCCATAAAGTCATATCAAATTTAACAAACCATTATTTAACCCCCGTCTGAGAGGCAGAGAAAATACAACATGAGCAAATCTTAAAACAGAGAGATAGAGAATGTCCTTTTCGACGATATAAATGCTTATTCTAAGATTTGATTAATTAGATCTTGCCATATTTTAAAAAAGTTTAGAACAGGTCACCTAAGTGAGAATTTTATTAAGAAAATTTTCTGCTCATGCTGACCTGGTCATTAGAGGAAATACTGGCCACTTGTAGTTGTGACTCTAGCTGAGTGTCATCTAATGAATTTTAGGCTGCAAATGACTGGACCTTAGCATCATTCTCTATTATTTCCACCAAGAATCACTATAATCTATCTATCTATCTATCTATCTATCTATCTATCTATCTATCTATCTATCTATCTATCTATCTATCTATCTATCTATCTATCTATCTATCTATCTATCTATCTATCTATCTATCTATCTATCTATCTATAAGAAAGAGGGAAGTCATAATATTTTTATGTAAGAGTAAGGGCAACAAGCAACCGTATGGTGATCATGGAGTCCAGCATTGACCAAAGTCATCAAAGATATTTGCTTTAAGAACATCAAATTTATATTGTATCAATAAACTAACCTTCATAGCATACACAAGAGCTGAGCAACATTTTTCATCAGTCCATTTCACTACATTACCTGTGTACATTACGTAGAAATACGGTAGATATGGTCATGCGTAAACTCAATGGTCAGTTGAACTGTTAGTAGGTTGATATTCAAAAACACTGAAAGGTCAATCACACTTCAACTTGCTGTTCTGTTTAGTCTTCATATATTTCTCAAGTTAGAAATAAACCAGGAGCACAAATGCACAAAGAAGAAGAATAATGCTTCTAAAATCGAATATAATGCTTTTCTGCATAAAACTGTTTATTTTACTTTTTTGATACCACATGTATTAGTTGGATAGTTACTCTTGAAGTTTTTTGTTCATAGTCTTATATTCCTCATTTCTAAGTAGTTGAATACTCGACTTTGTCAGAATTAGCCAAACTATGTCCTTAACAGCTCTAAAACCAGTACCTGAGCTTTCCTGGGCTTTCTTTTGCTGTATTCTAGTGATTTTTTTCTGTCACTTTTGATATTTGCAATAAAATATTCACATTTTCTTGGCTATAATCATTGTATTCTTTGCTAAAGTAATTTTTCAATTTGAAAATATTTTTAATACAGTCAATTCACAACATAAGCTGTAAAATTTGGAAATGTTGTAGAGTATTTAATTGTTGAATTGAGGCTAAAAACAAAACTTATTTTTATTCATAACTCATTCTTGATATCCTTATATTTTGTCTCATTTCAAACTAAAATTGAAAACATGTTTTATCTTGTTGATTCTGCTTTAAATAAAATGTTTTCATGCTTAACCTTACTTCTTGTCAATTTGATTGATAATGAAATTCTTAATTGTGCAATGATGTATGTATTCTGCAATTCCATCCATCCATCCATCCATTTTCCAACCCACTATATCCTAATACAGGGTCACGGGGGGCTGCTGGAGCCAATCCCAGCCAACACAGAGCGCAAGGCAGGAACAAACCCCGGGCAGGGCACCAGCCCACCACAAGGTACACACACACACACACACTAGGGACAATTTAGGATCGCCACATGCACCTAACCTGCATGTCTTTGGACTGTGGGAGGAAAATGGAGCACCCGGAGGAAACCCACGCAGACACGGGGAGAACATGCAAACTCCACGCAGGGAGGACCCGGGAAGCTAATCCAGACCTCCTTACTGCGAGGCAGCAGTGCTACCGCTGTGTCACTGTGCCGCCCTATTGTGCAATTGCTTGTTTTGAAATCTTAAATATTCAATGTGTACTCCGCTCAGTCCTGAGTAGATCAGAACTATAATAACAGTGCGTCGTTCTTTGTTAACAGAAACTTAAATAAAATACAATAGCTTGTTGATTCACATTTCAGCCTACCATCACACTTTAACACTAAAATGTATAAATATTTTGTGAGTTTCACATACAGTGTGTTACTATGTAATTACATGAGCAGAAATACAAGACCCGGAAGTTCTCCTATTGACTTTATATGCTCAAAAGCCTGCTGCTAATCTGCTTGCTTCTTTAGAAAGTCAGAAATGTTACTTAAAACCGGGAAACAAGTTGACACAGAGGTCACCTGCAGTTAACTGAAGTAAACCATGAATGACTCTTGCCTTTGGCTTTACTCACTTGTATTTGATTCTGACCACCAGTTGTGCGGCATAATTTTATCACATCTCAAGAAGACAGGATTTGATTTATATTACCTATTTAATAGCATCCAACACTTCTATTCCATTACTGTACAAAAAGAACCAATTTCATTATGATACAACACAAATCACAAAATTTCCTATATAAAAAATCCTGAGTGATTTTGAGAGATTGTGTTAAAGCCCAGCTAAATAGAAGCACTGTTTTCCACATGTTAATTAAAAAAAAAAATAAAGAGCCAAAAATGCCAATAAAGATTAAGAGCCTGGTTTCAAAGACCTTTGTTTACGAGTGAATAAGCAAATAAAGCTACGCCTTTCACACTTCCAGCCCACACAGCATGTCACATCATACTGTTAAATCCTCACAATACAGCAAGGCATTTGATATAACTGTGGCAGTGTGTTTTAAAGCTTAAAAATTTAGCATTTATGTTCCAGGGGAAGCATATGAATTAATTCATTTGGAATGATTAAAAAAGAAAGGCTTGAATAAAAATGTTATCTGTAGATTGCAAACAATTTCAAATACAGTAGAAATAAAATATACAGTATATACCATTTTGCTTTGCATATAAAAAGTATTCACCCTGTTGAAAGTTGTCACCTTTTATAGTTAATACAACATTCTCACAGTGGATTTAATTTGGATATTTTTGACATACTGTAGATCACCAGAAAATGGCTTTATTATTAAAATAAAACCAAATCTCTGCAAAGTGGTCTAAAATAATAATAAACATAAAACAAAAGATGATTGATCACATATGTATGTATCCTTCAAGTCAGTATTTAGTAGTTGTGCCTTTACAGTTATAACAGCCTTGAGTCTGTGTGCACAGGTCTCTCTCTATCAGCTTTGCTCATCTCGAAACTGCCATTTTTCTCAATTCTTCTTTGCAAAACTGTAGAAGTTCCATCAGGCTGAATGAAGAATGTAGAGATCTGGACTTGGATTCAGCCACTCCAGATAAATATTTTCTTAAGCCACCGCTTTGTAGTTTTGGTTTTATGCTTGAGGCTGTTGTCCTGCTGGAAAATGAATCTTCTCCCAAGGCACAGGTTTCTTGCAGGCTAAATCAGGCCTTCCCCCAGAATTCCACCATATATTTCTGCATAACTTTAATTATCCACCATCACGAGCCTGCTGCAGAGAAGCATCCCCACAACTTGATGCCGCCATCACCTTGATTTATGGTGGGGATGGTATGTTTTTCATAATGTGCAGTGTTCAAACATAGTTTGATGGCCAAAGAGCTCAATGTTGGTCTCATCAGACCATAGAACCATTTTCTAGCTAACTTCAGAGTCTCCCATGTGCCTTCTAGCAAACTCTAGCCAAAATGTCAAATGTGTGTTTTTTTTACCTTGAGCAACAGTTGAATGCACAGTCATTCTATTCTGAGCCACTAAGAGTTATCATCGATCTCTTGGTGGCTCGCTATTTGTCTTCTTGCACAATCATTCAGTTTTGGTGGACAGCCTGCTGTAGGCAGATTTACAGCTGTAAACTCTATAGAGTAAACTGTACTCTTTTCATTTCCTAATGATTGGTTTAACTGGACTTATAGGGATATTTGGTGACTGGATATTTTCTTGTATCCATCCTCTCTTCTGCCTTTCAATCACCTTGTCACAGTGTTGCTTTGAGTGTACTTTTGTCATCATTGTGTAGGTTAGGTCATGATATTGACTCATCCCAAGTGGGATCTTCCAGATACAGGTGGATTTATACTACAATTAATTAAAACCACATGGACTAAACAGTTGATCTCCATTTAGCTAATTATGGAATTTCCACAACCAATTGGTTGCACCAGTGATGATTTAAGTGAGTTATATTAAAGGAAATGAATAGATAGATAGATAGATAGATAGATAGATAGATAGATAGATAGATAGATAGATAGATAGATAGATAGATAGATAGATAGATAGATAGATAGATAGATAGATAGATAGATAGATAGATAGATAGATAGATAGATAGATAGATACTTTATTAATCCCAAGGGAAAATTCACATACTCCGGATACCAGAGTGATTAATCATTTTCTTTTTTACATTGGTAATTAATTTAGATCACTTGCGGAGGTCTGTTTCACTTTGATATTAAAAGGACTTCTTTTGTTGATCAATGTCAGAAAAGGTAAAGAAAATCCACGTTGTATAACAATAAAATGCAAAAAAGTCCAATGGGATGAATACATATGTCATGGAAGACAGCACATCTCTACCAGAAGTTCCTTACCCAGCCATAACTCTCTTGTAATGGAAGGATGGAAGGAGAGTGCCTCCCAGAGCCATATGCTCCCCCAGGCCGACAGGAGGCAACAACTCTCTGGTAGGTTTCCCATATGCACTCCTTCCGGGCTTCAAGGGGATAGGAGTTCCAATAGGCAGCCTTGCTGCGTTTCATGGAGGCCACCAGAGGGAGCCGTGAGGAGGAGCTTCCATCTTTTTAGGGAGACACATTATGGCGGCACCAGAAGTACTCCCAGGTCTGGTATAAAGGAAGCCACTCCTTCTCAATTCAGTTGAGTCAGAGTCAGATGGAGGAGGATGAAGCTCACTGAGGAAGAAGAGGGAAGAGCCAGAAGAAGACTTTTGTTGATAATAATGGTGTGCAACCTTTTGAAGAAGCCTGTAAAAGGCATTTGTGCAAATTGAATCACTTGTTTGAACTCAGTACTTGTGTATTTGTGGTTGTGTTTGGGGTGCTGCAACATCCTCTACTGGTCACCATATATATATATATATATATATATATATGTGTGTGTGTGTGTGTATATATATATATATATATATATATATATATATATATATATATATATATATATATAAATTATATATATATATATAAGGCTGGACAGACATCCCAGCCAGGAAAGGAAGCAGACCTGGAAGGAAGAAATGGACAGACAGCCCCTATAAACTTAGAGATATCACTAAGGAATTGCTATTCCCCTAACACGCTAGATGGCAGCAGTCCCGGATATTCACACCCAGTGGGAAGCCAGCAGGGCATGCCGGGAAATGTAGTCTGATAGGGCAGCCCTGCTGGGGTCACGGAATGCCACAAGAGGGCGTTGCAGGGAAACAAGGTCCCTACTCTGATAATGGATTTACCTGTGACGCGGAAGTGCTTCCATCAGGCAATCGCCCTGGCACCGGAAGTACTCCCAGGTCTGTAATAAAAGGGACCACACTCCCTTATTCAGGTGAGTAGGAGGTGGGTGGTAGAGAGGCAACACTCGACTGGTGGAGGGCAGTGCGGTGGTGAGATAGTATATTGTGGAGAGAGAAAAACCAGTGTTTTTGTGCTTGGAGTAATACCTTTTGGAGGTATTTAAAATAAAATCTTCATTTAATAGATAAAGGGCTTTTCTTTTGTGATCGTTTAGAGGTTTGGGCAGGCTAATGCCCGGGTGTCCATCTTAATATATATATATATATATATATATATATATATATATATATATATATATATATATATATATATATATATATATATAATATATATATATACACAGCAGACGCCAAAGGAATCAGCATACAATCGACGTAAATCAGAACCCCCACCCCACCTGGCATTCACTCCCGTATCACCATAACGTGTCAGAAGGCACGGCACGCACCCTGACCAAGTGGGGCATCAGAATAGCACATAAACCCACCAACAATCTGCGCATGGTCCTGTTTAATGCTAAAAACAAGAAATCGACAGCCGAAACACGAAACGCAGTTTATAGTATTCCATGCAATTCTTGCTCAGCTGTATACATAGGACAAACGTCAAAAAAAAATCTCAACACGTGTACAGGAACATCGCAACGCCGTCAGAAGAAAGGACGCACTATCTTTGATATATGCACATACTAAATCGACAGGACACACATTCAACTGGGACAATGTAAAAGTAAAATTTAAGGCCAGTACAAAAAGCGCCAGAGAGTTGGCCGAGTCTTGGCTATCAGATGAAAACGCCATCAACAGACACTTGGACATAAACCCAGCATATGCCAACTTAAGAAGGACATATACACATTAATTAAACTATACAACCCCCCCCCCCCCCCTTGATCATACTGACTTAGTCACCTCCAATGTTGACCCATAGTGCATGGTGTTGGGTGCTCTTCTGTTCTCTCTGTATGGTGCACATATGGAAACAATTTATTAAATCTCTTTCCTGTGCTGAAAATGCTTAACTATATTTGTCAATAAAAATGACTGAGGTTTCTTTTGCTATGTTATTAATTATCTCTATTGGTGTGATGAAACAGTGGATTAGTAAAAATCATTAGTCCTTTTAATGGGCAGTAATTCTTTAAATAGCAAAACAATGCTGACAAATCTTACATCAAAGGTTTTGATCTTTATATTTGGCTGAATCAACACAAAATTAAAGTCTAAGCTTTGACACCAATCTTAACCATTAATTGCTATATTTTCACACAGTTGATGTCCTGCTTTCTGCAGCTTACAATGATTGCGTATACAGTTTCTTGACTTTAAAATGGATGGGTGTGTTTAGAAAATTGATTGATGGATTGACTGCTATAATTTTTATTGTTACATTGCAAAATTGTTTGATTAGTACAGCTAATTCCAAATCATCAATGATAATTACATGAATTAAAAAACATTCCTGTCTAAGCCTCTCTGGAATGCGATATATTTTATAGTAGGAAGGTCTGTATTTATTGGTTTTAGGTTTAACGTCATCCTTTGACACTCTGGCGCTGTGGTTTTGTTATCTCCTAGTTTTCACATTATTGTGTACAGTACATTCACTTCAAACTATTTCTTAACTTTCCAAAGTGAAATACATTTTGACACATAAATGTAACCAAGGCTGTGATAATCAGTTTACAAAAGTATATAAATGCAAAGAAGAAGAAAGAAAAGTAAAAGATAAATTAAAAGGTCCCCTCTTGTGATTTTGGCACAATCTTGCCTGCCCCAGTGGGTTTCTAAGAGGTACATTATTATGAGCCCTGTTCACTCATTTAAAAGAAAGATAAAAGGGTGAGTTCCATTTACCAAAATAATAGAGTCTCATTGCGAAAGCCTCATCTTCAGATCTAAGAGAAGAAATATAGGATTCATTCTGGCTGTGAAATAATAGTAATTCTTTATCCTTAAAATACTTAAACAGTTGTAAAAGTTTGGCAATCCTGTTTACATATTTTCTAAACTAGGAAAAGACTGATGATCACATATTGTACCCTACATTGCCTTGTAATAAGTACTGAGAGATTATGAACTTCCAGGTGCAATGTATCCTAACACCTGGTTCCTTAATCTGCCAACAATAATTGTCCTTTCATTTTTGCAATTAGGTTAAAGGCATTTGAGGATGATACATGATAGAGTCACAGTTGCATCTTAACTCCTCTCTTGTGTGTGAGATATTAACACAGAGGAAGACATACTTTTTGTGTTTGCTGATTCTAGTGATGTTTGTTAGCTTCATTTGACATTGACACTAGAGTGTGTGGATGATTGAAAAATTACAAATCCTAGACAAGGAAATGTTGGGGTGTCAAATCAGTCACCTCCGTAATTTAACAAAAAATACAGGCACCCAATGGCATGAAGGCAACAAATTAGAACAAACAAAATAGCCACAGTCGGGCTCATATTAACTCCAGGTTATACAGGGTGGCCCATGAAAAAGTTGCCCACCTCCACTGAGTCAACTGCATTACGTGGTGAAGAGAAAAATTATCAAATTTGGTACTCACATTTACAGAAGATGCTGAAAGTGATCTCCTTGTGCATCAGTACATCTCTGTGCCCATTTCAGCATGTTCATGTAGACTCTTTGCACACTGTTTGTTCATGGCCACTTTTTTGCAGGCCACCCCGTGTCACAGGAGCTCTGCTTGTGTCATGCTCTGCTCGTAGAGTAACTTCTCCTTCTGCCAACCCTGTGATATACAGCCACAAAATCAGAAGGGGACGAGTCAGGTGCCCTCAGGGGGTGTCTTCTCATTGCTGTTGGAGAAATAGGGAAAGACATGATTTGCGAGAGCATACCCTTTCGACCCGGGGTGGTACCACATACCTTAGAAGAGCCCTGAGGATGATCCACAAACACATATGTGTGACAAGTGGTTTATAGCTGAATGTGATATATCCAGGGTAAGATTATACAATTGAATATATACTGCTCACAGAGAAATGGTCAAGAGGTTGGATGCCATTTGACCAACATTATATTGGGGATAATGTATGATATAAGTGACTTTGACTATAGTATGATTGCTGGTGTAAGATTGTCCCAACATTACACAAAAAACACACCACCAGGATTTTCATACAAAAGATTTCCTAGAGCAGTGGTCCCAAACCTTTTTGACAGCAAAGACCACTTTACTAGAAGCAAATTTTTCCAGGGACCGGTGTGGTTTGAGGATTCGGGGCAGGTTCGTAGGACAGTTTTATACCAAGAACTAAAGGTGCTCCACCTCACAACAGAAATTTTGGCAGACAGAAGTAAATAGACAAGGTGACCCATGTGGTTGATGCATCCCTAGTAAGGGATTTAACAGCCTCTAGGAAGGAGAGTGAATGAGATGGATAGTGTCAATCTTCAAATACCACACATTGTAGTATACTCTATCTTGTCAGGATTGCAGGTTTTCCCTGTAATTCTATCTACAACTCGGCATAGTGGTGATTTTCAGTGCTGAATAACACATATGTTAATCATAGATACAAGGCAAATATGATTATGTGTTTTTTCTGAACTGGACATGTCAAATTTAGAGAGAAATGTATTCCCATTGCCCTTTGTACCTTTCTCTAGGGAACTCAGACAAAGGCTCAACGCCAGAATGGATTACTATGCTGAAGATCCAACAGACAATGAGACAGTGGTTATAATAGTTACACATTAGTAGGGCAAGAGATTGGTCCGTCATGTGTGATAGGTTGTCAACATGAAAGATTTGTCAGCACATTAGTATTGTCATTCCATGTGGAGATTTGGTATAATAGCATTGTCTTCTTTTTAGGGGCCTGCCCTTTAGCCTCTGAGGCCAGTATCTGTTGTTCCAGTGACAAGACTCCATTGAAGCTGACTGGCTCGTTGCAGGTGGGATGTAAGTCTTGCAGAGAAGTAGTGTGTTTCGGGGGGTTGGTCTTGGGGTTAGCAATTGCATGCTGCAGTCTCAATAAATTGCTCATACTGCGTGTTCAAACAGTGTGCTCTCAGAGCACAAAGAAACAAAGGTACTGAGAATTTATTTACAATAATAATAATCAATGCATCTGATAGAAACCCTTAAAAAATAAAGGAATTCAATTTCAAACTACATTAAGTCACTTAATGCAATTGTTTTTTCTATGATATTACATAGAAAAATTCTATTTTGAATTCTTCTATCATATAGAGTGTACTGAAGTAAACAGTCAATAAATAAAAAAATTCTGTGCTTTTTCGCATCAGGACAACTAAAAAACCTATAACAATGTTCATGGTATTTTCAAAAATACTAATAAGAATTAAGATAATGCTTTTTTTAATAGCACTGTAATCTTTACACAGAGGAACACATTAAACGTTTGGCAATTTTAAGTCTGATGACCTAATTATTGGTTTAATTGCGAAGTTAACATTTCATTTAGAAAGGTTAATGCTGTTTAATGGTTGTGAATTAATTTAACAAGTCGTTAAGATCATCCTCACCTCCAAGGCATTCCTTTCTCCTTGCATATAATTTGTCACTTAAAATGATTTGGAGTTTCTTTTTACTTCATGTTGCTTTTAACCATGTCAGTGTCTCATTATCTCTTTTTGATCAGAACAATTATGAAGTACTGCATATGACTGCTTGGCTATCACCGCAGTTCAAGCTCATTTGCTTTTAATTATCAGGTAGAGAAATTTAAAATAAGAAGAGGACAAAAAGTAACCCAGCCATCTCATACACATTGGACACTGGCTGCAATACCTTTGCCGTCTAACAGTTACATTACATCAATCAAAATGAAGTGCTTTATGATGGTTAGAATGGCACACATTGACACCAGCATCCCCACCGATTTAGATTCCAGCTTTCTACCATAGCAGGGCCCTTAAGGGTGTTATCTTCCTTTTAATACATGTTGCTATGGCACACATAGATGTCAGATTACTTTTCATATAATAATGCCCAGCATTCATCACTACTGTAATTTCTACCAAACTCATCTCTATACTAATTGATCTGGACTTTGTCAATAGTCTCCATACTTTCATTATAGACTTTCTAACTGCAGTTGACAAGGTTTACAAGGACCGCAAGAGAAAAGAATATTGATCTTCATATTGTTTTTATCCTTGTATCAGTGCTCCCAAATATTGTGCTACGCTGTTCTTGGATGAGATTGTCGAAAACACCGTAATGTAAGAATGACATGAACTCTAACTTATTAATTCACAAGGGTTTTCAAACTCATTGTAACTACATTAAATCCTTCACAATCCACAATATCCCTGACCCACTCATTAATTTCTAAGTGCTTCTTAAAGCAGCTACCACTGGCAATAACTGTAGTGGCAGACAGCTGTTACCACCAGAACACAATACATTTACTTAAGTTCTAAGTAGAATACTAAAATTTATACTTGAGGTGATATAATTTTTTTTTTTAATGTGATAAATAGTTAAGTAAATGTAAATTATTGGTCCCGGTAATAATTACAAATTTTTCTAAAATTGCAGCTGGCTTTACGTTAATGGAGATGTTTTCCATATTGCAATTTGTTATGGAGAGAAGAGGGAAAAAAGAAAATGGAAGGACAAGAATTTGGGTTGGTATATTTGGAGAGAGAAAGTATGGCTGCAATAAGCAAAACCTACTTAAAAGAATACCTATTAATTTATGTATCAGTTTATGTATCAGTATCTAATAATACCACATTCAAAAAACAACACTCACACATTACCTAACTTAAATCACTGGGCTGTAGCTGATATCTGTTCATGCTTGTAGTGTGTCCAAAAGCCCAGTCACACTTGCCATATAGGTTCACTGCATACAGTAGAACGTGTAGGTGATTTGTAACCACCAAAGCCTTTTCAAGGACATTGTAGCATAGTGTCCTGGGAGTGCCCACTATGTCCTTGTCTGTGGGCCAACTCGGCTGACTCTGTGTCAGAAAGCTTGAAATTGTGCAACTGTTGATAGACCACTACTGAGTGTTAGCATGGATAGCCTTTGTGCATACTTGTTAGTTACACATCTGTAAATAACCCCCAGACAGTGCCCAAAGAACAACAAAACGCAGCATATCCCATAGTGTGGCAGAATGTAAAATTCAAGCACAGCTACTGCATATGGAAAATATGCTGCTGTTGTCTTCATAAATCATGGGTGGCATCAGAAACTCCATTACCTTGTTATGCTGTAGTAGCTGTAAATGGAATGGTACACAATACTGCCATTAGAGCTGGTGTACCCTTGCCAAAGAAAAGGAAAACGGTATGGAGTTTGGAAATACTAAATTTCCTGATCTTAGTGCAGACGATGTATTCCAGCCTGGTGTGAATATTAGGCAATCCTTTAACACTGCCATTTTCACATGATTATTTTGTTTTGTTCAATAATTTTTAATTAAACTACTATATTTGCATTTCATTTGTATTTGAGTTATTCCCTACAAACACACAGTGCACCATCTGAAGGAATTAGAAAAAATTAATGCATAATTGAATTTATTTACTTTCAATTACAGATTGTGGAAAAAATTGATTATATAAATTTAATATATATGCAAATTTTTGCTTTGCGCCTTCCCCCACCATAATCTATCGTCTATTGGGGGAGGAGCGAAAGCTTTAGATTTGTCAAAAACTTCTATCACTTGTTTTCGACAGATCTCAACATTTTAGGGTTCCATCTCAATGATGGGTGTGTGTCTGTGTTTCACAGTTTCTTGAGGACAGTCTACAGCTAAAATGGCTGGATGGAAAAATACCAAATTCGAAACTTAAGCTTGTTATGAGATGACGATGTGCTGAATAGTTTTTGAGCCAAATCGTGTAAGAGACAGAGGCAATCTAGAGGAACCTTTCTAGAGGAAAGGCTCTGAAGCGTTTGTCACATGAGAGCAGTTCAAATAGTGAATGGCGTAGGCAGTGTGTGCTAGATGCTGTATACCGATAATTCTCACATACTGTAATTCTCCAATTAATTATGAATTCTTCTCATCAATTGCTATCATAATGACCTATTTTATGATCAGAAAGATCAGTATCAAAGTGGTAAATAAATACTGAAATGTTTTAGAATAGTTCGGGTAACTTGGTTCCTAGGGTGCAAAACCTACTGACGCTTACAGACTGAATTTTTATAATTGCCATCTGGCTACCCAGGATGGTGGCTATGTGTCTGAAGAAAGAGTAAACTTAGGTCATGATGTGATGGCTTATTCTCCTTAGTGTCTCATCTTGCATGTTTTTTTTTTTTTGCTTTTATAAGTCCGCAGCATACCTTAATAAACAATGACACACTGCTGTCATTTAAGATAAAAACGAGCTCTATGCTGGAAAAGTGTGGCTTTCTTTTACAGCACATATTGTGATTTATTTTGTGTTAGTCTTAAAAAATATGCATTTGATTTTATACTTATTTATATGCTTGATTTTATTTATTTATTCATACTGTGTTTATTTTGTATTATTTTTCACAACTTTATTTCATCTCATCAAAGAAACAAAAACTTTATAATGAAAGTGTTGCTATTCAATTGCTTTTCAACCAGTTTATAATGCTTTTTGCAGGCAACCTGTGAGATACTTTATACTCACTTGTAAAGTGGCTGAATATGTTGAATAGGTTTTTGAAACCCATGAAAAAGTAACTACCAATGCTCATATGAGATCTTCTATTATAGGCATGCCCTTGCATGGCTCTGCCTATATTCTACTTAATGGTCTTCTGGCTCCACACCCCATTCCCAATGTGGCACCTATCACACTGTACAGATGATACCCTTGAGTGAATTTATCACTTTAGGAAAGCATACATTAGTGTTTTTTAGTGCTTTTTAGCATGTGCTGGAATTGCATATTGCCAGTGTTCAAATTAATGAATTAATTTTTCCTAGATTTATTGACATACCAAAGTTTATATTCTCAAACCACTCTTGCCCTACAGGGATGCTGTATTACCCAATACTTATTCAAACGACCCTGTAGAAGAATTGCTGTAAATGAAACCATTGTCATGGTTCTGCCAGGGCTTCTTCCCTGGTTCAAGTGTTTTTTGTTGCTTTTCATCTTATATTTTTTTTTATTAATTCTATTTGTGGTTGTGTTATGTCTGTGTGATGTTTATGTTGTATTGAACTGTTTGTTAATTGTTTTCCTATACTGTATTACAGTAAGATTATATGCAGTTTCCTTGCCTTCTTTATGTGGAGCCCAAGAAGGAGTTGACATCTGATTATGCAGATGAAGGTCTATGCCCAAAAGTAAAAAGCCTGTGTCCTCACAACGGTTTTGGCATTGATTCCTGTGGGATGGTTTATGATTTCGATTTTTGGTTTGCTGGTTTTAAGGTGCTCTTCTCTGTTTTTACATTAACTGGATTTGCTTTCTGACAAAAACTATTTTTGATCTTTTTTCTTTTGTTTTCTTCTTTTCTTTAACGGAATTTTAAATATTCATGGAAATTTGTTTGTGCTTGTTCCTTTTTTGTGCTTTCTTTGTAGCAGGAATCATGCTAGGGAAAATATTCTGTGCAAATTTAGGAATGTTCCTGAAGTTGCCTTTCTTGTACTTTCTACACCATTTGTTTCTAGAACATTTACATTGGAGATGAGAAGATCATATGACATTTAAACTTTTGACTGTAGTATATTATATAGGAAGTTTCTATTTAATGATAAAATGTTTTAATCTATCTAATTAACTTGTAATCTTTAGATCTACAATGATATAGGATGCATTACGGATTACACCATTTACCTGTATGCTGATTGATGCAAACTACTATACTAACTAACTTCTTTTAATTTAATTTCTGTACAAACTAATTTCTTAACTGTGTTATGCAAATTATTCTGACTTTATAAACTGTTCTCCTGTATTTGTCAAAATGTATAGATAACTCAGCTGTCAATATGTCTGTTCCATTGGGTCCATTACTATTATAACGGATGTCTATATTTGGCTCATTGTGATGCTGACCTCTTGGCAGGCAGTGCATTGTAGAGTTTAAAGCTCTGGATTTCAAACCCTGATATTGAAGGTTCAAATCCTGCTACAGACACTGTGTGACCTGACATCACTTCATCTGCCTGTGCTCTAATTGGAAAAACAAAAGAAATGTTACCAATTGTGTCTCAAATGATGTAAGCAAACTTGGATAAAGGTGTCAGTCAAATGAGTAAATGTAAATGATCTCAGCAGTTATCTAAAGAGATTGAACTTCCACAACACTGATAACAGTAACTTTTTACAGTTGTAAACTTTCACATGGAGTGCAGATTTTAAGAAAAATTCACATTACGCATTTTCCATCCATCCATCCATTGTCCAACCCGCTGAATCCGAACACAGGGTCACGGGGGTCTGCTGGAGCCAATCCCAGCCAACACAGGGCACAAGGCAGGAACCAATCCCAGGCAGGGTGCCAACCCACCGTGGATTACGCATTTTCTGAATGCAAAATAAATTAAAATAATTTGCTAAAATGAATATATTGTTCATTGTTGCATTACTCATGCTTACATTTTTTTTACAATTCTTTGACAGCTTGTTTTGATTAGTAACTGAGAATACATTTAATAACATAAATATAATGCACTAATTTAGTATAATTAATCTGCAATTTTAAAGTTAAGAGCATAGCTTAAACTGTTTATAATAATGGGAGACAATTCAACTATTCAGTCAATCTTTGCCTACAGCATTAAAGCAGTTACTGCTCAAGTCAGCTAGGCATTGTTTTTGCCTGCATTTGTTTTTCGCTTCTCCCAGTAGTACGTGCTCATTGAGTAGTGATATGAATAAGGGTGGAGTGGCTGACGGCACAATTAAACTGGATTAGTTGGTCTTTAGGTGAATTTGTAGACAGCAAATTGACAACAGTGTAAAGCATCATTATTATAATTGCATGTATGTTTAAAATAAGATATACACATACATACTTATAAACATGCTTAAATCTGCCTCAAATCTATCAAAATCAATTCAATTAAAAAGATATTTTGAGCAGAATATCACAGTAGAGCAAAAAGAGAGGAGAAGAAGAATGTGATTGGTTGAAATACACTAGAAAGAACAGGTAGAAAATTACAGAGGGAAAAATGAAAATATACAGTATAGGTAAATGTCATGAAGGCAAATTGCAGATACAGAGAATCGTAAATGACATACACAGCGTAAATCAAAAGGGATATGAAGAGCACTCCCTGGTGCTATACTTGCATGAGTTCTGCCTCAGCCTGCTTTAACTGAAACTGAGTAGTAGTAATGTAAGGCCAGGGCAGCTACCTTTTTCTAATGCAAATAGACAATGTGGACACTGTGGAAGAACACATCAACACTTGTGCATTTCTGCTCTTGTCTCTACTATCATGCGTGAGAGCTGAGAGATTCAGAACAGTTTGATTAGTGATAGGCCTAATGATGGACCTAAGCCAACAATGTTCCGTATAATATAATAAAAGTGAATCTATATGCATGCAATAGCTTGTTCAAATTAATATTTTTCTTATTATATTGAGATTTGATCAGACTTGAAAGATAAAGAAGTAATACTAGTTTTTAGGAGACCATTAAGAATCAAAGGTTTCCTGTTGTTCGTGTCAGGAATTTTCAGTGATCAAAAACTATATACTATTGTCAAATTAAGGAAAAGTAACACACCTAATATCTGGTGATATACTTTGTTTTTCAGCACAAAGGTAAATTAATGATTAAATATGGCTTTATCTACTGTGAATTTTTTGTGGCTAAACCAAGAGGGGAAGACATGATGAATGTATCTATAATTAAAGTAATTCTTTTATTTGTGCTTTATGACAGGAGCCAAAGTAGTAGTCTTGTGAAATTCAATTATGCTTGTTTAAGCACCACCTTTAGGATAAAGGAAGTGCTTAATTCTTTATAATCTCATAAGATAAAATGTACCGCTTGCATGATTTTTGGTGAGCACATACAGCGAAAAGGAGTTATGATTTGAAATGCAAAATTCAGCAATTTACAAAGAGTATGCAAAAAAGTATTTTCCAAATTCTTTGTTTCCTGTATTGTTGCATTTATTACTGCATATTTTAGGTACTCAACCAAAATCAGTTATTGAGTGAACCAATATCTTTTTTCTAACTTATTTCATTTATCTAATTAAAGATATCTAAAACCAACTGTACTGTGCAAAATTCTTAACACAACCCAATTTAAGGTAATTGAATACAATCAGGGTGGCACGGTGGCGCAGTGGTAGCGCTGCTGCCTCGCAGTTAGGAGACCCGGGTTTGCTTCCTGGGTCCTCCCTGCGTGGAGTTTGTATGTTCTCCCCGTGTATGCGTGGGTTTCCTCCGGGCGCTCTGGTTTCCTCCCACAGTCCAAAGACATGCAGGTTAGGTGGATTGGCGATTCTAAATTGGCCCTAGTGTGTGCTTGGTGTGTGGGTGTGTTTGTGTGTGTGTCCTGCGGTGGGCTGGCACCCTGCCCGGGATTGGTTCTTGCCTTGTGCCCTGTGTTGGCTGGGATTGGCTCCAGCAGACCGCCGTGACCCTGTGTTCGGATTCAGCAGGTTGGAAAATGGATGGATAAATACAATCATGAATCATAAAAGCTATCCCTACCCAAAATGCACTTCACTTATTTGAACCTTACCATCAGAATCAAGGTGTGAGAACAAAAATTTAACAAGAACACAATTCCAGGAGTACCAAAGAAATCAAAGGTAAAATTCTTGATATTTATCGTTATGGAAAGGGGCACAAAGTTATTTCTATGGCTGTGTGACTGCACTGAACAACGGTGAGAACCATAACTGGAAATAATCATGAATCTTCCCATTATACTGGACAAAATTATTGCCAAGGTTCTGTGCAGAGGTGTGGGAAACTTTTGGGTTGCATGTAAAGCAAATACAGCACTCCATGGTATGTACATCATACAAACAGTCAAACATGGTGATAGTGTGGAGATGCATTTTGTCTCAGGACATGGGATAACATAACTGAAGTAACCATGAATTCTGCTCTGTTTCAGAAAATTCTTAATGAGAATGTCCAATCATTCATCCTTGAGTTGTAACTTGTGTTTGGTCATGCAATAAGACAATACAAAACAGAAAAGCAAGTCCACATCTGAATATGTAAAAAATAAGAAATAGTCAAGCTTTCTCCTGGCTTAGTTGGATCTATACCCAAAAGAAATGTTTTGGAAGGACCTCTAATAAGCAGTTTATGTGTGAAACCTAACAATGTTTCTGAATTAAAGACTTGCAGGAAGCATTTGCAGTCATTGCAGCTAAAAGTGGCAATATCAGTTATGAAGAATAAGGGGCAATTATACTATTTTTGTTTTTGGTAACTTTTTTCATTCAACAAATAAAAAGAGTTTTTTTGTTTTTTTTTTAAGTTATTTGTTCACATAACATACCCTTTATCTAAAATTAGATTTTAGTTGAAGACCTGAGAGTTGTCAAATTTAAGGAAATCAGGAAAGGGGGTACAGTAATCCCACCTCCATCGCGGGGGTTGCGTTCCAGAGCCACCCGCGAAATAAGAAAATCCGCGAAGTAGAAACCATGTGTTTATATTGTTATTTTTATATTGTCATGCTTGGGTCACAGATTTGCGCAGAAACACAGGAGGTTGCAGAGAGACAGGAACGTTATTCAAACACTGCAAACAAACATTTGTCTCTTTTTCAAAAGTTTAAACTGTGCTCCATGACAAGACAGAGATGACAGTTCCGTCTCACAATTAAAAGAATGCAAACATATCTTCCTCTTCAAAGGAGTGCGCGTCAGGAGCACAGAATGTCAGAAAGACAGAGGAAAGCAAACAAATCAATAGGGCTGTTTGGCTTTTAAGTATGCGAAGCACTGCGGCACAAAGCTGTTGAAGGCGGCAGCTCACACCCCTTCCGTCAGGAGCAGACAAAGAGAGAGAGAGACAGAGAAAAACAAACAAGCAAAATTCAATACGTGCCCTTCGAGCTTTTAAGTATGCGAAGCACCGTGCAGCATGTCGCTTCAGGAAGCAGCTGCACAGAAGGTAGCAACGTGAAGATAATCTTTCAGCATTTTTAGACAAGCGTCCGTATCGTCTAGGTGTGCGAACAGCCCCCCTGCTCAATCCCCCTACGTCAGGATCAGAGAAAGTCAGCGCAAGAGAGAGAGAGAGAGAAAAGTAAGTTGGGTTTCTTCTCAGCCATCTGCCAATAGCGTCCCTTGTATGAAATCAACTGGGCAAACCAACTGAGGAAGCATGTACCAGAAATTAAAAGACCCATTGTCCGCAGAAATCCGCGAACCAGCAAAAAATCTGCGATATATATTTAAATATGCTTACATATAAAATCCGCGATAGAGTGAAGCCGCGAAAGGCGAAGCGCGATATAGTGAGGGATCACTGTAATACCATTTCACAATACTGTGTACAGAGTCATTGAACAAGATCTCTCAAATCTTTCTATATAATACGCTACCGTGGCTGTTCGTTTGTCTGTCCAGTATTTTAAGTCATCTGTAGCACGCAAATTGTTTGACCTATTGACCTGAAATTTGGTACACATATACTATGTGACATCTACTATCCGCTTTCGGGGTAACGATTAACCTCCAAGTTTATTCCTCTTTTTATTTTATTTTATTTTATTGCAGAATCAACTCTCGACAGTGGCCAGCAGGGCAGCTGTGCGACGCATGCGTACGGGCGCCATTTTCATTCCTACCACCTTCACTGTCACTTCCCCTACCTCTTCATATCTTAAATCATTCTTGAGGCAGATTGAAGACTTAAGTGCCAGCTTAAGTGAAAAATTAAAGAAAATTTACTAAGTAATTGCAACACAAACACTGACTTCATCAGTTTTAATACGAAAAGAAATGAAAGAAGAGAAGAAGTGGGATGCTAGGGTCAAGAAAAGAAGAGCTGCTCAGGAAATAGCAAGCGCATCAACCTCTGAGCAAACAAATGCTAAACGTACAGAGAAAGAGTATGAAAACTATGAAGTCAAGTGTATTCCATGCAGTGCGCCATTACTGGTTTCAAAATAATACATGTCTTTAAATATAGAGCAAATTCTGGATATCTGTTTTTACAAAATCCATAGAAGAGCACAATATTTTAAAAAAAAAATCATGAGAAATAGGTGGGAAGTAAGTAAAATTGGGCAGAATTTGTTTAGCAAAGTTTCTAATTTGGAAATAGTGGAAAAATTGAGTTGATGGGAAGCTAAATTTGGAGTGTAATTGTAGGATGCAAAGACATTATCTATGTAAAGTTAGGTGGAGCCATGACACATTCTGCTTTTGGTCATCGTAGGGTCACCTTTTGGAGGCGTGGATATTTTGAATTCCATATAAATGAGGTTATAATTGAATCTAATTTCTTACAAATGTTTAAATTAATGTTAATGTTTTTGGGGAATGCTTTGAAATGGAAAAAGAAGCTTAGGAAGGATTATTCATCTTGAGATGGAGGGTAGACCATCTGTGCAAGTCTTGTTTAACTTTTTCCATGCAGATAGCAAAAATTTGTTGAAAAAGAGCTTTATGTTTACTTGTGATGTTTACCCTTAGGTATTGAAACTGATCTGCAATGATAAAAGGGAAGGTGTCCAATCTAATGTTGTGTGCTAGAGAGTTAATTGGAAAAAGCACACTTTCATTCAAATTAATTTTGAGGCCAAATATCCTTTAAAATTCTGCTAGTGCTGTTAGGACTGCAGGCACAGTATTTTGTGGATCTGATATATACAGTACCATATCGTCTGCATATAGTGATATTTTCTGTTCTAGTCCTTCTCTGATAATCTCAGAAGCATTTTGAATGTGAACAGCCAATGGCTCAATGGCGATTGCAAATAGCTGTGGTGACAGGGTACATCCTTGTCTACTACCACGTTCTAGTATAAAGCAGTCTGAAATAATATTAATACAAACTGAATCTTCAGGACTGGTTTACAGTAGTTTGATCCATACATATATGTTTAGGTCGAAACCAGATTTGTGCAATGTAGTGAAAAGGTAGTTCAATTCAACCATATCAACAATAATAATCTCTCCGGGGTGTTAGATTTTGTGTTTGAATATATTACATTAAACAGGCGTCGAAGATTGGAAGCTTTTATCTGTCTTTAATAAATCCAGTTTGGTCTTGTGCTATTACCGAAGGAAGCACTTTCTCAATCATTCTAGTTAGAACTTTGGAGAGTATCTTAACATCATTATTCGGAACTCAGATCGGTGTGCATGATGCACATTGTAATAAGTCCTTATTTTTCTTAGAAAAGATGATAATTAATGCTTGGTGAAAAGTTTGAGGTAGAATATTATTGTCTCTAGCTTCTATAAATGTTGCTAAGTAATGGGGAGCTAACTTAATTGAGTTTTTTATAAAATTCGGTGGGGTAGCCATAAGGGCCTGCTGCTCTCCCTCTCTGAAGTGACTTTATAGCGTCTAGCAATTCTGGAAGTGTCAGGGGTTTATCCAATTTCTCTGCTCTGAGAGTTTCCAGTTGTGGTATCTGTAATGCAGCGAAAAATGCATCAGATTGTGTCTTGTCTTCTTTAAACTGAATAGAATATATGGACTTATAGTAGTCTCTAAATGTGTGCATTATATATTTATGCTCAAAGATTTTGTCTCTGTCTGTGTTGGTAATTACTGGTATTGCATTACAAACTTCCTGCTTGTATTTGTTGAACTAAGATCTTATAAGCCTTCTCTCCGTGTTCATAGTAATGATGTTGCTATTTAAAAATTAGTTGTTCGGTTTCTTTTGTTGTCAAGGTTGAGATCTGATTGCAAAGTCAGTCTTTTCCTATAAAGTGCCTTGTTTAGGAACCTGCTGTGTTCTTAATCTATTCTGGTAATTTCACTGATTAACTCTGATGCCTTCTTGGTTTCCGATTTATTTTTGTGGGAGAGATATGAAGTGTTCTCTCACCTTAAAAATGAGTTTCTGATATTCCTGCGGAGACCTCTGAGAATGTATTTGTCTCTAACAAAATCAATTTGCTTGTATATAAGTTCTGTACAGTTCTCGTTAGCCAATGATGGCGTTGAGATGCCAGCTGTGAGATGAGTATGTGAGGTATAATGATTTGAGCTCCATGATTAGAGGGGTGTGGTTGGAGATAACAGTAGCACTTTACTTGCAAGATTTGATCGTGGGCAAAAAATTGTTATCTATAAAGAAATAGTCAATTCTTGAGTAACAGTACTGGTGAGAAGAAGGAATATGCTCTTGAGGTTGGATTTAGAAATCTCCAAGGGTCTGACAAGTGCAGTGTTAGATGTTGCTGAACATGTGTCCAGGTCTGGATTTAAAATACAATTAAAGTCTCCGGCTATTATAATTTTATGAGTGTTCACATTAGGAATGGAGGCAAATACATTTTGGATAAAGTCTCTATCATCCACATTAGGTGCGTAGATTTATCAAAATCACTTTACAATTAAATAAATTACCCATAACTATCACATATCACCCTTCAGAATCAGATAGTACATGAAATTATTCTGTGTATTAAGATTCCCACACCTCTAATTTTCTTTGTATAGCTGGAGTGGAATATTTGCTCAGTCCATTCTCTTTGCAATCTAAACTGATCCTTGCTTAATAAGTGGGTCTCCTATTAAAATACTATCTTGGCATTTAGACCCGTTAGGTGAGAGAATACTTTCATTCTCTTTAATTCATGATTGAGACCTTTGACATTCCAGCTCACAAAGTTCACTGTTTGGTGACATTGCTTCTGAACTTTTGTTGACATTAAATTAAGGTAATACATTATTACACAAGACAGCTTTAACCTTAATTTCCAATTTTGCCAGGAGTTACTGCTATGAAGCGTATTGTTGTGTTGGCACTTACTGTTGTGGGGGTAAAAAGGACAGATTAGAAATAGCTTGATCTCTTTCTCTCCCCCTTCATTTTGACCCCCAAACCCCCCCCCCCCCACCACCACATTTTTCCTCACTATGTGAGGCTAGATCACACAAGTCCAAGTCCTCTGACACAGAGACAGAGCACATCCAAAATGAAAACAAGACCCCTATCAGTAGTGTAGAAGGATTGAAGTAGAGATATCTGTTGGCAATACAATCCAAATAGTTAAACCTAGAATATAATATTAAACATTCCATGGATTTATTCTTTCGGGACTGTTAAAGCTTATATTCTAGTTTATAGTATTTGGACTGTTTTGCCAAAGTATAACATACTTTTTGGAACTTATTCCTGGATCACTTTAATAATAATTCATTACATTTATATAGCGCTTTTCTCAGTACTCAAAGCGCTATCCACACAGGGAGGAACCGGAAAGCGAACCCACAATCTTCCACAGTCTCCTAACTGCAAAGCAGCAGCACTACCACTGCGCCAACTGTGAGGACATAGATTACTACTAGCTCTTTATTGATCATTCACATAAAATGTCCTTTATAACATTATTCAATACTCATAATTATTAGATTTTTATAAAATATGTTTATAGGTTTACAAGTTTATAGATTTATGTTGTGGTTGCAAAGCCCACTGGAAAAAATGTTTTTTACAGCAATTGCGCTTTCTGGAGCTGCACAGGCAGCATCAATAGTGTAACACACAATGAAAATATAGTTATCTATTATTAGATCATTTGTCTTGATATAAGAAAAGAAACTTTATTTTCATACACATATTGTAGACTGATGTGAGACAAATACATTTTAATTGGATATGTCCTTGTAGTAGTTACACTTCACTCCTAAATATACACTATGGGAGGCAAAAGTGAGCAGAAATGGTCTGTTTCTTACTAAAATTACTATTGTGAGGCATACACCAAAGGGGTGACACAAAGTATAAAGAAACAAAAATGAAACAAAGTCATGCTGCCTTTCTGGGATACCCTACGGTAAGTAGTTCTTGAACTCCTGCCACGTGCAAAAGTTTGCTGATGACACTGCTATTGTGGGCTGCATCAGGAGTGGGCAGGAGGAGGAGTATAGGAACCTCATCAAGGACTTTGTTAAATGGTGCGATTCAAACCACCTACACCTGAACACCAGCAAAACCAAGGAGCTGGTGGTGGATTTTAGGAGGCCCAGGCCCCTCATGGACCCCGTGATCGTCAGAGGTGACTGTGTGCAGAGGGTACAGGCCTATAAATACCTGGGAGTGCAGCTGGATGATAAATTGGACTGGACTGCCAATACTGATTCTCTGTGCAAGAGAGGACAGAGCCGGCTATACTTCCTTATAAGACTAAAGTCCTTCAACATCTGCAATAAGAAGCTGCAGATGTTCTATCAGACGGTTGTGGCAAGCGTCCTCTTCTACGTGGTGGTGTGCTGGGGAGGCAGCATTAAGAAGAAGGACGCCTCATGCCTGGACAAACTGGCGAGGAAGGCAGGCTCTATTGTAGGCATGGAGCTGGACAGTTTGACATCTGTGGCAGAGCGACGGGCGCTGAGCAGGCTCCTGTCAATTATGGAGAATCCACTGCATCCACTAAACAGTGTCATCTCCAAACAGAGGAGCAGCTTCAGCGACAGACTGCTGTCACTGTTCTGCTCCACTGACAGACTGAGGAGATCGTTACTCCCCCACACTATGCGACTCTTCAATTCCACCCTGGGGGGTAAACGTTACTATTATTTAAAGTTATTGTCTGTTTTTACCTGCATTTTTATTACTCTTTAATTTAATAATGTTTTTTGTATCATTATGCTGCTCCTGGAGTATGTTAATTTCCCCTTGGGATTAATAAAGTATCTATCTATCTATCTATCTATCTATCTATCTATCTATCTATCTATCTATCTATCTATCTATCTATCTATCTATCTATCTATCTATCTACATGGATTGGCTCTTTGGCTCACTCATTTGCCCACCACAAAATATAACTTAAGCACTCTCATTTCTTCCATTCGTTCTCTCTCCCTCTCTCTCTCTACAGTATGCCCTTATTTGTCACACTAGTTAAGTGTTCATTTTCCTTGTGCACTGTATTCAGTATACCTCTGACTGTAAGGTAGATTCGGAGGCAGCCCTTTATTTGCTCCAAAGGTCAACATGCTAAAACTCCCTCCGGTGGTTCTTAAGAGTATTGGAACTGCTTACTGCACCTTTGACCTAAACAAACAAGGTTTCAAGGGTAGTTCTCCTGCTATCAGTTCTATTGGAGAGAGAGCACTGTCACCTGAACTTCATTCCTTTCTGGAATCATTTGCCCTCTAGAGATTAATTTTTTTAATCTTTTCAGCAGCAATATCTAATATTGCCCAGATATGTGAATATTTTATATTTCTGTTAGTCATAGTCTTCTGTGCTCGTCACGGATTGTCCATAACGAACACCATGTTCAAGCATAGGGGTGTTCATATGTGCACTTGGCACCAGGACACCCTAGGCCTCAGTTCGATGATCGACTTTGTGGTCGTGTCGTCGGACTTGCGGCCACATGTCTTGGACACTCGGGTGAAGAGAGGGGCGGAGCTGTCAACTGATCACCACCTGGTGGTGAGTTGGCTTCGATGGTGGGGGAGGATGCCGGTCAGGCGTGGTAGGCCCAAACGTGTTGTGAGGGTCTGCTGGGAACGTCTGGCAGAGCCCCCTGTCAGAAGTAGCTTCAACTCCCACCTCTGGCAGAACTTCGACCACATCCCGAGGGAGGTGGGGGACATTGAGTCCGAATGGGCCATGTTCCGTGCCTCTATTGTTGAGGCAGCTGACCGGAGCTGTGGCCGTAAGGTGGTCGGTGCCTGTCGTGGCGGCAATCCCCGAACCCGCTGGTGGACACCGGCGGTGAAGGATGCCGTCAAGCTGAAGAAGGAGTCCTACAGGACCCTTTTGTCCTGTGGGACCCCGGAGGCAGCTGATAGGTACCGGCAGGCCAAGCGGAATGCGGCTTTGGTGGTTGCTGAGGCAAAAACTCGGGCGTGGGAGGAGTTTGGGGAGGCCATGGAGAATGACTTTCGGACGGCTTCGAGGAGATTCTGGTCCACCATCCGGCGTCTCAGGAAGGGGAAGCAGTGCAGTGTCAACACTGTATATGGTGGGGATGGTGCGCTGCTGACCTCGACTCGGGACGTTGTGGGTCGGTGGGGGGAATACTTCGAAGACCTCCTCAATCCCATTAACATGCCTTCCAATGAGGAAGCAGAGCCTGGGGACTCAGAGGTGGGCTCCCCCATCTCTGGGACTGAGGTCACCGAGGTGGTCAAAAAACTCCTTGGTGGCAGGGCCCCGGGGGTGGATGAGATACGCCCGGAGTTCCTCAAGGCTCTGGATGTTGTAGGACTGTCTTGGCTGACACGCCTCTGCAACATCGCATGGACATCAGGGACAGTGCCTCTGGATTGGCAGACCGGGGTGGTGGTCCCCCTCTTTAAGAAGGGGGATCGGAGGGTGTGTTCCAACTACAGAGGGATCACACTCCTCAGCCTCCCTGGAAAAGTCTATTCAGGGGTCCTGGAGAGGAGGGTCCGTCGGATAGTCGAGCCTCGGATTCAGGAGGAACAGTGTGGTTTTCGTCCTGGTCGCGGAACAGTGGACCAGCTCTATACCCTTAGCAGGGTCCTGGAGGGTGCATGGGAGTTTGCCCAACCAGTCTACATGTGTTTTGTGGACTTAGAAAAGGCATTCGACCGTGTCCCTCGGGGAATCCTGTGGGGGGTACTCCGAGAGTATGGGGTACCGGCCCCCCTGATAAGGGCTGTTCAGTCCCTGTACGATCAGTGCCAGAGCTTGGTCTGCATTGCCGGCAGTAAGTCGAACCCGTTTCCAGTGAGAGTTGGACTCCGCCAGGGCTGCCCTTTGTCACCGATTCTGTTCATAACTTTTATGGACAGAATTTCTAGGCGCAGCCAGGGTGTTGAGGGGGTCCGGTTTGGTGGGCTCAGGATTGGGTCACTGCTTTTTGCAGATGATGTTGTCCTGTTTGCTTCATCAGGCCGTGATCTTCAGCTCTCTCTGGATCGGTTCGCAGCCGAGTGTGAAGCAGCTGGGATGAGAATCAGCACCTCCAAATCCGAGACCATGGTCCTCAACCGGAAAAGGGTGGAGTACCCTCTCAGGGTTGGTACCGAGATCCTGCCCCAAGTGGAGGAGTTCAAGTATCTCGGGGTCTTGTTCACGAGTGAGGGAAGAATGGAGCGTGAGATCGACAGGCGGATCGGTGCGGCATCCGCAGTAATGCGGGCGTTGCATCGGTCTGTCGTGGTGAAAAAGGAGCTGAGCCGCAAGGCGAAGCTCTCAATTTACCAGTCGATCTATGTTCCTACCCTCACCTATGGTCATGAGCTATGGGTAGTGACCGAAAGAACGAGATCGCGAATACAAGCGGCTGAAATGAGTTTCCTCCGCAGGGTGTCTGGGCTTTCCCTTAAAGATAGGGTGAGAAGCTCAGTCATCCGGGAGGGGCTCAGAGTAGAGCCGCTGCTCCTCCGCATCGAGAGGAGTCAGATGAGGTGGCTCGGGCATCTGATCAGGATGCCTCCTGGACGCCTCCCTGGTGAGGTGTTCCGGGCACGTCCAACCGGGAGGAGGCCCCGGGGAAGACCTAGGACACGCTGGAGGGACTATGTCTCTCGACTGGCCTGGGAACGCCTTGGGATTCTCCCGGAAGGGCTAGAAGAAGTGGCCGGGGAGAGGGAAGTCTGGGCATCTCTGCTCAAGCTGTTGCCCCCGCGACCCGACCTCGGATAAGCGGGAGACAATGGATGGATGGATGGATGGATAGTCATAGAGATATATGTACACCTCAAACTGTCATGTCCTATCAACTTTGAAGAATATTGCAATGCTCCACCTACAAAGATTCACTTTTTGTAGTGTTTTATGATTTTGTCAGTCTCTTCATATGTTTATTTTTCTATAACTTTTTTTTCACTTCCCACGCACAATATATATTCATATGTATACTACTCAAAAAAATCAAGGTAACACTTAATCATCCATCCATCCATTTTCCAACCCGCTGAATCTGAACACAGGGTCACGGGGGTCTGCTGGAGCCAATCCCAGCCAACACAGGGCACAAGGCAGGAACCAATGCCAGGCAGGGTGCCAACCCACTGCAGGACACACACAAACACACCCACACACCAAGCACACACTAGGGCCAATTTAGAATCGCCAATCCACCTAACCAGCATGTCTTTGGACTGTGGGAGGAAACCGGAGCGCCCGGAGGAAACCCACGCAGACACGGGGAGAACATGCAGGGAGGGCCCGGGAAGCGAACCCGGGTCCCCAGGTCTCTCAACTGCGAGGCAGCAGCGCTACCCACTGCGCCACCGTGCCGCCCACACTTAATCATCACAGTCTAAAACCAAGTTAGTTAAGCTTCAGGGATATCAATCAGTTCAGTTAGGAAGCATAAGCAATTGTGAATCAACTTCATCAGCTTTGATACAAATGAAAGTGATAACAGGTACACTGGAGAGGCAACAGCAAGACAACCCCTAAAACAGTCAAAGTCAACTCTAGTTATTCAAGGGTGGCTGCATTCCTGAAAAACCCAGTGGAAACAGGAACAGTGAATACCAAAGTATTGATCATATTAGAAAATCAGGTTAGCCTCTGGTGAAACCCATTCAAAATACACTTTTGCTACTGGTTATCATAAACACATAATTTTTTGAACTGAAATCAAGTCAGCTCATCACAGTGTGTTCCATCATGGTCTCGTCCCGTGCAATTCCCCCTACACCCGCATCGGGTCACAACTGGCAGGGGTAGACAGGGACAGGTGGACACTCCTGCTCTCTGCTCTAGCATTCTCAATACTTGGTAACAATCCTCCCACAGGTTCACCTATGGAAACCTTGATGTTTAGTTCCTCTAGATAGTCAAGTTCAGATGTCTTCTTGGTGCACTGCCAGAGGCTACGAGTACATAGGGCTTACTCAGTCCAAGCTTATGACCCACACTTACTGGGAATTCCTCATTTGTGGGGAACAATTACAAGACCACAGTCTCCCATTTTCTTTTCTGCTTCACAAGGGTGTTGCAAAATTGGTTACACTTTTACAGTAGTGGATAACGGAATTTGTGGGAACAGAATTCTACAGATAGTGAAGTTTTACTGCATTACACTGTGAAATTATCACTTTCATCGCGCTGTAGTGTCTGTGCCCCATTTTTGCTAGAAAGACATGAATTCTAGATATGGTTCTTTTTATGTGGTACTAGACAAAAAGCCCATTTCGACAACATAAGATGAAACGGGCACGAGTTTGTGTCAGCAGTGTATGAAGAACAAATGATAAGTAACGAAGAAGTTGTTTTGTAATGATTGTAGTCCGCTTTACTCATTACTGTACAGGCTTGTACTGTTAGTTGATGAATTTTCCAGGCCTATAGTATAATATTGAATGATGAATGTTCCAGTACAATATGGAATAGTAATAAGTATAAGCACCACAAACCTGATATAGGTGTATTGAATGAATGCGTAATTGAATCAGAATGAGTAATTATCCCTCGAGCTGTAGTCGAAATCGCCTTTCAGGCCTCTAGAGCTTTAATCGAAGTCGCCTTTCTCTTTGAATTTTTGCGGATTTCGCGATGTTGGGGTTGAACGTCGGTCTTGTAAGGTTTTTCAGGCAGCTGCGCAGAAGGCAACTGTGCATTCGACTTTGGACGTGCGCAGAAGGCGACTGCGCATTCAGCTTCAGACGGACGTGAGTGAGTGAGTGAGGAGGCAGGCGAATTATGTATTAAGATTATATAAAGTATGTATAGTTCACTGTGGTGTATTTTTAGTCATCAATATCCTCTTTGTGCTCAAAAAGTGCAATGCTGTGCAAGTCTAGAAACGTTAAGATCATAAGATGATGAAGCACCCTTTTCTGTATAGTTTATATTAGCATTTTCTTCACAGAAATTAAAAAGAAATACATAAAATTACACTAAAGACTGATTGATTCATTGACTAATAAAAAACAATTTGGGTGGTTTCAATTTAAGAATTCCACAGAATATAAAAAAACGACAAGCAGGGAGTGATTTTGTATTTCATTAAAGAAAGTAAGCAGTGTACAACAATTTTATTTTAGTGTATCTAGTGTATGTGCTGTCTGTTTGAGAGGCTCTGCTAAATTTAGAGCAGTTCACCTAGGGATTAGGGCGATGCATAGGGGTCAGTATTGTACTACTGCAAGAAACTTTTAAATATTATTCTTTCCATAAATTTCATATGACACACTTGCTTACTCGTTTCAGGATTTTTCATGAATTCACCACTGCCGGTGTTGTGGAATATGCTCAGCAAATAAAGAAGAGTCTTGCACCATCAATATATGTGAACTGCAAATATGGATATCCTTTATTTTTCATCTACAGGTGGAGTCCCACATGCTCTTGTTAATGCAGCGGGTTAGACTGAAGAATTCAAACAGAGCACTTAGTTTTATCATCTAGGTTCAAAGACTACAAAGCATTTCAAACAAACCAGTCACCATACAGATAAATGGTATGGTGAAGAAACTCACCTCTGCTATTAAGTATTATGTAAAGTCACAAAATAGCTCATCATTAAGGGTCATGGTTGATACCTTGTTAAAAATAAATAAAAATTCTTATTTGTTAACTCTTATCAGAGAATAAAATGTAAAGTTAAATGTTATACATGGCCTCATTTTCTAATTTGAATGTGTTGGTACAGATATCAAGATGTCCTAGTTAAATAGGCAGGATGTTTCAAGCACATTTTTCTCTTACACCCTACACTGTTTCATTTAAGTATATCAGTTAACCTTTTTAACATACTTGTTCAGATTGTCTCAAGAAAGAAAACTAATTCTGATAAACACATCCAGGTCCAATCAAAAATATGTTCTACTATATTTTAGCAATTTATCCTTAATGTATTCATATACAGTACCTGATGCCATGCAGTTGAAAAATACAATAATATTTAGTTGTAGAGTTAAACCGTATGCAATGAAGATACTCTAGTGATATATTATTTTTCCAATATGAATGCAAAATACAAACTCAATAAAACAATGACCTCAATTAAAAACAACATATAAACTTTGAGTAAAAGACTGGTTTCAACGAATGCCCATAGACTTTGTAGCCCACCAGCACCAGGTTTGTTATTTTCTGCTCCAACATAGTGGTACCCTTTCACTAGAAATTCATTGTGGCTCCAGGTATTTTATTTCCCTCTCTAATGCCCAGCAGCTCTCATACTGGGAGAGTTTGCAGTTGGTTAACATATTATGGTAATGAGCTAATTATTCAAGTAAAATTCACATTTTATGTGTTAAGCTGCCACCCTTTCTACTTGCAGTAATAGGGATATATACTAGCCAAAAGAGAGTTAATACTTAGGATGTGACTTTCTGCTGAACATTATCATAAAAGGTATCATTGAAATTCATTCCAAACATTTTTTCAGGCAAGCTTTGTGTGCCTTAAATCCACTCGCCTATTCTGCCTGTTAGAATAAATTAAAGCCTTGCAAGTAAGCTGCACATGACAGACCCGAAAGGAAACAAATCATTAATCTTATGTTGTGTTGTGACATGGTTTGTTTTTCAGAACCCCACCTCCTATCAACCTTTCTATTTTTTGTTTTTCTTTGTATATGTCTGATACTTATTTTATGCACATTGAGGGTTGTTCGCCTTAACAATGCCAGTCGATCAAATGCTTACAAGCAACTAATTACCTTGTCTCCTTCTTCAGCTAAGCTTTTCCTAGACTTGGAATCAACACAAACAAATGTCAGAGTTCATTGAAGGAGGTGTGTTACAAATGTGCAGTAATAGAAATACACAAGAAATGCAAACATTCAGGAAGCTGATGCATCAGTTTATTACCAACAGCCTAATGTAAGGCTTTGAAATGCCACTCCCAGACTTGTTACAACAGAAAATATTTCCATTCCCTTTTGTTAAAACCAATCTTTACATAATTTGCGGCTGAAAAAGTGAGAAGGGTTTTAATAAACACATGTTAACAGCAGCCATTGTTGAAATTAATTGTTTCATTTGCTTCTTTGGTTCAGTTATTTCACTTTAATTGGCTCATCAGGAAACCATTCAAGCCAGTTTTAACATTGGCTAGGGACTAACTCTCTTAATCTAATTCAGGGTAGTAAGGTCTGGAGCCTAGCTCAACAGCATCGGGCACAGAGCAGGAACCTTTATACACCACACTCATAAACACCCCAAATCACTCAAGGTCTATTTAGAGCTATCCATTAAATTATCAAGAAAATCTTTGAGAAGTGGGTAGAAAAGAGGAGTACTCAGAAATAAAAAAAATGGATGTGGGTCATGGGGAGAAAGTACAAACACACACAGATAATGTCCAGGCTGGGCATCCACATTCAGGACTCTGAAACTGTGGGCGGAAACAACCATTGTGGCACTCCAAAAAAAAAAAGAAATATAAATCAAGAGAAGACAATAATCTAGGTCCAAGCCTTTATAAATTGGGAGGGCTTCCATTTGTCAGGTATTTTATCCATTGTTTTAGTCACATAGTTAAAAAAGAAGCTCAGTTAAAACCATAAATCACTTTCTGATTGAAAAAATCTACAGCTGCTTTGGCTCGCATTGAGCCTGTCTGGAGTATATTTGAAGTATGAGCCAAAGCCCAGACTTAAACCCCATTGAGTTTGTGCTGAGACCACATGAAGATGGCAGTTAACAGACGCTTCCCATCTAATCTAACAAAGTTTAAGAGGATCTACCCAGAAGAATAGGGTTAACTGTCCAAATCCAGGTGTACAAAGCTTGTAGAGACTCAAGAAGACTCGAGGCTGTAATTGCTGCCAAAGGGGTTTCTAAAAAGTACCAAATTAAGAGTCTAAATATGTGAATGAGAGATTTTTGATTTTTAATACATTTTTAGACTTTTCTGAAAACATGTTTTCACTTTGTCATTATGGGTTATCGAGTGTAGACTAATGGGCAAAGTGAGCAAACGTATCCATTTAAAACTTCTTCTTCTTCTTTTGGCTGCTCCCGTTAGGGGTTGCCACAGTGGATCATTTTCTTCCATATCTTTCTGTCCTCTGCATCTTGCTCTGTTACACCCATCACCTGCATGTCCTCTCTCACCACATCCATAAACCTTCACGTAGGCCTTCCACTTTTCCTCTTCCCTGGCAGCTCTATCCTTAGCATCCTTCTCCCAATATACCCAGCATCTCTCCTCTGCACATGTCCAAACCAACGCAATCTCGCCTCTCTGACTTTGTCTCCCAACCGTTCAACTTGAGCTGACCCTCTAATATGCTCATTTCTAATCCTATCCATCCTCATCACACCCAGTGCAAATCTTAGCATCTTGAACTCTGCTACCTCCAGCTCTGTCTCCTGCTTTCTGGTCAGTGCCACCGTCTCCAACCCATATAACATAGCTGGTCTCACTACCATCCTGTAGACCTTCCCTTTCACTCTTGCTGATACCTGTCTGTCACAAATCACTCCTGACACTCTTCCCCACCCATTTCACCCTGCCTGCACTCTCTTGTTCGCCTCTTTTCCACAATCCCCATTACTTTGTACTGTTGATCCCAAGTATTTAAACTCATCCACCTTCGCCAACTCTACTCCCTGCATCCTCACCATTCCACTGACCTCCCTCTCATTTACACACATGTATTCTGTCTTGTTCCTACTGACCTTCATTCCTCTCCTCTCTAGAGCATATCTCCACCTCTCCAGGGTTTCCTCAACCCGCTCACTATTATCACAACAGATCACACTGTCATCAGCGAACATCATAGTCCACGAGGACTCCTGTCTAATCTCGTCTGTCAACCTGTCCATCACCATTGCAAATAAGAAAGGGCTCAGAGCCGATACCTGATGTAATCCCACCTCCAACTTGAATGCATTCGTCACTCCTACCACAGACCTCACCACGGTCACACTTCCCTCGTACATATCCTGTACAACTCTTATGTACTTCTCTGCCACTCCCGACTTCCTCATACAATACCACAGCTCCTCTCGAGGCACCCTGTCATATGCTTTCCCCAGGTCTACAAAGACGCAATGGCACTCTTTCTTGGCATGAAACCATACTGCTGCTCACTAATCATCACCTCACTTCTTAACCTAGCTTCCACTACTCTTTACTTCATGTTGTGGCTCATCAGTTTTATTCCCCTGTAGTTGCTGCAGTCCTGCACATCCCCCTTAGGGCTCGTTTATACTTCATGCTCAGAATGCGTACACGCCCACATCATGGCTGCCATGCATTCTCAGCGTTCATTTAATGCGTCCTCTGAGCAGGTCCTCAGAAATTAACACGATGTGTGCGCGAGTTGCAGTACCAGCAAAAAGTAGGGGGGCGCAGTGTGCTAAAAGTTGGAATGTGACGTCAGAGTCTCTGTTTACTATCTACATGTGACAAAAAGCCGCTTTGCGGATCCTATGAGATCGGTGTGCGCGCTTCGATGTTTGATAAATGGTTCGATGTGGTGAAGCAAAATGTCGACATACAGATGTATTCGTGGTGCTTTTATATTCAAGCATTGCATATTCCCGATCGTAATGACACAATACATTTTAAAAGTCTCACATACCGTCTTCTGTGCCGTCTTTTTTTCTAGGGCTTCCTCTGGTCCTGACAGCAGCAGATCGCCAGCAATAGATCGCCACACTGAGCACATTAAATGTATGATATTCCAGCTCTCTGCACATTTAGAAATCTTAGATTTATACTTGATATCACTTTCATGATGAAAAGCATTAAAGCATGTATATTATATTTTACAGATAAATCGGTAATTTTGTTTAAATAATGAATACTGTTAATAATTACACACATGGGGTGACACAGTGGCAGAGCGTTAGCGCTGCTGCCTTGCAGGGAGTCATGTCACTGATATTCCCTGCCTGGAGTTTCCATGTTTTCCTGCTGGGTTTCCTCAGTGTGCTCCAGTTTCCTTCCAAAGATATGCAGACTTGGGGATTTGGTGCCGCTAAAACGACGCTAGTGTATGTGTGTGCTTGTATTCACCTTGCGATGAGCTGAGGCCTCGTCCAAGGATTGTTTCTCACTCGTGCCCAATGCTTGCTGGAATGGACACATCCCTGGATTTAATCAATAAACATCCTTTTCAGAGATATTGTGGTAAGGTGTCATTGGAATTTAATGGGTGTTCTAGGCAATTCACAACACAGAGAAGCTGAACATGTTCTCACCGTGATAATATCTCGCACTGCCACCTGGCGGATTCCTCCAGATTTACGTAAAGTACGTGCACAAGTATAAACACTACAACGCTTGCATAGCAGGAGCGTCCGCTGCAGCATGCATTGCATCGTGTGAAGTATAAACCCGACCTTATTCTTAAATATCGGCACCAGTACACTTCTCCACTCCTCAGGCATCCTCTCACTTTCCAAGATTCCATTAAACAATCTGGTTAAAAACTCCACTGCCATCTCTCCTAAACACCTCCATGCTTCCATAGGTATGTCATCTGGACCAACGGCCTTTCCATTTTTCATCCTTTTCACAGCTGTCCTTACCTCTTCCTTGCTAATCCGTTGCACTTCCTGATTCACTATCCCCACATCATCCAACCTCTTCTCTCTCTTGTTCTCTTCATTCATCAGCCTCTTAAAGTATTCTTTCCATCTGCTCAACACACTCTCCTCGCTTGTGAGTACGTTTCCATCTTTATTCTTTATCACCCTAACCTGCAGCACATCTTTCCCAGCTCGGTCCCTCTGTCTAGCCAATAGGTACAGGTCCTTTTCTCCCTCCTTAGTGTCCAACCTCTCATACAACTCATCATACGCCTTTTCTTTAGCCTTCGCCACGTCTCTCTTCACCTTGCGCCTTATCTCCTTGTCCTCTTGTCTACTCTCTGCGTCTTTCTGACTATCCCACTTCTTCTTAGCCATCCTCTTCCTCTGTATACTCTCCTGTATTTCCTCATTCCACCACCAGGTTTCCTTTTCCTCCTTCCTCTTTCCAGATGTCACACCAAGCACCCTTCTTGCTGTCACCCTTACTACATCTGTTGTAGTTTCCCAACTGTCTGGTAACTCTTCATTGCCACCCAGTGCCTGTCTCACCTCCTCCCTAAACTCGACCTTGCAGTCTTCCTTTTTCAACTTCCACCATTTGATCCTTGGCTCTTCCCTCACTCTCTTCCTCTTCTTGATCTCCAACGTCATCCTACAGACCACCATCCTATGCTGCTTAACTACACTTTCCCCTGCCACCACTTTGCAGTCTTCAGTCTCCTTCAGTTTAACTCTTCTGCATAGGATGTAATCAACCTATGTGCATCTTCCTCCATTCTTGTACGTAACCCTATGTTCCTCCCTCTTCTTAAAATACGTATTCACCACAGCCATGTCCATCCTTTTGGCAAAATCCACTATCCTCTGACCTTCTTTATTCCTCTCCTTGACACCATACCTACCCATCACCTCCTCGTCTCCTCTGTTCCCTTCACCAACATGCCCATTGAAATCCGCTCCAATCACTGCTTTCCGTCCCTTGGGTACACTGTTCATTACTTCATCCAACTCACTCCAAAAATCTTCTTTCTCACCCATTGCACACCCAAGTTGCGGTGCATATGCACTAACAACATTCATCATCATACCTCCAATTTCCAGCTTCATAATCATTACTCTGCCTGACACTCTTTTCACCTCCAAAACACTCTTGACATACTGTTCCTTCAGAATAACTCCTACCCCATTTCTCCTCCTATCCACACCATGATAGAACAATTTGAATCCACCTCCGATTCACCTGGCCTTACTCCCCTTCCATTTAGTCTCTTGCACGCACAATATATCAACCTTCCTTCTCTCCATCATATCTGCTAACTCTCTCCCCTTACCAGTCATACTGCCAATATTCAAAGTTCCTACCCTCAGTTCCACTCTCTTTACTTTCCTCCTCTACTCCTACGTCCGGACTCACCTGCCCCCTCTTCTTCTCCTTCTACTTCTTCGGCCAACAGTAGCCCAATTTCCGCCAGCACCCTGTTGGCTAACAGTACTGGTGGCGGTCGTTGTTAACCCGGGGCTCGACTGGTCCGGTATGAAAATTCGCATTGTCCGCATATTGATTTACAAAACATTAAATTGTACAGAAAGTGAAGGGGTCTGAATAACTGTGTTAATTTTTTTTCATAATTTATAATTTGGGCACATAGTATAATTTATTGTCCAGATATATATTTTCTGAGAGAACCAGGTCTGGCATTCACTTATACTGGTAGAAATTCAAAGTCATGATCTGGTGATCCATTTGAAAACAGAAAAGATAGTGAAAGAAACATTTTATTTTTACTGTTGCAAAACTGTGAAGCTCTACAAATATGTAGCTAGCACTTCATAACTTTGTTTTTTTCCAGTTGTTCCCGGCCATCTGGGTATGCATTCTGTGCTGTCATTGTGGTGTCTGGAAGTATACTCCAACACTTATGACAAGAAAAGTAACATCCAAAGTGCAAAGTATTGAGTACTGTGCAAAAAAAAAAGGATTTCAATTTTGACCTTAATTGAAATATTTAGTTGTTTTTAAAAGCTTTTAATTCTGATGCTTTAATCAATTTTAATACAGACTATTCAACAAAAGAATAACAAGAAAAACAAAAGAATATTTTATTTAAGGTCAAAATTTTGTTTTTAAATATTAAATTTTTTTTGCTTAGTCTGATCCAGTTTTTTACAAAATTGAAAACTGTTTATTGTCTTACCTTTATTTGTAAATGAAGTCCATGTGTCTATCCTTCTCCATGAAAATCACTGTCAATGTCTTGTAAAAGTCCTCCTTATTTTCCTTTAGTTTTAAAAATCTTAATCTTCTTAATCTTCCATTTCAGTCGGAACAAAAAATAAAAATAAACGGAACGCGCAGTTCATTTTACTTTCTGATATCACAAACTTATTGGCACCCAGAGCCTCTGCGTAGAAGAACAGCAGCAACAAGCACCTGTTGGGCTCACATGTGCCCCCTTTGGTGCAGCACGTTACTGTTTGCCTCACTTTGTGCCTTTTTACTGCGGTTTTATGTCTGATCAGCAAGACTAAATATGTCACACACATTCATTAAAGATATTAGCCAGACTGTGGAAAGTCAGGGTGTATAATAAACGTGTCAGCAAACATTAGATTGGCAACATACAGAGAGACAGCAACAGGCACGTGCCAATTGCATGCATCAGCTGATTGTGTCTGTGGTGAGGTGAGGCTAGTCGCTGCCGCACCTCCTGTTGCTCCCCTGTATTTTAACAGGAAATGCCCCAGTTTAGCGATTTTGACTATAAAAATGATCAAAGTTATTGGAATCATACAGAAAACAAATTTATAGCACACAGACCAGTGGATAAATTTATTTTATGTTATCATTATTAGTTTTTTTACTTTTCATGATGACAGGTGAAGCCTCACCTGCCTCCTCTGACTGCACATCCCTAGTACAAGACCTAAAACATCTTTCTTTTCATGAAAGCAGCCACACTCATCTAGACCGGTATTTTTCAACCAGTGTGCTGCGGCACAGTAGCATGTCATGAGAGCTGCCCAGGTGTGCCGTGACATTGAAATAATAATGTAGCGCATTTAGTTCTGAATCTGAGAGGATCAAGCTCCGCAGGTGGTCGAGACCTGTGTGAGGAGGATAGGTCTACCTGCAGAAGCTGGCATGATGGCTATGTTGCAGACATGGCAGTTTGAGCATTTCAGATGCTGCTCCTGGCTGCTAGAGTCCATCTGCCCAGGGTGTGTGGTCGCCAGCCAGCCTCATAGGGCTGGTAGATAGTGGGCATACAAGTTGCCTCTGAAGTAGAGAGAGGTGGGCAATGGGGCGAAGCAGCTTGGCGATGCCATCAAAGTGCTCACTAAGTGCTGTGTGTGCGAATGCTGATCTCGGAGCCCTTTTTTTTTTTTTTTTTAACTGGTTTCTCTAGTAGTCCCATTACTTCGGGCAGTTGTGTATAAGATATACTGTATATTTGTTTGAGGTTGATAGTGGCGTGCATTGGGATATTTTTGGATAAAAAGAGTGTGCCACTACAGAAAAAAAGCTTAGGAAACCATGGTCTAGACAATGAGGCTAAATTATTTTGGCAGGCTTAGTGAAATGACTCGATTTAGCCAGAAAGTAACTGAGAAGTTTTCAAGCCCGGAAGGAAAGAATGGCAAAATTTATGTTCAAGGAAATATAGGTATCTTGATCGTACAGGCAGAATAAGATTTAGGTTGGACTTGTCCTGTGGGTGTAGTACAAGACAGGTTAGGTGGAGAGTTATGTTTTAAGATGTGGGAGTCTGTGGATCTTGCAATGTGAATTTGTGGCCAGGTGAGGTAAATCTGGCAAACTTGCATAGGACTGGGCAGACTGGCAGTAAGTGTAGAATAAAACTAAAGTGGGAGTTTCTCTTTAAGTGTGGTAAATGATAAACTGGGATGCAAGGCTTGAGAAAAATCAGAGGACTAATGATTGTATGATTTGGATTTATGGAATACAGTGGGAATGGGCACTCTATTAGCAGAGGCAGAATAAGATTTGGATTGGACTTATGCTATGGATGTGTTATAGGACAAACAGAAGTGCATGCTATTGGAAGATTATGAAGATGGGGGTGTGGATATTATGGTGTGTGTTTTGTCAGAAAGAAGAACTGGGCAAGTTGGCCAAGGATTGGGCAATTTAGGGACAGGTGTAATAGAAGATGTGGGTGCCAAGTGCACCTGTTCCTTTCCACATCAATTGGGCAAGTTATGGGAAGAATGAGGGGACTGTGGATGTCACAGACTGAAGTTTTGGAGAACAGTAAAATGTAAAAGCTTAAATCAGATTGGGCAGCATGGTGGAAAGGGTATATAATACATTTTAGACTGGATTTGTCCTATGGGTCTGGTAATGGGAAGGACCACAAGAGCATGTGGAATTATCAGATAGGTAGATATGAAAGGCACTATATAATACATAGATGCGAAAGGCACTATATAATGGACATATACATGTGAAAGTGACTATGTATTAAATAGATAGATGTTAAAGGCACTGTATAATAGATAAGGGATGCTTCAGTTTGTCCCCCCAAAAACTGCGCCCCACCCACATTTTTTTCACCAGCCTCCACTACTTATGATCACTTATACGGCCACTAAGGCACAGAACCCTCCGATTTTCTGCTCTGCTCTCTCATGCAGATCAGTCTTCTTTTAATAACATCAGTACAAATGCTATTTTTATGCTATTTTTTTGTTAATTTTATTTTAAAATACACAGAACTAAAGACTAATGCAATAAAGCAATAAACAAACCTTCTCTAACATTACCCATCACCCTGACCCTGGATATATTTGTGGCTTGATAATAAATTCCACAAAAACTTTTCTTTTTCATATTTATAAATTAGAAGTTAAATGTGTTATGATTGGCTTTTTTATTTATATTCATTTACCAGAGTGTACTGGACTTTTAGTGGTCTCACCATCCTCAAATCTCCAATATAAATATCTACAGAAGGATGGAGGTCTGCTTAGTGGCATGTGCTGTCTGTGTGATATAAACAATCTCTAACCTAAAATTAAACGTTTATATCCGCAATACTTGCTGACTACTATAGTCTAATGGAACACCATGGAACTCGCCAAACAATCCGTTTCCTGCAACTTTGCTGCTGCATAATGACTTCCTGTGTTTATCTAGTGCCCTTTTCTTGTTCTCTAACTCCATGTGTTTCATCCATTGAACTATTATTAAAAACATTTCTTTATTGGTTATGAAAGTTAGAGGAGAAACTCAAAGCAGCTTATGATATACTAAAATTAAAATAAAAAGTCATCCCAGAGCTAACATTGATACACATGGTATGTATAGGGGAATATTTTACTGCCATTATTTTTACAAAATATATTTAATAATCCATAAGAATAAATGTGTCAATAAACTACATATACAGTACATTTATTTTAAAGTATTTCCTAGAATATCACATTATACTTTACATTCCTTCAAGAGAAATATTTGCTAAACAAATAAATGTATGTCATCTGTATATTGCATGAGTCACATAAGTCATGGAGAGAGGAAATACCAAATTCCAGGGGACATGTGGAGAAGTGTAGCCTGGGGACAACAGTGACATTCAGTTATTGGGAACAGAACACTTAGTGTGTAGAAATGCATCTCACAGCTTGTAAACTTTGGTTAAGTTATTTCAGCTATACATTGTCAAGTCATTCTTACATTGTAGATTTTATTATTTTTCAGGAATATCATCCAAATGATTTGATACTTGAAACAGATGTGTAATTCTCAGTTCTTCACTTTTTGTCTTCAGTTTCCTTCAAAATATTTTATTAAACCAGATAGCTCCCAATGAAATGTTACAGGTGCCAGTGGTGACAAGTTAGATGAACAACTGCTGGTTCCTTTGTCATTTGCATGTTATTGCTAATAAGGAGCAACTAAAAACAGTGACCATAGCTTTTTAAGACTAAAATAAGAAACTATGGGTAGGAAATGTTAATAAGCGAGACGGTTAAAATGAAGCATTAAAATATTGCTTGAGAAATAAGTGTTTCATCAGCTTTAGATGACTTCTCATTAAGAAATTGGTTCGGAAAAAAAACCTGCAGCCACTGTGGCCCTCCAGGACCAACAGTGCTCACCTCCGCTCTACGGTAGAACACAACCTAGGGGTATGAATACCACTCGTTGGTCCGCAGGGAGTTACAGGGATGTATCTAAGAGAGAACACAAAAAGCAGCAGATAGAGGGAGAAAGAAAGACAAGCCATCACACGTACAGATATACCTCAAAAAGCATAAAATTCTGCCGCATTTCAAGGCCAAATAAAGTTTAATTATTAACACTTTTATCTGTTTATTGAATTGGTTCAGATATAAATTTGAAAGCTTGGTGTTGTGACCGATCAGTTGTCTGCTCCATTGTTTTAACTTGTATTGCTGCACATTTGATTGAAGGAGTTGAAATGATGGCCAGATTGATCATCTTTTAACACTAGAATTACTGAAACCTACGAAAAAACTTGTAATCCTGGCCAGACTTAAATCTCTTCGCACCTCTCCATCAGCATCGTATGTGTTATAAATGTGTCCACCAACACAAGCAGCAAGCAGCCTGCTATATCATCCCCCTTCCCACCACCACAGATCAATTCGCAATAAAGGTTCTCAGAGCACAGTGTTTATCTTGGAGTGAATTGCCTGGAGTTGTACAGGGTAAATAATATATTGTCATTTGGAATACATATATTGCATGTGTGTTCTGTGTCTACACCGATCTGTGTAAACACATCATTAAAAAAGAAAACAGTTTTCGTGTTTTAGATAATAATTGACAAAATGTAGACATGCAGTGTATAATGTGTGATGCCTGAAGTCCAAATATCTATATATAATACCCAGGATTACAAGTTTTTTCATAGGCTTGGTTAATTCTAGTGTTAATAGACCACCATGCCTAGTCCTGATACATTCACATTCATCCAATGAGTGAAATGAACATGGCTACAGTTGTGCATCTAACTAGATGTCCAGTTCAGGATTATCAGGAGCAGGTACACGTCTCGGCTGCACTAGTCACAAGGCATGAACCATTGCATGTGTCTATCTTCAGCTGTGACAAACTGAGCTGCTCCCGATGTTCATTCCAAAATAAAATTTATGTAGTGTTTTACAATATTTACATTGCCTACACATTTGTATAGGTCATCTCGTAAAGCTTTGGAACACATATCAAATTTCTAACAATATGGAATGTAATACATTAACAGAATTGCATAATTTCAGAGATGCACATTTACTGGGGCTGATAAAACAAAATAGAATAGTTAGTGAATTCGAATTAGAAAACACCACATATATGTTGTTCGATGTGTTTTGAAATAAAATCAATGAAACTAAAAGCTGTCAAATGTTATGAAAGCACAAACAACAGATATTTGAATGGTAGAGGAGCGAATGGGATGCAGCCTTTATTTTTGAGTAATTTTTGTTATTCAATTCCCTGGAAAAATTCTAGATTAGTATATCAGGCCTAAATAATAGCAAAGTCTGATCGTTTATGTGCGGCAGCTTGAAAACAACAGAACAAAGGCTATTTTATAGACATTTTGAAACAATAATAGTCTAAATTTAAAAAGTTAATTTAGTAATAATGCATTTTTATTCATACAGGTAGCCTTAAAGTTGAGACAAACCTAAAAAGGTGGGAAAATTAAAGAACTCATCAGGAGCTGTCAGGAGTTTGTGACATTTGAAATGTGAATCACTTTCAGTGGTTGATTAAATCTTATTCTTTATATATTATTTTTTATTAACTAACTAATGGAGTAGTCACAAATCTGACAAATTGATTTTCTGAAAAACCTGATTTGAAAAGTGTCCTGCTATAAAAGTAGCTTGTGTAAAGAGTTTATATAAATCAAAATATACTGAATTATTTTTGATACTCACTGATTCACATCACATGATGATCATATTATTGTTTATAAACCTTATGCTGAACCCCACAAAGCCAATAAAATTCCCCCAATTTGTTGTTATCCTGGGAGAAATATCCTCTGCAACTTGGGAAATTCAAGCTTTTTGTAAATAGAAAGTATTTACATTTTAGGCTTTCTAAGTTGTATTGTATATCAAACCACACTACTGCCCCACATTAAAAAATAATCACTCTAATTTACAATTTAAAACAAAAAAAAAGTGGTACTGACAGAGGAGGGGACACTGGCGCACACGTGCTGTTGCCGCTCCTCCCTGTTAACAACACTTTTTGCAAAATTCGCCTTAATCCTGCACTTTCTTACACTTGTTTTATTTTCTTTATTGTATGTATAGTTCGTGGATGCAGCTGACTTGAATTGTATGGATTTGGTTTAATTTTTACAGATTTTATGGACTTTACTTTGACTGGGAACAACTGAAGTTGTGGATCACAGGATGAGACCTACGAACATTTCTTTGTACCTGGCGATCTAGGAGTCTGGGATGATCTGTCTCCTTGATTATATTTGCTATGCTGGTCTGCTTTTGGTTCATTTTATTGTGCTTTATGACTAAGAAGTGATCTGATGTTCACACCCGCTTGGCTTGTGGTTCTGGGGTGATCATGCCCTTTAATACCCAGTGTTACTTATTTGTGCTGTATGTTGGAACCTCCAAATCCTGCTACCTCCTCCTGCTATGCTTTCTGCTGCTTTGCTATCGCTGCTCATCTACACTACCGCACCCTCCCATCCCACCGGCTCCGCTGTGCTATGCTGCTTCTCCACTGCTATCAGAAAAGTATTGGTCAGTATCATGCTAAAATACTTTCATGACAAACTCCTTCATATTAAACAGTTTGTCCAGAGCAAATGGTCTGACTGGAATATCCTAAAAGACACCGGTATTTTGTGGCGCCCGAAATATGTACATCGTGGGTCAGGTCGCCGCCCGAATGAAAAGATCACCGGCAGAATTTGCCCAGGAATACGCCGTCCTACTCATGGCCCTGGAAATAGAAGTGTCAGTGTGCCAAATTTACAGTATATGAAAATAAACTCCGGTCACGGTTCTGTGCAGAAAGAAGCCTCATTAACTAATATTGCATTGTTTAATTTGAGATCTCTTAATGGCAAAGCATTGGTGCTGTCAGAATTCATCATTGACACCAAACATCATATGCTGTGTTTAACGGAGACTTGGCAAAAACCGAATTAATTTACGTCTCTCACCGAGGCGACACCTCCTGGCTACACTTTCTTCACAGAAACTCGTAGCTCAAGACAAGGCGGTGGACTTGCAGTAATTGTCAGAGTGGATTTAAATATCAAAAGAATCCCAACTGATTGTCTTTCGAGTGTCTGGCTCTAAACTAATAACGGAATCAGGTCCTGTCTCACTCATTGTTCTTTATCGTCCTCCAAAATACAATGCATCCTTCTTATCTGATCTGACCCACTTAAGTTCCTTTTCCCTGAGAGTCATCCTTCTTGGTGATTTCAGCATCCATATTGACATCCCCACATCTAAACTGAGAAATGAATTCCTTGACACAATATGTTGATTTTCCCAACCACTCTGGTGGTCATATATTGGATCTGATCTGCACATCTGGACTATCTGTTGCCAACATTTATAGCAGTGATTTGGGACTCTCTGACCATAAAGCAGTACTTTTCACTGTCTCATTACCTCTCTCTCCTCTTACCTGTAAATGACAAATTTGTTACAGAAACCTTAAAAATATCTGTCCCTCTGTTCTTTCTGGATTCATTTCTGATCTTTTACTGTCTTCACCTATTCCATCAAAACTAGACACTATAACACAGCCCTTCATTCAGCATTAGATAAAACAGCTCCTTTAAAACATAAGGAGGTTTCCTTTAAGCATTCCGCTCCTTGGTATAATTCAGAATTGTGACCTATGAAAGCAGCTGGCCGACGCCTTGAGAGAATGTCACATAAGTCTGGCCTCACTGTGCACTTCCAGGCTTTCTCTGACCACCAAAGAACTTACAGAGAAGCATCAACTGCTGCCAACAACACCCATTATGACAGAATAATAGAAAGTGGCCATGACAATCCAAGGGTTTTGTTCTCTGTAGTTAATAAACTACTCGAACCCGCATCTGGCCCAACTACCTCTTCTACTGAAATCTGTGAGAAATTCCTCCACTTTTTCCATAACAAAATTAAAGATCTAAATAATTCAACTGACATAAATACATCATCTGTTTTTATCTTTCCCTGTTTTCCCACTCCTTCTCTAAGTTCTCACCAGTCCCATCTGCTTTTGTTCATGACCTGCTTTGTAAGATGAGGCTGACTACTTGTGTACTGGACCCCATCCCCAGAACACTACATACATCCTGCCTTCATGCCATAATCCCGACTATTACAACAACAATAAACTCATCCCTTGTCACTGACTTTGTGCCGCTCACTTTTAAAATCGCTTCTATAAGCCCAATGTTAAAAAAGTCTGGCCTTGATGCTGACAATCTTAACAATTTTTGGCCTATTTCCCACTTACCTTTTCTGTCAAAAGTTCTTGAGCGTGTTGTAGCTTCCCAACTCACCAACTACTTAACTTCTAATAATTTGATGGAACCCATTCAGTCTGGCTTCAGCGCGCAGCACAGCTGTGAAACTGCTCTGCTACGGGTAACCAATGATTTGCTTATGGCAGCAGACTCTGGACAAACCAGCATATTAATTCTGTTAGACCTCAGTGCAGCATTTGACACTGTTAGACATGACATTCTACTGTCCAGAATGGAGAACATGCTGGGTATCTCTGGCACTGCCCTCCAGTGGTTCAAGTCCTATCTGACTGATAGGCAAGAGTTTGTTAGTCTTGGCAACAGCAGATCCAGCTCAGTGCCAGTCACACAAGGAGTTACTCAGTGAAATTAAAACCTGGATGGAGCAGAACTCTTTAAAATTAAATTGCAACAAAACTGAACTCCTGCAAATTGGGACTAAAGTGCAAGTTAATAAAATGAGCTCCTTCCCAGTCCATCTTGGCAGTGATCTCATCAGACCTGCCTCTACTGCAAAGAATCTTGGTATCATTTTTGATTCCTCCCTTTCTTATTCCGCCCACATAAATCACATTAAGAAACTTTCTTACTTTCACCTCCGTAACATATCCCGTGTTCGCTCCTTCCTCTCCTTTTCTAATGCTGAGAAACTTGTCAATGCTTTTATCACATCCCGCATCGATTATTGTAATTCCCTACTGGCAGGTGCCCCTTCTAATCTTATATCACAGTTCCAGGTTATTCAAAACTCGGCTGCAAGAGTCCTTACACGGACCAGCAGAAGAAAGCACATCACACCCATCCTGCTTTGCCTTCACTGGCTCCCTGTGTCTTACAGAATCGAATACAAAATTCTACTAATAACCTACAAAGCCTTAAACGACCTTGCGCCAAACTACATCAGTGACCTTCTCCATCACTATGTGCCTGTCCGCTCACTAAGGTCCTCTGATTCTGGCAATCTTGTTGTGCCCCACACTAATCTACACTCCATGGGTGACAAGGCCTTCAGCTGTATAGCGCCCAGACTCTGGAATGACATCCCGAAATTAATCAGGTCAGCTGACTCCATAAAAAACAACTCAAAACTCATCTGTTCTGGAAAGTTTTTAGCTCTACTTGACTTTATTACCCTTCTCTCAGTTTATCTCTATGTCAAGATGCTCATGTAATCTGTGTGTGTGTGTGTGGTAGACCATCAATTATGTTGTCTGTTAGGCTTTTCTCTGAATTTACTATCTTACTCTTCTTTATTTATTTATCTGGTTTGTACAATGCTATATACTGTATACCCTGCCATTCTATCTTAAACTCTGTGAATTGCCTTGAGCATGGGAAAGGTGCTATATAAATAAAATGTATTATTATTATTAACATTTCAAATCTGTTGGTGTGGTATAGAAAAACAAATCATCCTTCATACTGTGCCTTATGCACATCCTTTTACTTTGTTTTATTTTTTTTTTGGATATTTATGTTTTAATTAAATGGGGTAACCCGGATGGTACCCCAACATTTCTCTCTGTTTCCAACAGTAAGAACACAGAACATAAGAAATTTGACAAATGAGAGTCAAATTCAGTCCATCTAGTTCGTTTGTTTAGCTAAAAGCTAAGGTGTCTCAATATCTCATCACAAAATATTCAGGACTGTATACTGAATATTGTCTAGACACATTTCTTCTGGACACTTTTAATAAGAAGTTAAACCAACACTGTTAATTGTTCCTCGTTACAGTGTGATTAAACTGAACATTATTTTATAATTTAGTGGCAGCTCAAGGGCCTATGTCTTTCCGTATCATACTACTTTCAGCCTTGTAAGGTATGCCCAATATTTTAAACACATATAAAAATAAATAAGTGAATAAATAAATCTGTAAGTACTGTTTACATTAAGATCTAATGTTTGTCTGTTCAGATATGTTGAAAAAATTTCCATGGGGTGTACCTACTTTTTCATATCAACATACAGTATATGTGCTGAATATGACTTTATATACAGTATATGTATATATACTTTGACTTTATATTTTATGAATTAGATTTCATATTTCACGATTTGACTTTATACATTCAGATGTTATTTATTTTATATATTTAGTCACTGACTTTATATATTAAGAATTGAATTTATCTTTTCAGATGATTGTTATGATTTTGTTAAAATATTCTTGATCTTCAGGATTTTTTCTTTTTTTACATTTTTTCTTAGTGTTTTGAATGCTACTCTTTCTGGTTTCACCTTCATTTTTTTCTCTGTTTTGTTTAAAGACTTGTTGCTTTATTTTTAACATAATTTCACAAACTCCCTGTGATGGACTGGCACCCTTGTCCAGGAGTTAGTTGTTCCTGCTTTGCACCCTTTGCTTGCTGAGATAGACCCCAGTCCTCCATGACCCTGCTTGGAATTAAGTGGACTTGGAAGATGATATGACATGGAATGATATAAGTTCAAAATGCTGTTTTGTTTATATTTTTAGCACCACCATTTTGTAACCCTGTTGCTAAGACATGGGTCTTTATTGATAACCTATGCCCCTTAGAAATGGAATTACATGACACTATTTAACCAGGTGTTATATGTTTTCAGTGGTCTAGGTTTGTGGGTAACCTATCATTTCTGTGTCTTTGAAATTCCTGGTCTTGACTTTTTGGCTCGGGAATTCAGACTTTGAGTTTTGATTACGTAATAGGCGTGCATTTTGTGGAATGGGCATTATAGGTATGTCAGGAGTCCACATTAGCAAAACCTCTTGAGGTTGGAAAATTGTATGCGCAGCTAAAATTTCATTGAATTTGCTCATGTGATCTGTTGATGAATAATCATTATTTACCAACTCATTCATTGCAAAATCTGACAGTGGTAAGATCACTCCTTCCATAACACTAAACACAAACACTAAGTAGACACTAACACTAAAAAACGGCAACACCACCAGGAAGAACACTAAATGAGATAAAGTAAAAGTCTACTAAACTTCTTTATTATAACTGCTTTATTGTAGCAGGTGAGGGGACGCTGGCGCACGCTTGTTGTTGCCGCTGCTCCCTGTTAACAACACTTTTCACAAAATTCGCCTAAATTCTGCACTTTCTTACACTTGTTTTATTTCGTTTATTGTACGTATAGTTTGTGGATACAGCTGTCTCGAATTACATGGATTTGGTTTAATATTTAAAGATTTTATGGACTCCACTTTACTGGGAACAGCTGAGTCTGTGGATCACGGGACGAGACCTACGAACATTTCTTTGTATCTGGCGATCTAGCACCTCGGGATGATCTGTCTCCGTGATTATATTCGCTATGCTGATCTGCTCCCGTTTCATCTTACAGTACTCTACAACCGGGAACTGATCAGATGTTCATACTAACCTGGCTTATGGCTTATGGCTCCGGGGCGATCACGCCTCAAATTACCAAGCGTTACTGTTTATGGCTGTGTATTGGAACATTCAAATCCTGCTTCCTCCTCCTGTTGTGCTTTCTGCTGCTTGCTATCGCCGCTCACCTACGCTACCACACCTGCCTGTCCTACCGGCTCCGTTGTGCTGTGCTGCTTCTACACTGCTATCAGCTAAGTATCACTCACTATTTTAGCGCTTTGAGTATTGAGAAAAGCGCTATATAAATGTAATGAATTATTATTATTTATTATTAAACACTAAAGTACAAAAACGAAGTAGAAAGTAACACTAAACCGCAACACCGCTGGGAACACCGGCACACCATGTCTACTAAACACTAAGAAACACTAAGTAGAAACACTAAAGGAAAAAATACTATTCAGTAAGCATCGCGTCTACTAAACAGTAAATCAGTAAAGGAGAAAGGACTAAACACTATAGAAAAAGAACGGCAAGACCGCGTCAGCTGCGGAGCTCAGCTCAGAGCGAAATGAAGTGAATAAAATCAGGTGAATGGGAGGGGAGATGATCACATGACTCCCCCACCTGCCTTAACTCTCCATCCCTCCACAAACACAGTCTCTCAGATCCCAACTCTCTTTTCGCACACCGCGTCTACTAAACACTAAGAAACACTAAGTAGAAACACTAAAGGAAAAAATACTATTCAGTAAGCACCGCGTTTACTAAATAGTAAATCAGTAAAGGAGAAAGGACTAAACACTATGGAAAAAGAACGGCAAGACCGCGTCAGCTGCGGAGCTCAGCTCAGAGCGAAATGAAGTGAATGAAATAAGGTAAATGGGAGGGGAGATGATCATGTGACTCCAACATCTGCCTTAACTCTCCATCCCTCCACAAACACACAAACACAGTCTCTCAGATCCCAACTCTGCTTTATATATATAGATATAGTATACAGTGAACCCTCGTTTATCACAGTTAATCCGTTCCAGACTCTACCACGATAAATTAATTTTTGCGAAGTAGGATTCTTTATTTATAAATCGAATATTTTCGCAGTTAGAGTATAGAAAACCTGTTTACGACCTTCTAAATACGCTTTTTAACATTATTAGAGCCCTCTAGACATGAAATAACACCCTTTAGTCACCATTACACTCGTATTACCCAATATATTAGACAAAATAAGAGAAAAAAAGACAGACGTTACAAATATCATATTATTATTATTGTACTATACATTTAATTACACACACACACACAGTTCTTACACACAACCACTAACCTATGAAGGCACGAGCTCAGTAGGAGAGTCTTCAGGTTGTAAGCTGGAGCGCTGATCGCACCCTCAGAGGACACAGACGCCCCTGGGAAAACCCCTGAAACAGCTGACAGTCTACCTTCACATTGCTCCTTACCCTTCTTACTTGCGCTATAACGCGCGATAAACCTCTCACGCGGTACTCCGCTTACTTAAAAGTATTGTGCAGCGCCTCTTAGCTTTGGAATTGGTTGTTTTGTTTCTCTCTCTCTCTCTCTCTCTCTCTCTCTCTCAGACATTCTCTGCTCCTGGCAGAACTGTCATCTCTGACTTGTCATGGAGCACGTTTAAACTTTTGAAAAGAGACAAATGTTTGTTTGCAGTGTTTTGAATAAAGTTCTTTTTTTTCTACAACCTCCTGTGTCTCTGTGCAAATCTGTGACCCAAGCGTGACAAGGTGGTGCAGTATCTTCAGCAGGTGCGTCGTTGTCTTCTTCCGCTGAAGGAGTACTAGGAGTAGACAGTGGGTGCCTGGGTGCGCGGCTGAAGAACATCTTAATAGGCAGTTGCTGGCGCTGTCTTTTCATATGCGTGAGGAGGCTTTTGTAGGGTATTGCCATCTTTGATCAAATCCAAGAGTTTCACCTCCTCCTGGATGATAAGCATCTTCCTCTGGTGCTTAGTTTCATTGTCAGAAGGCTTAGAAAAAGCAGCACGTTTACGAGCCATCGTGGGGCTTAGATAAAAGTTCTCAGGAAGCGCATGCGTAGTGACGTAAGCGTGTATGAGAAAAAATCGCGAAAGAGTGAAGCCGCGAAAGTCGAAGCGTGATATAGCGAGGGATCACTGTATCTGCCCAAAGTAAATCCCATTGAACCCCAGCAAGCCCCTTTAAGCGAGTTAAATTTCTTCACTGAAATACTGAATAGAATTATTTCTCTACTGAACCCCTTCAATATCAACAGGCTTTTTCAAAGAAGTCTCCGATGTACTAATTGATAGAGTACTTGACATAGTGAACTCATCATTAGATATAGTGGTCTTCCCTGACTGTCTTAATGCTGCAATTGTTAAACTCCTGCTCATGAAAAAATAATCTCAACTTCTCTGTTTTTGATAACTTTAAACAGATTTCTATCTTGCCTTTCTTAATTGAACACTTGATTCAACATTCTATTTTGACAACTTTAAGTCAGGTTTTAGAGCAAATCATAGTACAGAAACTGCGCTGGTTCAAGTAGTAAATGATTTGTGGGTTAATGCGGACAGACGACCTATATCTGTTCTTGTTCTCTTAGACCTGAGTACAGCATTTGACACCACAGACCATAGTTGTCTTATAAATCACCTTAGACAATGGGTGGGCTTCTAGGGCAGCATCGTAAATTCAGTCTTACTTAACAAGTAGAAAATTCTTTGTTACTCATGGTGGTTGTACTTCAGAGACCCATGATATTGTATATGGTCTACCACAAGGATCTATTCTGGGTCTGCTGCTTTTTTCAATCTACATACTTTCATTAGGTCAGATTATCTCAAAGTAAAAGGTTAGTTATCACAGCTGTGCAGATGACAAACAGCTGTGTTTATCTATAGCGCCTGAACATGACGCTCTTGGCTCTCTGATCCAATATCTCACTTGTATTTCTGATTGGATGATTAGTAACTTTCTCAAACCAAATAAGGAGAAAACAGAAATTTTAGTGATTAGCAAATATGGATATAGTGAGGGTGTTAGAAATAAACTTAATCCCTTAGTTTTAAAACTCAAGACAGAGGTAATTGTCGACATGGTTACCCGTGTCATTCAGAATTGACTTTACAAAGCCTTAAATAATAATCTCACTCCGTCCTATATTTTGGAATCCCTGTCCCCCTACATCCCAAGTCGTAACCTTAGATCTTTAAATGGATATTGGCTTGTAATTCCAAGAGCCAAACTTCAAAGAAGTGGTGAGATTATTGCTTTTGTTATTATTGCTATTATGGAATACTTTACCAATTGAAATTCACCAAGCTAGTACTGTGGATCATTTTTAAAAACTGCTAAAAACCCATTATTTTCATTTGGCTTTTTTGTAATTGCATCCATCCATCCATTATACAACCCGTTATATCCTAACTACAGGGTCACGGGGGTCTGCTGGAGCCAATCCCAGCCAACACAGGGTGCAAGGCAGGAAACAAACCCCAGGCAGAGTGCCAGCCCACCACAGGGCACACACCAAGCACACACTAGGGACAATTTAGGATCACCAATGCACTTAACCTGCATGTCTTTGGACTGTGGGAGGAAACCGGAGCGCCCGGAGGAAACCCATGCAGACAAGGGGAGAACATGTAAACTTCACGCAGGGAGGACCCGGGAAGCGAACCCAGTTCTCCCAACAACGAGGCAGCAGCACTACCACTGCGCCACCATGCCGCCCTTGTAGCTAGTTGCATTTCCTGATAGACTATATGGGCATAGAATTATCATATTCTTCGAGGTTCCACAATCCATACTAATCTCTACTATTCTCTGCTGTCTTTTCCAGTTCTGCAGCCCCCTGTGTTGATGCATTGAAGGCGGGTGTCCCAGCTGTGCACAAGACCAACATCATCGAATACTACCATGTGAAGGCTAAAAACGAAGAGAACTAATTTACAACCATTTATGATCTTTTGGCCTTGGAACCCCTGCAGATTTTATTTTTTTCTCCAGCCTATCTGGAGTTTTTTTTTATTTTCTGGTCTCCAGGCCATCTAACCTTACCTTTTTCATTTGCTACTTATTCTTATTGCCTAATCTTTTATGCTTTCCATTTCATATAACTTTTTATATAAATAATATAAATATTGAGGTAACATACATTTTTGTCATCTTATAAAGCACTTTGAGCTACGTTGTATGAAAATATGCTATAAAAATAAATGTTGGTCACATTGATCTGTGTAAAAATTATAATCATGATAAAATGAAAGTAAAGCCCCCTAGGTTCAAAGAACTGTTCATTTCTTTGTTTTATTTTTACTAATAGCAAGCAAGAAATTCTTGAGTAGATTATCTAGATATATTGTAGACTCAGGACTGTGAGACTAAAGTTTTATTTCTGTGTATTATACTATATATACTATATCTGGCCACATGATGGCACAGTAATTGTAGTGCTGTCCAGTACATCCAGCAACCAACATTCAAATTCTCTCTCTACCATTGCTTGTGTGAATTTTTTTTTTACTGCCAGAGCCTGTGTGGTTTACTTCTGCTATTTTGGCTTTCTTCCACTTTCCATAAATATGCATGTTAGGTTAATTGGGAATGAGAATAATCCCATAAGTCTCTCTGTGTTCGTCAGTTTTGATTCTATCTCTAGATGTGTACTGGCACAATACAAACCTGTAATGGAATAAGTGTATTTGGGAAATTGAATATATGGATGTATTATTGCATTTATAGCTTATAGCAGCCCAACTCGACTTTGTACAGTATATGAAGTATACAACAACCATTGCTATTAATAAGTACTTGAAATAATGCCAAGGATTTAATCTATTCATCAATCCATTTTTTAAACCCACTTATTACACTTTAGGGACAGTGGGAACCAGAAAACTTACCAAAAGAAACAAAGACCTATAAAAAATCTTCATGCCCTCCACAGGCCTATCTCTTCAACAGCTTCCAACTTCCCAAGAACCACAAAGCTTTTCTAACACCCATTTTCTTTTAGGTTCAGTTCCTTTCTCGGCCTTCATACTATGGTCACCTCATAATTTTCTGATATTCTGTGTGATATACTGTAGAACCACCACCTGTCTACTGGCTCCATTTCTCATACATCTGCTTCAAAGCCCTAATTTGGTTCATGAAGTCTTTCTTTTTAATTTATTATTGTGTTCAGCTACTTTTTCCACAAACATCAAAAAGGCCCATTTAGGCATCCTACTCAAAAAGCTTGGCTACTTCCAAGACATAATGTCATTTACTGCTGAAGACACTCAAATATATAGTTGATCTCCCAACAGGACTACTACTGAGGACACACAGACTACAATTATTTAATTGGAAAATGCTCTTGGTTCTGCTTGAGCTGCTTTTCACTCATTGGTCCTCAAACCTCTTGATCTGTGAAAAGACCTTCACATATTTAACCATTCCCTGTTTACATTTTTCACCCAATAATTTAGTATCACTGCTTCTGTGCTAGACTGGCTTAAATGTGACTCTTGTTTCTGACATTGTTGTGTTTCATGATATAACTTATTGTCCTCTTCCACATGTGTTCCCTCTTCAAAATTTAAATGAGATTATATTTGCCATTACTACTTATCCTCTACCTGGGATCAAACCACTAAACAGGTAATACAACAATATTAAGCACAATCAATAAACACAATTCTCTCCTCCACACCTCCCAGCAAGCTCTGTCCTACTCCTCCCGCCTCCGGCTCGCTTGCTGGATTCACAGCAGTCCTTTCAATAGTCCTTGACCCGGAAGTGCTTCTGTCCTTCCATCCACATGACTCATTAGTACTTCCAGGTCAGATGGAGAACTAGTATTTTCTTCAGCCCAGAAGTACTTTGGGGATTCCATTCCCGTGACTTGGGAGTACTTCCAGGCTATACAGTATGTAAAAACCCCCAGGTCTTCCTGCAGCATCTCCTAGTGGCACCCATGGTACCTAGCAGGGCTGTGAAACTGAACTCCAGATCCCATGATGTCCTGCAGGCTCCAGGGCACCGCTATGCTGAAGGGAAATCGCCATCTAGTGTCCTGGGGGAGACAGTGTCCCAAAGTAGCTGCCTTCTCCCATCCTTCTACTCTTTGAGTTCCCAGCCATCCACCACAATATGCATTCATATCCATATATGTCAAGAATTTTGAAATTCTACAGTAGCTTCCACAGATCACATGACATAAACTCATCATTCTAGATCTGTTGATCACTTAAAAAATTCAATTTTAATTGTGGGCGGCACGGTGGCACAGTGGGTAGCATTGCTGCCTCGCAGTTGGGTTACCTGGGGACCTGGGTTCGCTTCCCGGGTCCTCCCTGCGTGGAGTTTGCATGTTCTCCCCGTGTCTGCGTGGGTTTCCTCCAGGCGCTCCGGTTTCCTCCCACAGTCCAAAGACATGCAGGTTAGGTGGATTGGCGATTCTAAATTGGCCCTAGTGTGTGCTTGGTGTGTGGATGTGTTTGTGTGTGTCCTGCGGTGGGTTGGCACCCTGCCCGGGATTGGTTCCTGCCTTGTGCCCTGTGTTGGCTGGGATTGGCTCCAGCAGACCCCCGTGACCCTGTGTTCGGATTCAGCGGGTTGGAAAATGGATGGATGGATGGATGGACTTTAAGGAGCGTTTGATGACCCCTAACATAAAAGTAATTACAGTAATATGAAAAGGGGGATTTATTGACCAAAAAAGGAAAAATTATTTCCCTTATTATAGAATACAAAAGGGTAAAATAAGAAAAGACCTAAGCCTAAATCTTCAGAGCCTTACTAAACAACAAGAAAAGGTCTCCATCCACCCTGGAGCACAGTGGGTCCACTTACCAACTGCCAAAGATTCCCCCGGTCATCTTTTCAAAAAACAGTTGTCCTTCTCATAACTCTGGCCTTCCTTAATTCCTCCATCCAGTTGAGCTCCCAACTCCAAGCTCCATTTGAGCCTGTCTAAACACTTGTAAGTAACCCTTTAGAAGTACTTCTTGGTTATCTGGAGGTGCTTTTGAAGCTCTACTTGTAATGGCACCTACAGGTTTTTATTTGGAAGAGTTGTGCTGAGGGATACCAGACTGGTTGTCCTCGCCATTAGCCTTGTGGGTGTGGTACAAAAATGCCATCTAGTGGTCAGGGGAACATTAATAAAAACATTCTCATCTTCTATTCTCGAATCTTGTCTGGGCCAAGTCATTACTGGAATCTCCCCACCATCACCTGTTTATCTAGGTATTACTAGTTTTAAATATTTGATTATCCCAGTGTATTGCAATACTGATTAACACTAGAATTACCAAAGCCTACAAAAAAACTCATAATCCCAGCCCACCTTAAATCCCTTCACACCTCTCCGTCAGCATCTTTTGTGTTGTACATGTGTTGATCAGCAAAAGCAGCAAGCAGCCTGCTATTTCATCCCCCCACCAATGCAGAAAGGGCAGAAAGTTCTCTCAGCTTAAGTCTGTTTACCTGCATGTGAGTTGCCTGGAGTTGTATAGGGTAAATAATAATTAGTTATTTGGAATACATGCATTTCATGTGTGATCCGTGTCAACAACAATCTATGTAAACACATTCTTAAAACAGAAATGTTTTTCATGTTTTAGTAATAATTGACAAAATGTAGACATGAAGTGTATAATGTGTGAAGCCTAAAGTCCAAATATCAAATACACACTTTCACAAAAGGTACAAGTATAACAAAACAAGTGTGCTTTTATTCAAGCATATAACTGCAGAAAAAGAACCCGCCTTAGGGTGCGACATTGACACACCCCTAATACGATCGGTTTGGTGGTGTAGCAGTAAGAACTGCTGACTGTTAATCAAAAGGTCACTGGTTCGACCCCGGACGCCTCCGTTTTGAGAAGTGAGCTGCTCTTATTCTTACTATTATAGAATAAAAGCATACATTTGATATGAGTCTGTAACAGCTGGTGAAAATTTATGGTACTTGTAAAGGTTAGAATTTTTTTTTTTTTTCAGTTTTATTCTCCCAGTCATGTTCACGCTCCCCCCGATCTGACACTGCTGTTTTCACATAAAGACGTGCTATAACAGAGGTAAACTCGGATGATGATGAAGGTTCTACATCGGAGAAAGAATACACATCACACTTTTGCCGTCGCTGTACTTTGTACAGTGCATCCGGAAAGTATTCACAGCACATCACTTTTTCCACATTTTGTTATGTTACAGCCTTATTCCAAAATGGATTAAATTCATTTTTTCCCTCAGAATTCTACACATAACACCCCATAATGACAACGTGAAAAAAGTTTATTTGAGGTTTTTGCAAATTTATTAAAAATTAAAAAACTGAGAAATCACATGTACATAAGTATTCACAGCCTTTGCTCAATACTTTGTCGATGCACCTTTGGCAGCAATTACAGCCTCAAGTCTTTATGAATATGATGCCACAAGCTTGGCACACCTATCCTTGGCCAGTTTCGCCCATTCCTCTTTGCAGCACCTCTCAAGCTCCATCAGGTTGGATGGGAAGCGTCGGTGCACAGCCATTTTAAGATCTCTCCAGAGATGTTCAATCTGATTCAAGTCTGGGCTCTGGCTGGGCCACTCAAGGACATTCACAGAGTTGTCCTGAAGCCACTCCTTTGATATCTTGGCTGTTTGCTTAGGGTCGTTGTCCTGCTGAAAGATGAACCGTCGCCCCAATCAGTGGTCAAGAGTGCTCTGGAGCAGGTTTTCATCCAGGATGTCTCTGTACATTCCTGCAGTCATCTTTCCCTTTATCCTGACTAGTCTCCCAGTCCCTGCCGCTGAAAAACATCCCCACAGCATGATGCTGCCACCACCATGCTTCACTGTAGGGATGGTATTGGCCTGGTGATGAGCTGTGCCTGGTTTCCTCCAAACATGAGTTCAATCTTTGTCTCATCAGACCAGAGAATTTTCTTTCTCATGGTCTGAGAGTCCTTCAGGTGCCTTTTGGCAAACTCCAGGCAGGCTGCCATGTGCCTTTTACTAAGGAGTGGCTTCCGTCTGGCCACTCTACCATACAGGCCTGATTGGTGGATTGCTGCAGAGATGGTTGTCCTTCTGGAAGGTTCTTCTCTCTCCACAGAGGACCTCTGGAGCTCTGACAGAGTAACCATCGGGTTTTTGGTCACCTCCCTGACTAAGGCCCTTCTCCCCCGATCACTCAGTTTAGATGGCCGGCCAGCTCTAGGAAGAGTCATGGTGGTTTCGAACTTCTTCCACTTTCGGATGATGGAGGTCACTGTGCTCATTGGGACCTTCAAAGCAGCAGAAATTTTTCTGTAACCTTACCCAGATTTGTGCCTCAAGACAATCCTGTCTCGGAGGTCTACAGACAATTCCTTTGACTTCATGCCTGGTTTGTGCTCTGACATGAACTGTCAACTGTGGGACCTTATATAGACAGGTGTGTGCCTTTCCAAATCATGTCCAATCAACTGAATTTACCACAGGTGGACTCCAATTAAGCTGCAGAAACATCTCAAGGATGATCAGGGGGAACAGGATGCACCTGAGCTCAATTTTGAGCTTCATGGCAAAGGCTGTGAATACTTATGTACATGTGCTTTCTCAATTTTTTTATTTTTAATAAATTTGCAAAAACCTCAAGTAAACTTTTTCACATTGTCATTATGGGGTGTTGTGTGTAGAATTCTGAGGAAAAAAATGAATTTAATCCATTTTGGAATAAGGCTGTAACATAACAAAATGTGGAAAAAGTGATGCGCTGTGAATACTTTCTGGATGCACTGAATATAAAATCCAGATCAAATGTTATTTACCTATTTACCTTGATTTACTTACTTATCTTCCTACGTGTAAATTCACAAGTAGACTGCAGAGCTTCTTGTGTTTGATCTACACGGACATGCTCACATCTTTGGAGCCAGCTTTATTTGGTTTTTGCCAGGGAAAAAAAAGAAATTTAGGAGGTACAATATTTGCATATCCACATCCTTATTCTGTTGTATTTTTAAGAAAAGGGTATTTTCAATGTGTATAAATGTTAGTTGTGCTTCTTCACCTGAGTCTTTTTTGTGTGAGTAAAAGGATCACCTCCATCACTGATCTGAGTATAGTGCAAAATCAGGACCTGAATTAAAATGTCTCTGTTCTCTTTTGTATATCATTAATCCAATCGAACCAAATCTTAGAACAATGTGAAAAATAACATCAAGGCATTTCCAGGTGCTCGTCATTTTATAAACAGCAATTATGTTGTTTCTGATGGAACATTTACAGTATAACAATACAGTAAACCAATTAGTAAAATAGGTGTGACTTAAAAACAGATCTTTATAGAAATGAGCTGCAAAACAATAACATTTTGTTAAAATACTTTGATTCAGATTTTGTATTCTGTTCTGATTTTTTTTCATTTGCTCTACATTTCTGTGTCATACCTAGGGAATCCATTCCCGGACGGGTTTATCCATTCCCGGGAATTCGGGAATCCCGCATTTCATTCCTGGGAATCCCGGGCTCCCGGGGATCTCACATGTGAACAGTTTTAGAATGACCGACACTTATTTTTAATAAAACTACTACAATATGTTGACACAAATAAAAGACTAACCTTATCTACAAGCAGTTCATGCTGTCATAGAAGTACATATATCTTTAGTTGCGGTAATAAGAGCATAGAAAGCACAACATCCTCACAGGAGGCGCGGTGATAGTGCTGCTGCTTTTCAGTAAGGAGACTGTGGAAGATTGTGGGTTCGCTCCCCGGTTCCTCCCTGTGTGGGTAGCGCTTTGAGTACTGAGAAAAGTGCTATATAAATGTAATGAATTATTATTATTAACGTGTCCAGCATGCGGTATTCCATACGAGACTACACCTTCGTGCAGAAGTACGCCAGCCACTGGGAAAGCACGCTCTGGCTCCACTGATACACTTGTTCTAAACCATGCCCGCGCTTGCCGTTGTGCTGAAACACTGCCATTTCAGCTTTTACTGATGCATCCAGTTTCTTGTCATCATTCTGTGATGGCAAGTTTCTTGGCACAGATAATGCGGATAAAACAGACTGACGCATTGCAATTTCAAGTTGCTGTTCAAAGCTGTTGTCTGATGAAGTGCAAGCTGCAGCAATGGCACCACCTTAATTATTTTCAACTATAACTCTGTTATTTCTTGATTGATTTTTACACTTTTACACACTATATATGCGAGCTTGGCCATTCCCGTTTTCCAGGAAATTACAGTGGTTTCATTCCCGGGAATATGGGAATGAAAAATGTCTGGGAATCCCTTGGCTCCCAGTAATAGGGAGCCCGGGAATGGATTCCCTAGTCATACCAAGTCATCATTTCATTTGGAAATATAGTAAATTTAAAATTGCTGTCCAGCTATGTAGTAAACACATTGCAATTTTTTGTTCCACCTTCTATTTTATATCCACATAAAAAGTGGAGAAACCAGGTCAGGAGAAATCAACTAAGCCAGGCTCACTCTAAAAGATTGATGCACATATGTGTCTGTACCATTAGGGCCACCTATTGCATAGACCAGGAGCTCCTTGGTTGAGCAAATGTGTTTAATTTATTCTTCATAATTAATAGATATCATTTTTAAATTTTGTAAAGGGTATGAAGTTTTGAGATCAGTCCTTTTAACTTTTAAAATTATGAATTAGTCTGAACTGTATGTTAGAATTGTCCAAAAGTACTTTGATTTGCAAAGACAATAATTTGCAATGTTGTTGGGAATTGTGCAGATTTAATATTTCTTAGTCTTCACCCATTTATTTTAGTAAAAGTAGGAAAACAAACAACTTTTCTGCATGCATAAGGAAAGCTGAGCTATTCATATTTAAACAGAGACATACTAATTCAATAAGATTCTGAGAAACTAATCACATTTTCTTTGTTTCACCACATCACAGAGTCTTTATATACAATGGTATTGCTGACTTGTTGTGTACAATGTAACTATTCATGGTCATACTGGAGTGCATCAAACCTGAATGTGTAAATGTTTGATAGCTTTAGACTAGTCCAGGGCTAATCATGAATGTTAAATGTTGAAAGGAATTAAATATTAGTATAAATAATATTATAGTTAAATCACTATACTATACTACTATAAATTTACTATGTTTACTGTATGAAGTTTTCACTTATTAAAATATATTGCTGCTATGGATTAACAAAAACAAAACATCACCATCCATGTGAAGCTTATATTGCCCTGTGATGATAAAGCAAAAAAGGAGCTTAAAGGGAAAAACATGAAAATTAATCTAAATGTTTAACATTACTCACCTAGAAGGATGCCAAATATCAAAAATGATGCTTTTATATGACAGAAGTAACAAATCACTAACATACCAACACAGTAAATTAATACCTTACTTGCTCTCAGCCTTTGTTAACAGATTGAGTCCCTGCATATCAGGTAGTGAAGTTTTTCTAATTTCTTATGTCACAAAAATCAGAGAAAACACCTTACCAGTGCCATTTCTCGTGTGAAGTAGTAGAACCATTTCCAGTCTCTTTTTTGTTACAGGGACACCTGCTTTCTCTGGTAGCCATTGGTGTACCCATAATACCAATCTATATCTATGTCACAAAGTGTCAGGTCTCCAAGACAAGCTCCATTTGGCTTACCTTCTGAAAAGGGCAACATAGACCTACTCAGCCAGTTCAGACTTAATTGCAGTGCTCATCTATAGTGAGCAGGAAGGAAAGCACTGGCTCCTTGTCAGTGGCTCCCAGAATTATACTTTAATCGGCATAATTGTCCCAGATGTGCCAACCATTGTACAAGGGGAGTCAAGCTAAAGTTAGAAAATGGGATTTATTAGAAAATGGAACGAACCTTAACAAAACTGATAATGTCATTTCTCAATGTGGTCTCCACCCTTCTCAATGCACTTGCACCACCAAAAAAATAGTCTAAACAAAGTGACAGAATCTGTTTTTTAATTCTAAAGAAATATGAAATTAGATTTCAGATTTATAGAAAAGTGATTTAAACACCTGTTAGAATGCTTCTGTTTTAATGGCAAACTATATTGCAACAAAAAATGGAATCTTTGACCAGACCTTTTAGTATCCATAGTGACTTGTCTGATAATGGTATGCTAAAGTATAATTCCTTAAGCTTCTGTCCAGAGATGGTACATATTTCTAGGATACAGCATATCAAGTTTTTTTTTTTTTTAACAGATTGGCTTGGTACCTGGAGTCTAATAGAGATCAGGACTGTGTATTTACCACTTTAGCACAGTGATACAATTTCTACTTTATGCAAGCTGGTGGAGCTCACTTTCCAAATATATTTAGTGAAACAGGACAGTGATGAGGGCCCCGCCCAGCTCCCTACTCCTGACATTACTCTTCCCCCTCTCCTCATCCTGCAGCCTCTGTCTCGGATTAGCGCAAATATATCGCTCCTGCAAGCGAACTATGATTCTTAGCACAATGAGAAAAGTTGCAAAATCAACCGGAATGTTCAAGCAAATTATAGGAAAAAAGATCTAAATCCATTAAGTAGCTCTCTCGTTCGCTAACTAAGCGGAGTTAAGGTTATGCCCTGAAGCAGACGCGTGAGTGAGACGCCCCCCTCCTCACACCCCGATGAGTCTCTCTCGGATTTGTGCTAATAAATCGGTGCCACAAGTGAACTATGATACTTAGTGCAATGAGAAAGTCTCAAAATCAACGGAATATTCAAGCAAATTATTGAAAAAAACCTGCTCTAAATCCATTAAGTACTTCTCTTGTGAAAAGCGGACAGACATACAAACGGGTCTAAAAAAACTATAAGAAATTGTGCGCTTGGACCTCATGGTTCAGGAGGTTTTGTGATGAGTGAGTCAGTGGTATTTGCCTTTTATATACAGTATATATATATTCAGTTTAAGATGTAACCATTAGTATGCATTTCTTGCAGTAAAAATCTATAGCATTAGTCTTTATGCAGAGCAATGCAAACTATTTGCTTCTGCAGGTTTATATAGCACCAGATTGGTATTCTATCTTCCTTTGTAACTCAAAAGTTCAACTGCCTTTTTACCAATAAATGTGAAGAATAGATTGATAACGAAAAAGCTTCAAGTACGTGCACAAATCAACAAGGAGAACAGCCAATTGACAGCATACATACATCAATGGGAGGATGTAGGTCAGGACCTGGCAAGCTAGGACACTACATTACTACTTCATTACCAATTATAATCACTTATACACATATACACCTCTTTCATTTACATTGGGGTAGTTTACTGCAGGCATTAGGTCTTTATGGAAGAAAATAAAATTAATTTCATTGCTAACATCTGCTTGGTACTTTCATTTATGGATATAATTACAAACATGAGAACAGTGGCATTAATAGTTTTTTAGTTTGTAAATTACAAAATCCAACTCCTTAGGCTACTTATCATGACTATTTGCCTTATATTGTTATAATTAAGCACCATAATCTTCTTTCCAAGCTGTTATGTTAGTCTGTATTTCATTTTTTTTGGGGGGGCTTATTTCTATTATGCTTTTTTAACCTGGAGAAGTAAGTTTAATTTTTGCTTTCCGTTTTCATTGTGAATATGGACCCAATATTACACTTTTTCACCATGTTTTGAAAATACCATGACAAAATGTTGTTTTCTTTTTTTTTTTTATATTTTTATTTTATTAATTTTCATTGTAATCATTCCATACAAACAGATCAATTTATAACCCAACAAATTTGAAGACAAATCAAACCCCACCCCTGAGAAGGAGAGCTTAGCTAAAGGAAAATTGCTTTAAGCTTTTTAATAAGGCAACATTAGACAAAAGAAGGGGAGAAGTAAATATCTATATAAATATGAGATGGAGAAGGGAGTTAAATGCAATAATAGTTAATTCTCTTATTCTAAAATAATATTGATTAAATCCTGCCATGTTTTGAAAAAATTTTGTACAGATCCTCTAACTGAAAATTTGATTTTTTCCAATTTCAAATAATATAAAACATCGGTTTCCCACTGACTTATAAGAGGAGAATTAGGATTCTTCCAGTTTAACAAAATAAGTCTGCGTGCCAAAAGTGTAGTGAATGCAATCACCGTTTGCTTGTCCTTCTCCAATTCCAGTCCATCTGGAAGGACACCAAACACAGCTGTTAGTGGGTTAGGAGGGATTGTGATACTAAGGCTGTCAGAGAGGCACTTAAAAAATTTTGTCCAAAATGATGTTAGTTTGGTGCAGGCCCAGAACATGTGACCCAGTGAGGCAGGAGCTTGGTTGCAGCGCTCGCAGGTTGGATCCTGGCCTGGAAACATTTTGGACAGTTTTAAGCGAGACAGATGAGCTCGATATATCATTTTTAGTTGAATAATTCTATGCTTTGCGCATATAGAACTCGAGTGAATTCTCTGCTTTGCTACCTTCCACTCCTTTTCTGATATATTGATTAAGAGATCTTCTTCCCAATGTCCTCTTGGATCTTTGAAAGGTAGGGACTCTAATAAGATTTTATATATTGCGGAAATAGTGTTTGTTTCCTCGGAATTGAGCAGTATTTTTTCCAGCATTGTGGAGGGTGCAAGGTGGGGGAAATCGGGCAATTTCTGTTTAACAAAATTTCTAATTTGAAGATAGTAAAAGAAATGTGTAGCTGGGAGGTTGAATTTTGAACATAATTGTTCAAAAGATGTAAATATGTTGTCTATATAAAGATCTCTGAGCATTTTAATCCCAAAACTTTTCCAGGTATTAAAAACTGGATATACTTGCGAAGGTTGAAAGAGGTGGTTCTCTTGCAGAGGTGCCACTGATAAAAGATTTTCCATCTTAAAATGCTTCCTAATTTGGTTCCATATTCTGAGTGAGTAAAGCACAATTGGGTTATTAGTATATTTGCAATAACTTTCATTTATTGGAGAGCAGAGCAGGGAATATAAAGAAGTACTACAGGATTTTACTTCTATTGCAGACCAAGCCTGTGTATGTTCATTTATTTGTGTCCAGGTTTTTATGGCTTGTATGTTTGCTGCCCAGTAATAAAACTGAAAATTAGGTAAAGCCATGCCACCTTCTGCCTGAGGTCTTTGTAGGGTCGCTCTTCGGATACGTGGGTGTTTTGAGTTCCAAATGAATGAGGTTATTATTGAAACTAACTGTTTAAAAAACGATTTATTGATATATATTGAAATGTTTTGAAATAAAAAGAGAAGTTTAGGAAGGATATTCATCTTAACAATGTTAATTCTTCCGGCTAGAGTGAGATGAAGAGTTGACCATCTATGCAAGTCTTGCTTAATTTTTTCCATACAGACGCCAAAATTTTGTTGATAAAGAGCTTTATGTTTACTTGTGATATTTACCCCTAGGTATTTAAACTGATCTGCTATGGTAAAAGGTAGGGTGTCTAATCTAATATTATATGCTTGTGAATTCACTGGAAAGAGTATACTTTTATTCAGATTAATTCTAAGACCAGATATCTTTTGAAATTCTGTTAGTGCTGTTAAAACAGCAGGGACAGTGTTTTCTGGGTCCGATATATATAAGACCATATCATCTGCATATAGAGAAATTTTCTGTTCCCGTCCTTCTCTGACAATCCCCTTTATCTGACAAGAATTTCGGCAGTGAATCCGCCAGTGGTTCAATAGCGATTGCAAACAACAGTGGCGACAAGGGACATCCTTGTCTGGTACCACGTTCTAGTTTAAAGTAGTCTGAGCAAATGTTATTAATACAAACTGAAGCTTCTGGACTGGTATACAGTAGTTTGATCCAAGCACAAATATTCGGGCCAAACCCAAATTTCTCCAATGCAGTGAAAAGGTAATTCCATTCGATCATGTCAAATGCCTTTTCTGCGTCTAATGATAGTAATATCTCTGGGGTGTTTGATTTTGCTGGTGAATATATAACATTAAACAAGCGTCGGAGATTTGAAGATAGATGTCGGCCTTTAATAAATCCAGTTTGATCTTGTGATATTACCGAGGGCAGCACTTTCTCCATCCTTCTAGCTAGGATTTTTCAGAGTATCTTAACATCATTATTCAGGAGTGAAATTGGTCTATATGATGCACATTGTAACAAGTCCTTATTTTGTTTAGGAAAGACAGTGATTAATGCTTGTCGAAATGTTTGAGGTAGTATTTGGTGGTCTTTAGCTTCTGTAAATGTTGCCAATAAGAGTGGAGCTAGCTGAGTGGAGAATTTCTTATAAAACTCTACGGGGTAACCATCAGGGCCTGATGATTTCCCGCTTTGTAGTGACTTTATAGCGTCTAGTAATTCTGTTAGCGTTAGAGGTTTATCCAGTTCCTCAGCACTTAAAGCATCTATTTGTGGTATTTGTGAATTATCCAGAAATGCATTAGATTGCGTGTTGTCTTCTTTGGGCTCAGTGGAATATAAAGACTTATAGTAATCTCTAAATGTGTGCATTATTTTATTATGGTCGATGATTTCTTCTCCATTCTTGTTGGTGATTACTGGTATTGCATTGTGAACGTCTTGTTTATGAATTTGTTGAGCTAAAAGCTTATTAGCTTTTTCTCCGTGTTCATAGTAATGCCGTCTAGACTTATAAATAAGTTGTTCAGTTTCTTTAGTTGTTAAGATGTTAAGTTCTGTATGCAGGGCCTGCCTTTTCCTGTGAAGAGCTTCACTTGGACGCCTGGCTTGTTCTTCATCTATTCTAGTAATTTCATTTCTTAGCTCTGACACTTTCTTGGTTTCTAATTTATTTCTATGGGAAAGATATGAAATAATCTGGCCTCTTAAGAAGGCCTTTAGAGTTTCCCAGAGTGTTCCTGCAGAAACCTCTGTGGACGTGTTTGTCTCCAGGAAGAAGCTGATTTGTTTGGATATAAATTCTGTGCAGTTCTCGTCTGCCAATAAAAGAGGGTTAAGACGCCATCTGCAAGGTGAGTGTGAGGGGCTTAATGATTTTAGCTCCAAGACTAGAGGGGCATGGTCAGAGATAACAATTGTGTCATATTTGCATGATTTAATTGTAGGCAGGAAATTATTATCTATAAAAAAATAATCAATTCTTGAGTAGCTATAATGCACTGGTGAGTAGAACGAATATGTTCTTGAGTTTGGGTTAAGAAACCTCCAGGGGTCTGATAAGTTGTGATCATTTAAAAACTGTGTAATTATCTTTGCAGTATTAGATGTCGATCCCCCTGTCACAGGAGTCCTATCTAAGAGTGGATTTAAAACACAATTAAAGTCCCCAGCCATTATAATTTTATGAGTGTTCACATTGGGAATGGATTTAAATAGATTTTGCATGAATTCCTTATCATCAACATTGGGTGCATAAACATTTATCAAAATCATTTTACTGTTATATAAGTTGCCCATGACCATCACATATCTCCCTTCAGGGTCCGACACTACCTCTGATGCTACAAATGGAACTGTTCTGTGTATGAGAATTCCCACCCCTCTAGTTTTCTTTATAAAGCTAGAATGGAACATTTGGCCAGTCCAGTCTTTTTGTAATCTGAACTGATCCTTGGTTAGTAAGTGGGTCTCCTGTAGAAATACTATTTTAGCGTTTAAGCCTGTTAGGTGAGAGCATACTTTCTTTCTCTTTAATTCGTGATTCAGGCCTTTAACATTTCAGCTCACAAAGTTAACTGTCCCATCATGGAGACATTGATTCTGAGTTTTTAATGTCATTTATAGTTTTAATTGGTAATATGGCAGTTTTAATCTTAGTTTCAAGATTCCCCATGAGTTATTGCATTTTAGCCTATTGTTGCATTGATATTTATAATTATAAGAATTACAAGAATGGATTAGATATATCCTGCTCTCCTTCTCTCCCCCCTTTATCCCCCCCCCCCCCCCATTTTGCCTCCCCACATGAGGCTAGATCCCACTTCGCGATGTTCCAGTCCTCTGACATACGAAGAGACAGAGCACGTCCAAAACAAAACAAACCCCACCCTGCAGCGGCGTTACAGAATTAAAACAGAGATATCTTTTGCAGTTAAATTCTTAATATTATCTGCCGAAAATGTTCTCATTAACAATATTTAAGCTTGAAATAATCTTCAGCGCTTTTAAGTTAAGATATTAAGATTAAAAAAAAAAAAAAAAAAACCACCATGGGAATGATTTTAAAAACTAGTCTAGGATAAACCTGGTAATTCCTACTGTAATAGTATAATAGTAATTGTATAAATAGTAGAACAAGCAATAAACCAAGGGTATGAAGTTAAACAGTCTACTTTAAGGTATAGTAAAATAAAAAAATAAAAAAATAAATAAATAAAATAAAAAAAACGAATCCTACTTTAATCACTTCCACATTTTCACACTCACGTCTATAACTCTATAACTCTGATTAAAACATAAACATATAACATATAAAGTCCAGATAAAAAATAAATAAATTAATTAATTAAAAAAAAATAAGGGATGTATAATTATAATACCAGTCTCTTTAAACATGGATCCAGAGATCAGATCATAGGTCCTTCCCGTGCCTTGATAGAATACGGCTCTTTATTAATTTTCAAAAAAGTGTCGGAAACAGCTTCTTTAGTTCTTTTTCAGCTTCTTCTTTGCTGAAGAAAATATAATGTCGATCTTGAACTTCCACTTTCAGTTTGGCAGGATACAAGAGGCTGTATTTGATATCGGCTTTCCGTAGCATCCTTTTAATGTCGATGTAGGATCTGCGTTTTGCAGCTGTTGATGGTGAGAAGTCGGGAAAAATTCGAATAAGATTATTTTCGAATATAATCTCTTGCTTGTGTCTGAGAAGTGCCATCACATCAAGCTTACATCTTAGTCGCTCGAAGCGGACAATAAAAGACCTAGGTTTAAAGGCGCTTGGTATCTTTTTGCGATAAGCCGTGGCTATCTCAATGTCGAGTTTAAAGTCATCTCCAATTATTTTAGACAGTAATTCTACTGCAAATTTCACTGGGCTTGAGCTTTCTCGTTTCTCAGGTATACCCTCAATTCTTATATTATTTCTTCTGCACCCTTCCTCCAGGGCTGCAAGTCTGTCTCCAAGTTTTTTGCATTCCGAGTTCGCAGCTGTGGCTTTTTCATCGGCGTTAGATGCCAGTTGTTCCGCTGTTTCCACTCGAGCCGTGAGTCCCTGCTTAACGTCTTCCAGCTGATCTGAAACGTCATTAATATGATCATCAAGCCTTTTCAGTTTGGAATTAGTTTCTTCAATGTGTTCCACTAATTTCTCCAACATAGCTTTAAAGTTCACGTCAAAACGTTTAAATAAACGCGTTTCCTTATCTTTGTTATCCTTCTTGAGCTCAATGGCCACCTTCTTAAGATCATTTGTGTTATCTTTCTTAAGCTCCTTCATGGCCGTAACCATGGCAGTGGACTGTGTAGCGATCATCTCTTTCAGTTCGGACAGTTCGCTTCGGCTTTCGTGCTCCGCAAGTGAAAATGCAGCTCCTGTTACAGGCTTGCGATGAGTAGATGAGAGCACGTCCTGCAGAGCCCTTTCTAGTCTCGAATGATCCTCAGAAATCGGCGATCCATCGCGACCTATATCACTTGCGCCTTTGCTCCCATTTTCACTCTCGACTGGAGACGATACAATGGAGCGGGGTCCCAGGAATTCTGCGCACTCGTCTGCCTGTTCCAGGTCAGTCTCCGTGAGGCCATACCTTACACTTGCACTCAGGCCGGAAGTCTGTCCGGACTTTGATGCAGCTTTAAGTTTCTTTTCTGGTTCTTTCTGACTTTTCTTCTTGTTACTCATGCTTGTATATTGTAGTGGAAGTTCCTTGGTCGGGTTAAATACAGGATACCTCTAAATAATATGAAGTACGTGGGAAAATAAAGCCGCTGCTAGCGGAGCTCTGCTTCAGACGTCCATCTCCTATAAACGGACGAAACCAACCCCCAAAATGTTGTTTGCTAATGGACGCTGCCATTTATAGTGTTTGTTTTCTGTGACACAGTGGCTGGTTGTCATGGGGTACCCACCATGCCATCTGTAATTTCTTTATGAGCTTGGCACACCCATAGATTTTACTTTCATAGTGCCACATACAACCTTGTCTTCTTACATATCATGTTGAGTGACGGCATAGTCATCATTGTATTTCATTGTTTGGTGGCCGCTGGTGACCCCTGCCACTGTGCTGTTCCCTAAATCTTTCTGCTAGTTGTCACAAGTAATATAGAGAAATCTGAAGCATGCAAGTTCATGATACATTAAAAAGAATAAAAAAAAACCAACTCTTACTCAATTATTTTTCATAGTAACATTTAAGTAACTTGTTTATATGCCCAATGTCACTAATAAACAGTTTATTTTGGTTTACTTAGTAGTAATATACACATCTCATTATTTTTTAAAAAGTGCACAGAATAATAAAGACATCACTATCCTAAAATACTTTTTCCATCTGCTTAGATGGCATAAGCCAGGTCCTGATGACAGGTTTAAATTTAAACTTTCAATTTTGCAGTGTGTTAGGGATGCAGGCAAATAATATGAATACATATATATTTATTTCAGTAGCTATGTCTCACTATTCATGGGAAATTTATAGCTTTAGTATGACTATATTTATAGAATTTATGTCTATATTTTTCACATTCTGTGGTTTTACTGATCTTTATTATTTTTATACCCTTTCAGTAATTGTAGGCACTGGCAGTGACATCCACTTGATAACCAATGTCATTCTTGAAAAATTAATCAAGGCTTGTAGCAGCTCTCACCTCCAGCAAGCAGAAGTAAAACAAGAAAAGCCAGGGGGAGGTCCTGAATCTCATAATTCTTGTATACAAGCTGACTTCAATCACACATCTGCAGAAAGCCGGGAAGAAAAAAAAAAACTCACAAATATCAACATATAAATCAATAGAAAAAAAAAGTGCTTAAAGAAAAAAAGGCAATTAGTCCTGTTTCGCTGTCTCATATGACTTAACCGAGGCACAGACTAACCACAGATCATGGTGACTGACAGTTTCACACAGAGGTTGGCACCCTGTCACTCTGACTAATAGATGTCAGTTTCTGAAAGAGAAATGGATTTGTACATTGCAGGCAGCCATTCTCTCCACCCCTCAGGGTGCTGTGCAACAAACTAGGCTACAAAGGTCCTGCGCTCCTCACTGCGATGCATATAATACTTAATTATGAGTTGTTTTTTCTTTTCTTTCAGCTTGCTGTGGCTCTCATTGTATCAGTAATAACTCATTTTTTACCTTTATAGAATTGATTTATACAAGTAAAGTAAAAATTTAAAGGATTAGAGGGTGATTTTCTTCTATTATGAATTGTTATTTTTGCATAGATTTAGAGTGTCATTTTTACTTTTATCAATAGTTATTTTTTCAAAGTTAGCTCATGTTTTTGGTTTAATTCATTCCATATTTTTATCCATCCATCCATCCATCCATTTTCCAACCTGCTAAATCCGAACACAGGGTCACGGGGGTCTGCTGGAGCCAATCCCAGCCAACACAGGGCGCAAGGCAGGAACCAATCCCGGGCAGGGACCCAACCCACCACAGCCATATTTTTGTGTGTCATTTTATTTCCAAAGTAAACATTGTAACCTCTAAACATTTCTGTGTGGACAAGTTAAAGGGTCATGGTCAGTAGTTATGTAAAGGGTGTGGTGTGTTTTGTGACCCCAAACATTCTTCATTTATACATTCATTATTGCACAAAAATAAAACTGTACATTATCCTTATTTGACAATGTAATATGGGGACAAACTCTGAACAATTGTTTGGTTTGCTGTTTTATATTTCACAAATAATATTAGACATATATCAATGTAGTGATAAAATATTTAGTCAAAAGAAAAACTTAATATGTAACAAATAAGGTGCTTACTGTGCTTTGTCTACGTATCACAAAACTAGTCAGATCCAGTAAAAAACACAACTTGGAGTCATTTAAACAGACACAATAACCAAAGGTTGTGGGCTGCAAAGACAAAAGACATGTTTCACCATAGCCCATGGCCAATATGATCGGTAGGATGTTCAAGAACATTGGTTGTGCTTAGCTAGGATTGGTTCACAGGTACAAGGCAATGCACACGAGAAGACAGTTAGCCCCTAAATTGCGTCACTCCATTTGTCCAAAGGGTACACTAAGGAAGCCCAAGACCAACATAAATAAATATGGGGGCTCCCCAAAAGTTCAAAGTCTTAGTCCATCAATTACATCCAGAGACCACACCAGATTAAAGATCAATCAGCTCAAACATTCAATGCAAGAGTGAAAGAGCCACCTGATCTCTAGACATATTGGATGTCAAGACTCCAAGAAGGGCTGCTGTACATCCAGGATATATTAAGGCATATTTAAGAATTCTAAAATCTATATAATTGATAAGGTTTATAATGTGTTAATAAAAGCTTGAACTTGCTCTCCTGTTTGCTTTGTGCTCTATCTTACTATTTGGATTAAATGAAAAGGAAATAAGTACAGTCATCGGTGCTGCAAACTCTGGCCCTAATCCTAATATTGAAAGTGACCCCAATTGGAGCTGTGGACTATAGCAACATTTATACAGCAGGTTTGTAAGTACAGTATGTTTTAATGGAGCAAGAGTCAAAGGTGTGGAATATTCTACAAAGAAAGTCCTAAGACGAGGATAGCTGCTCTCAACCCTACCAAGCAAAATTAAAGCAAGAAAGATTCTGAATCTCACAATAGTTGTATACACAAGACCCTTCCACAACAAAACACTATGTAATAATAATCTGGGGGGTATTTTTCGTACATGAATTACTCGTTTAGCCAGATGTAATTGTTGATGATTTGGCCTGATCCTGGATCTGTCGGTTTTTCGAAACTCTTGCTGGATGTGTTGTCATAGCAACACATCCTAATCCTCAAACATGCTCGGAGCAGGTTTGTTCTCTGTAAACAAGGATTAGCTCACACAATTAATCAGTGTCTGTGCATGGAATTCATTTAGTCATGACTTCGCTGTTCATGAATGATGGATCAATTGATATCGGTACGCAAATTATAAGAAGAGAATTTCATATAGAGAGGGTTTTGCGCGATCGGCAAGATCCTTTATTGCTTCCGGAGGAAATTCTTTTTGAAAGATACCGCTTTAACCGAGGGGGAATATTGTACCTCAAAAATTTATTAGGACCTTATATTCGAAGTCAAACTCGGTGAAGTCGGGCTCTCACATCCACACAGACAGTATGCATTACTTTGAGGTTTTTTGCAAACAGCACTTTTTTTATATACTGTAGGCGATGCGGAAAATCTATCTAAAAGTGCAGTTTGCCAGGCAATTCGTAAAGTCTGTTTGGCTCTGAAATATTTCCTTCAGGTTTTTATAGTGTTTCCTGGACACCTGCGTGTACAGACAAAAGAGGCATTTCATGCCATTGCAGGTAGGTAATACACAGGTAAAAACACCCACAGTTCCAAAAAGAATCTCACAATCAGCCTAACATTCTCATTACCCAGGATTTTCAAATGTGATTGGGGCACATGGGACTGATCAGAGTGGAGTTTGATCAAACATTATTTGGAAAATGTACCTCTCCTACTGATAAATAATCAGACACAGTGTCTTCATCAAATATTTGACCTTTGTCAATATCTCATTGGTCAGACACTGGTTCTAGGGATATGACATTCCCTGCATCTGACCCAACAAAAAAAGAGGGCTATATGGAACATACCTATGGCACACATTGAGGACAAATATATGCAATGACCATCCTTTACCTGAAATGAAGTGACCACTGCATCCTGTCACTGGTTCTGAGGAGGAGCTTCCCCTTGGAATGCCCTCAGAAACAGGGCGATGGGCATTTTGCTGGAGAGCCAACTCTTCTGCAGGGGTTAGGTCTGGACCGCGTGGACCTCCACCTGTTTTTTGCTTGTCTGCCTTCTTATTAGCTTTAAAATTAATGTTCTTTACATTATATATGATTCTTTATGTCAACAATTCTTTAAATAGTTATATACCAATATTTACCAGTTTGAAGTATATTCATGTACTTCACTTTAACCTGTTCCCGTGTTCTCCTTGTGCTCACGTTTGATCTGGAATTATGACATATTAAAAAATAATTAATCTGACACATAGGAAATGAAACGTTGCTTTCAGTAAGTACAATGCACACGTGTTTAATTTGTCGGCCACTTTTTGCCAGACGTCTTTTCTGGTTTGGGCTGCTTTTGCAGTGTTACCCCTTATGCATATTAAATCTTGAAATTCTTCATGTCCTTCGAATAAAAGGTCCTGCTCCGCTTGTGTGGAAAAAAAATGCGCCCGTTCTTTCGTCATTTTGTTACAGCCTATCAAAGACTTGATGATCATGTTTTCTAGACTCAATATATATGGGCTTTTCACTCAGCGCGGTCGCGCGCATTCATCTCGTATGATTAGATCCAGCTCGACTAATCTACTACACAGCTGCGTTTGAAAAACAGACTTATCCCGGATGAGTTTCACTGGCATTAACTCATCCAAGATGAGGCATCTGATCTCGGATGATTTAAGCGATGTACGGAAAATACCCCCCTGGTCTATCTAAATCATAACACTCATATTAATCTTTATTAAAAACATATAGCATTAGCCTATAGCAGAAGATGTTAACAGATTATGGAGCCACACGTGCAGACAAAGGTAAACTAAAGTCCCATTTCAACCTGACAAGTCTTTCAACAACAACAACATTTATTTATATAGCACATTTTCATACAAAAAAGTAGCTCAAAGTGCTTTACATAATGAAGAAAAGAAAAATAAAAAACAAAGTAAGAAATTAAAATAAGACAGAATTAGTTAACATAGAATAAGATTAAGGTCCGATGGCCAGGGAGGACAGAAAAAACAAAAAAAAATACTCCAGACAGCTGGAGAAAAAAATAAAATCTGCAGGGGTTCCAGGCCACGAGACCGCCCAGTCTCCTCTGGGCATTCTACCTAACAAAACCAAAAATGAAATAGTCCTCTTTGTATTTAAGGTTCTTCAACCTTCATTTTATAACAGGCTAAATACATTTTATACATCCATCCATCCATCCATTTTCCAACCCGCTGAATCCGAACACAGGATCACGGGGGTCTGCTGGAGCCAATCCCAGCCAACACAGGGCGCAAGGCAGGGAACCAATCCCGGGCAGGGTGTAAACCACAAAGTAATTATTCAAATTTAATTTATTTAACAGTAAAATTAGAAGAATATTTCAAAAAATAAAAGACTCAAATTAATTATAACTAAACAAAGAATTTCCCCCAAGGACTTTGAAAAGAGTAGTGGTGTAAATAATCTTAAAATTAAAAAGTTCAGCAAAACTAGATGAAATGCAAGGGCTAACAGAGTAAAATGACAAACAAAGAAAACAATAATATCATACAATAATAAAAAATTGAGAAAATGATTACATATGAAAAGAATTCTTAACTGACCGACTAAAAAGCTAAATATCACAGTGAGATCTTAAATACAAAAAAATGGTCAAACCCAAAAGTCTGCAATATAAAACTCTCATAAGAGACAATTAGAAATTATAACTAAATATCTACAAGGAGTGAAGAACTATCATGCAAACCAAAAGTTTGCATATAAACAAAGTAGCCAGACGTGCCTAAGCAGATGCTAACTAATGCCCCATTCAAAAACTTTGGCAAGGAACGGTCTTTTAGGACATAAATCAATTTTGCAAAGAACAGGCCATTCAGCACTACAAGCTTGTAGTCCTTGAAAGCCCTAAATTACACACTACTTAATAGTATATTCAATGTATCTGTCGTTCTATAAGAGAAACTTCCTATCATTTATGTAAAATGTACCTTTTAGTTTCCATGTGTGTCTCTATGCTCTTCTTGAAGAACTTACTTTAAAGTAACATATGAGATGCACTATATTAATTTCCTTCAAAATTTTAAGCATTTCAGTCATATCACCCTGTAATCTCCACTTGCTTAAACTTAAAAGATAGATAGATAGATAGTTTATTAATCCCAAGGGGAAATTCACATATAAAAATCTATAAAAAGGTTCAACTCCTTCAATACTTCCTCAAAGCTCAAACCTTGCAGCCCTGGAATCAGCCTAGTCACTCATCAATGGACTTTCTCTAGCATTGTGATGTCTTTTTTGTAACATGGACTCCAGATGAGGCTTTTATACTCCTAATTATGCAAAATGAGGAACAAGTATAGGAAAAAGGGCCTGAGGAAAAACAAAAAGTACCTGAAAATTATTCAGGGATGAATTACGGACAAAGTCCTAACCATTCTTTAATGTTAATTAAAGATTATTCTTTAGCCTTCACTGAGAACTTAGAAGGCCTTGTGGTTTTCCACTGATAAAACAGACCGTTACTTGTATTTTGTATTGTTCATTTGGTAAAAGAAAACAATTGTGAACGGAGCAGTGACTTACAAGATTACCTGTAGGCAAAGAACAAAAAGCAGTTCAATATGGACTTGTCATAGCTACACTGTGTGAGGAATTGTAACAAAGAAAAGTCCTGTGTGTCCAGTTCTAATTATTATTATACATTTACAACTTTTAGGATTTAACATTGCTCATGAAATCCATTATAATCACAGATTATAATATCATAATTTTCAGGATTACAAAATAAATAAAACACATCTTTTAGTAATTTTATTTTCACGGAATACACATTTTTTAACAGTTTTCTTTACAAATGTTGATTTCATTAATGGGCGGCACGGTGGCGCAGTGGGTAGCGCTGCTGCCTCGCAGTTGGGAGACCTGGGGACCTAGGTTCGATTCCCGGGTCCTCCCTGCGTGGAGTTTGCATGTTCTCCCCGTGTCTGCGTGGGTTTCCTCCGGGCGCTCCGGTTTCCTCCCACAGTCCAAAGACATGCTGGTTAGGTGGATTGGCGATTCTAAATTGGCCCTAGTGTGTGCTTGGTGTGTGGGTGTGTTTGTGTGTGTCCTGCGGTGGGTTGGCACCCTGCCCAGGATTGGTTCCCTGCCTTGTGCCCTGTGTTGGCTGGGATTGGCTCCAGCAGACCCCCGTGACCCTGTTTGGATTCAGCGGGTTGGAAAATGGATGGATGGATGGATGGATTTCATTAATATTCCTGTGCCTTGTAGTGGACTAATTACATATCCTATGACGAATCCTTATTGGTTTCTGTTGTTTTTACAATAGACTTTAGCTCTAAATAATCCAGGACAAATATATAATGATAACCACTAAATATAAATATTCCTTCACTATTTTCATCTAAAAACTTTATTCACACATTCATACATACTATTATATTCTATAATACTAATATTGTAATATTTTTAGGTCAACAGTAATACATTTAATAATTTTAATAATCAAGAATTCCCTGAAATCCCCTCAGGCAGCAATACAGTGAAGCAATATATAGGTTTTCAATAGAAAGGTATGCTAAAAGGAATAGTCAGATGTATCAGAAACACAAGTTATATGCCCATTTTTTGTCTGAAAGATGGCACTTTCAGCAGCACACTGAGGCAAGCATCACTTATTTGTGAATCAAATGCGACATGATCCCCTGTAGAATACTTCATGTTTTTCTTCTTGCATGAGGAGTGAGTAAAAGAGAATAGTAAAAAAACACAAATGTACATATTATTGCATGTATGAATTGCTCAACTATTTGTAGGAATATGACAAATTTACAAATATATATAGTAAAAAAAAAATCATCCATATAACTAAAGGACAGTTTATTCACTATTGAAGAACTTATGTCACCTTGGTGAAGCTGTCTTTAAACAAAACAAAAATCCCAGAATGAAATATGTCACCATTGTCTATAAGTGATACTATTAGTTTTTTGTATATCTGCATAGAGACCCGGGTTCGCTTCCCGGGTCCTCCCTGCGTGGAGTTTGCATGTTCTCCCTGTGTCTGCGTGGGTTTCCTCCGGGCGCTCCGGTTTCCTCTCACAGTCCAAAGACATGCAGGTTATGTGGATTGGCGATTCTAAATTGGCCCTAGTGTGTGCTTGGTGTGTGGGTGTGTGTCCTGCGGTGGGTTGGCACCCTGCCCTGGATTGGTTCCTGCCTTGTGCCCTGTGTTGGCTGGGATTGGCTCCAGCAGACCCCCGTGACCCTCTGTTCGGATTCAGCGGGTTGGAAAATGGATGGATGGATGGATGCATAAAATGTATTTAGCTATTATAAAATGAAGGTTTATTAAACCATTGATGGACAATAGCAAACAATGTGAAAAATGTCCTAATGGAAAAAAATTTAAATCACGTTAACTCATGTTGCATAATCCATGTGTCTTTTATACAGTCTCTAGCTCAGTACAAAACAAATGTGTTTTTGCTAAAACATCGTTAAATTGATTGCAATATTTTATCGGCCATCACTACAAATGTACATAGGGTAATAACATACAAAAAATCATCTTGGGGTAGAGCATTCCTTTAAGCAAACCTGAGATGCTACAAAGGTGAAAGACATACAAATGCATAAAACTCTGACATCCTGATGTAAGGATGTTTTTTAAGTAATATGAGAGGAGAAACTGGATTATCTTATCATTGGTCTTAAGAAAAACACCCACATAAACATTTACACTGGTCACATTCATGAATTCCAGCACTTGTTTGCAAATGATAGGACAAGGACATTGTGAAAAATCCATGAGCTCATGGTTACATTCTGCCAAGTGTCAACAATGCAACTGGCAGTGGCAGTGTAATGATGTCCTCTGTGCTTCCCAGTAAACTCTTGAACTTGCAGTCATGAAGTGGCCCTCTAAATTCAAACCAATAGAGTAGTCTATACCTGAATGAGGTATTCAGCATGCAAATCCTCCACCAGGTAATTTGCAACAAGTCTGAGAGAAATGAAAGCCTCCTTTGAAGGAAAATAAGGTTGTATATCTAAAATAGTGGCCACTTTGGCATGAAGAGAGTGCTTGGGAGGTGATTCTGAACTCAGAACAACACCAAGCCAGCCCAGGTAAAAAGAAAAAGGTGATTTATTGATAAATAAACATGTAAGGCTAAAGGTAAACACTTAAATAGTAGAAAGCAGAACCACAAAATAATGACTACATAAAAATAAACCTAAGCATACCCAGACTTCCTAATACAATAAAAAGACCTTCTACACTCAGGCAGTAGCTGGCCTACTTGCTCATACCAAGAACCGTAAATGTACTCTTTCCAGTCTCCTCTCACTAGCAACATTGGAGTCCCTTTCTCACACCTGGCCATCTCTTGCTATTCACCATACTCCTGATTTCATGCTTGGGATGATGGGTCCGAATGAGCAGCAAAGATCACTATAGTTTGGCATCATCTGTGTTGTGGGAGTTGCCAGCCACCATTGAAAACGATGTACCACTGCCTTAGGGGCTCCTGATTTTTTTTTCTCTGGGTTTACTCCCAAAGTCTTTATCTGACCAAGGATTGCCCACAAGGCAGTGGGGGACTGATAGAAGGTGGGACCAACCATTTTCATGTGCAAGTTCCAAGGACTTGCTCATTGCCCATTTGTTATGTCACCTTTATGTGAAATAAAGTAAACAGAAATAGCCAAAAGTATTTGATTATGAGGGAGCTTTGAAAAAAACTTAAATGTGAAATGATGCCAATGTTTTCATAAAAATTACTAGAAAGATGGGACTAGTGATATCTTATATTGACCTGGTGGAAAGACTCAAATCTCAAGAATCAAAATAGCAGATTGAACTATGGTGTGCATGACAAGCCTATTCTCCTACAATTCCCCTTCAAACTACAAGGAAGTATCAGAACTCCATGCAATTAAAACTTTTTTATTTTTTACATCGTTGAAGCAAATTTCTTGAAAATGTCCATATGGACACACACAAGACATGTTCAGAACTGTAGAGCTGTGGAACAGCCCTGTTGGGTTCCATGGGTATAGCCAGGGATTGCTATGGGGATTCATGGTCCCCACTCTTGCAGACTTATGCTTGAACCAGAAATGCTTCCAATGGGCTATGCCCTGTTACCAGAAGTATTCCCACGTCTGGTTTAAAAGGAGACGCTCTTCCTTACCCAGATAGTCAGTGTTGGGAAGCAGAGGACAAATCTATTTGGGAGAGTGGACGGAGAAAGAAGGGAATTGTACTTCTGTGTTTGTTATACTTTGATCTTGCTTAAAGTTTGTTAAGGTAACATTATTAATAAAAGTAACAAAATTTGAACTCGTCACTGTGTTATGTGTGATTGTGTTTGGGTCTGTGTGGCATCCCCTAATGGTTACAAGTGAAAAAAATAAAATGAAATTAACTTGTGTGACACCAAGTCTTCTTCATAGATATCTGAATGGCATGTGACAAGATTTGTGTTTCCTTGTGGAGATTTCAGATAATTTCAAATAATTTCCCACTCACAAAAATTCAGGAAATGGTGTTGGGGGGGGGGGGGGGTCTTTGTGAAAATGTGTGATATGTGTGGCTACTAGGCTGCAGTCTACATAGCCTCTGTTACTAATCTGGCTCTGCTTATACAGTATATACTGTATGCAGCCTGCAGCATATAAGGCTACTGTTTATCTGTAATACAGTAAATCTAAAAGTTAAAAGTAATGTAGAGAAATACATAACAGGCTGTAGCAAAATAAACCTGGCAGCTGGTGAAATCAGGATGTTGTGATACACTGATTCAACGACAACATCTGGTTGCCGATTTCATTGTCATAAATGTTTATAGTATCTGATTATACTGTTATTTGAAAACTGAAGAATATTCAAAATTGTACTATTGTAGAATGCTTTGGAAGCAATGCCAGTTTACATTTCATACCAGTCTAAGATCCTGCCAAAGACAAAAAGTGGCTAGTCATTGTGAAAAATCCAAACTATAACAAAAACATTCCATTCAATCTATGGAAAGCATGTGCTTGTGTTAAATACAAGATCAAGCAAGTCTTCTTCTGCCTCAACCATCTCTGAAAATTTAAATGGGTCACTGGACTCAGCCATGTTTTCAAGAAATGCCCTTCAACAATTTAATAATCACAAGAATGCAAGTATGCAATTTCTTATTAGTTTGAGAGGGTGGGTTAGGGGATGCCCGCGCACATCATACTTCATACCACCAGTGTTCCCACTAATCTGAGCACATGAGTGATCACTCATACATTTCAGGAGCACCATTCATAGACTTTGCATAGTCGCTCAGAAAACGACCCAACTTTCAAACAAACTTAGACTATAAAAATTAAACTAAATCAATTACCGACTCAAACAAAAGTGTGCTATATGAAATGGTCCATGCTATTGTTTCTTTGTAACTTCTGCTGTTGTTTCTTTGTAACTTTAACCACGTATAAGTGCAAAGCTGAAGAGAATTCAAGTAGCAAACAGAAGAACTGGTGTTTGAAGTTTAAGACAGAATGGTTAACAAAATATTTTGTTAAAAGTGATTTACTGCATATTGTGGAGGAGCACATGCTTCTGGGAGGAATTTTTAACTACTCAGAGATAGATGGTGTATTGTAGAAAATAAGTTTCAAAGCAGGATCTTTTAACAAATGGACCTTGGGAAAAGCATGGAGCGATTGGAAAGTGGACAATCTCAAATGACATTTGAACCAAAAAATCTCATTGATTCAGTCGCAGTTGTTGGAAAAAAATTAACAGAATCTACATAAGAACTTGAAGAGAGAGATGAACTTGCACAGCGAAAACAAGCGACACTTTACAAGGTAAAAAAATTTAATTGATAACATTTTGCCAGCTGTGATTATAAATTCTTCTATTTTGGAGGTCCACATCATGATCATGTTGCCAAATATGTGAAAATTATAGATACTTGGCTAAGTTAGAATTATATCTTTGTACTCATCGAGTTCATAAATTTAACAATCAAAACTGATATGTTAAATGAAATTAGAAAATCACCTCTCACACTTTCATAGTCAATGGTTCAGCTGACACAAAAGTTTCAAAAATGTTAATTTTCTGGATTAAATTTAGGAATGAAAGCAAATTGCTTCATAAAAACTGTGTTCACTAGCATAATACAATTAATAGCATGTGACAGCTTATCTAGTCTTGGAGTTGCCCAACAGTTTTATATGGAAAACAAGTTAAATTTATACCACATGTTAATGTTTACCTTGGACAAGGCATCAGTCATACAAGGCAAATGGAAAGATGTGACTGTTCTTTTGAGGCATTTCATTCCACACTCACCAGAGCAACATTGGGTGCCATAGATGATGCTTGGAAAGACATTTCTGTGATGAGTGACACTGAGACTTTACTAAGGACTATATACACAATTTTATGCAGATCATCTTTAAAGAAGGCAAAATTTGAAGATCTTGTGAAAGCTGCAGAGGCAAATGTGATTGCATTTAAACTACTAAACGAAGTCCAGTGGCCCTCCAAATATTTCACAGCAAATGCTGTGATTAGGCAATATGATATATTGTGGAATACTGCTGATAAGCTGTTGAAGAAGACAACAATCCTATTCACAAATACAGCTTGGAAAAAACTACAACATGCTATTTCAACAAAGGACTTGGGCAAAATTTTGCAAAGTGTACTTTCAATTGTTCACATGTTTCAGTATGCTAGAACAAAATTTAGGATACTTAGGTCACAGTGTCTAGGAGACAAGGCACATTTCCAGGAAGAAACTCATAATCTGGTCTCTTCATTTCAGTTTACAATTAAAGTCAATAATTATGTTTATCCAGTGGGTATGTGACCATATGGACAATCGGTTTCTAGGCAAAGAATATAAGGATCTGTATGTCTTTGAAGAGGAATGTTTCTCTATACCTACAACTCTGGAAAGATTTTCATTTGGATTTGAGCAAATGAATAGTCTTGCCATCAAGTACTGTGTTCTGTTGAAGAAGGATTATAATATCTTTCAAAAGAATCTTTGTAACCAAGTATCCACAATAACCAGAGTTCAAGATACTGAATAAGGAAAAACTGAAAGCTGGAAATTTTTACATTTACTAAACAGCAGAATCACTTCTAGAAGTTTTGTACATTTGTGGCACATTCCAGGCCTTAAGTGGTGACTGTGAAACAGGATTTAGTCTAATGAGCAGTATAAAATAAAATCAAGAAATCGTTTAGATGCAGTTGGAAAAACTCTTTTCAAATTATGGACAGACTGTTAATGTTCAGAGTTTATAACATATGGTAGATAGAAAAGGTAAGGAAAAGAAACTGAATATTCAGTGAAATTTTAAGTAGAAAGAAACTTTTCATAAAAAATATTCAGTTCAGTTAATTTTTTTCAAAAAAACAATAAATAATCATATGTTTGATGGTTTTATGGGCTATGTACAGAAGTTCACTGTTAACACTGCCGCTCACAGATTGTTAGGTTTTAGAAATTGTTGCTCACACAAAAAAAAAAAATTGCACACACCAGGCCACACCTTAGAGGGAACATTGCATACCACCACATAGATTCTTAGGATTTGAGCTCCTCCACCAGCTCAGTACTCAACCAGTGACATCACTGGCCTGATCTTTTTTATCAGGTTTAATGAAAATGTAATTTTCTCAGAGCTTCCACATAAAAGAGTACACTTCTCTATTAAAAGATAACAAAACAACTGTTTCCCTTAATACAGAAAATGGCGCGGCTTCACACCAGAATGGTAATGCTCAGTCTGTTTCTTCCTTAGCTCTGACTTGGAATCTGAAGTATGATTCATGACTTGCTTTCACTCTACAAAATGTCACTAAAAGTAATTCCTGTTATTTTAACATCATTCCGATAACCTGGATGGTAGAAAGGAAATTCATATTTGCGTTCTGAGGACATATTACCCCAAAAACATGCTCTATCCAAATATAGGCGTCCTTTCTTCCTTTGTGCAGTGCGCCATCTCTATAGGCCATATTGGTAGCAGTCATAGGATGTACTTGCCAGACTATACAACAGTAGTAGTAGTGTTTCAAATGAACTTACAGTATGAAGCCTTATTTAGCTGTCATTCTCCCTAATTTAAAATCTCAACACAAGCCTTTTTGGTCTGTAACTTCGTTTAATGGGTTAAGAGGTGTCTTGACACAATTACATCCATATGGCGGTAAATAGATTGCAGTATTTACATCCTGTGAACACTCACTCCGAAAAGGCTTCTACCCTACACAAGGAAACAATTTCTTGGATTTGGGCAACTTGTTTTTAAAGGTGACCCTTTATCCTATTGTACATAGCATCAAGTAGCAACTACACAACTTACTTCGAAATAGGATGTGCAGAAATGCAGTGTGCTACATTACAACAATTTACTTGCCAACCAAGATGTGAGAATAGTGACGTACAGATTGTTGAACCCCAGTTATTGGATGAAGTTACTGTTGCAACTAAAATCTGTAGATAGGCATCCCAATTGCACTTACAAAAATGCCAAAGTCAAAGAATAAATCTTTTGGAGCAACCACTACTTAGCCAATGACTTTAACTATGTCATGAAACTGCGAATCTAGCTTATGAGTTGTACTGATGACCTCGTCAGCTATTTTAGAAAGTGTACAAAGGTAGTGTTTAGAGCACGTATAGGTAGTTTCTTGACTGTTGTATTCAGTCATAAAGGACTTCTAGGATGTTTATCTTGGATTATGGCTGACAGGAGTTTTCCTGACTTCACAAAAGAAAAGAACATATAACACATTTATTCTAGCATCTTCTATTGCAGGTAAATAATACTACACAAAAATTCAGCTGAGTCCCAGAACAGTAAATACAGATGGCTATTTAAACACAGACACCATGGAAACCAACAGTAACAAAGTTCCTAAAAAGATTTAACAAATCCACTGTCACCAGGGAAGTGACCCTATCTGAATGACTCCACAAAAGAAAATTAACTCTACATGTACTGCTACCACAGTAACAAAAACACACCAGGAGGTTAAATACAAGAAAGAAGACACCAAACCGTTTAAGGAAAAAGTGCATATTCAGAGAACTGGACATGACTGAAAAGGTCACAGCATTCACATTCACAGTACTGATTTCCATTCAAAAAACAAAACAGGGCCTAACCGTCTGGTAACGGAAAAAAAAATATCATAACTCATCTTAGTCATTTCCCAAAAGAGGCATTTATTGTTGTAAGTGGAAAAGTGTCAAATGGATAGGGCATATGTTTGTACAATAAAACCAAAGGGGATTAAAACCACTTCCATCATTTCTAAAGCCTTTACTGTTTTCAGACAGAAAGTAACGTTAGTGACATTTACGAGACCTGGTAAAATCAAACAATTCTTTTCTTTCTGATGGACACATGTGAAATTGGTTTGAGAAAAGGTGGAAATGTGATGACTTCTGAATGTTGCAATATGTACAAGAGATGACGCAGAGAAATATTATTATTTGCCTTTGTTTTCCTCTTATAAAGCATGAAGACCACGCCACCTGATATGCCAAATGGCAGCATTTTACTAGGCCTTTATTCTGTCTTGTAGTTTGTTTTGCCTTTATGGCTGCATATTTTCCTTACACATATAAACTGGTGCCGTCTCCGCACAAATGTGCCTGTTGTGGCTGAGGTTACCTGTAGTATGGGTGAGAATGGTTCCACTTGTATTTACTAATTGTTAACAGCAGCAACATGTACATTTTAGGGAAAAAAATGTGAAATTAAAAGGACTGTAGTGACTGTAGAGACATGTTCTCCAGGAAGCAATGGGCTGCAGAAGGGGCTAGGGATGTCCAGAGAGGCTGGTTAATAAGTGAACAATAAACAGTCCCTGAGTGAGGGTTATAGATCCTGCACTGTGAGAATCACTTTATAACAAATCTGCAATCTGCTGAGGCCTATTGGCCTGTGAGCATGGCGACCAATGATCCTTAGGTGGCCTTGGTTCAGCTCATAGAACTGTTGCATAGTGTGGCAGGCAGGTTGCCTCTGACAGAGTAAGGTGAATCTGGGAGATGTGTGTGTGTGTTTGAAGTAAGATGGCTGGATCCATTCCTCTGTCTCTCACGTCTCCTGGGTTCTTACAATACAAAGGACATTTATGTAATTAGGAGTGTAGTGTACAGTACACTGAAACCGTTGTATGAAAGCCATACATGTAAAATGACAGTTATGGATATTCCATGAGAACTTACGAAGGTGACTTTTGAAGGGGATCACTCCTGTAATGCCAGTGGTAAGGCTGAAGCCCTTGGATGCATGGTGCTGAGCTAAAACACCCAGTAGTTAACCACTGTTTGAATTTTATACTTGAATACACAAACCAACAATTCTGATTAAAAAGAGTATAAATAATACCTTAATTAGCAATGGAGATCCAATGAGCCATTGATGAACAATTGCATGTTAATTGCTGCCCATTAAACATGAACAGAAATTATGATTGCTGGTCAAGACATCCCAGAGCATTGCAGACAGAAGGAAAACAAACATGGCCAGTGAAATTCTAAATTATCTCGAGGGCAGTTATTTTTGTGCTTGATTACCTTTTACTGCACATGTATCTGTGTGTTTATGTGTGTAACTGTGAAACTGTCAACTTTTACTTCTGCCTATACAACTGAGCGTGATTGTACATGCACATCCTTTGATACACTGATGTCTCATGTACAGTTTGTAAGTTCTTTAGTTTCTCCTGATGCTGTAATAATAGGCTTTGGCTCCAAAGTATTCTATCATGAAAACATACATTTAGAAAATAGATGTATGGATTTACTATCCCTTACTCATCAACATAAAATATATAATACTTAAACACTGTACAGTATTAATTGAACATATACATGAATAAAATAATGAACATTGGCTATGTGGTATAATGTCGCAGGCTGACTTTAAGTATCATTTTGAAGCTAACACTGAGAATTTCCTAAAACGGTTTGCACATAAGATGCTGTATTTTAATTTACACATTAATTAATTATTATTACTCCTTAAAAAAACATAAATTTTGTCCTTGTTAGCATCTAGGTTTTAAACCTGGCCCTTTCCAGCTGCATTCATCTACGTATTTTCAGATTTTCCCACCATTTAAATTGTCTCAAGATTTTAAGTAAACTCTTGCTCTTTGATTTTAGGCCCTGTGCTGCTGTTTTTGCATACTTTAGGCCTTGCATTTCGCTGAGTATGCTGAGATTAACGGGTGTGTGCTGCACATATGAAAGGCATATGTTTCACAGATGAATATGCCAAAATGTTTAATGAACTATTGAGGAAGAAAAATCATTAGAAATTTACAGCAATTGATTTTTTCTGTTAATATAAAGGAAGCATATGAATAATAATTCCAGTTGTATCTGATATACCTCATGTAAATGGTCATGTGTTATGGTAAAAGATCCATCCATAAGACAGAGAGTGTCTGCTCGAATAATTGCATGAAGAATGTGGAAATTATATATGTTTATTGAACTTGGAAATACAGAAAATGTCAATGTCACTTTTGGGCACTGGAAATAATTTATGCCTTATTCTGTGGATTTTCTTGAGGTCAATGAATACAATGGTCACATTTACTTTGTGTCCCAATGAGTTTTTATTTGTGTTACTTTTTCCGTATCACAATCATTTTTTTTAAATGAGCATCACCGTTTTAGGACTTTGTTTTGATAGGTGCTATGCTTTTGTTATGTAAGTCAACTGGAAGTGTGTAGCCCATGATACCACCTCCTTGTTGTCCATGCCTGTGGATTCAACCTAAAAACCCAAGCATAATTGTTGTTTGTTAAAAAGCTCTCCAGTTAGGAATTCCTTTTTTGTGATGTGACAGTTTTTGTCTTATGTCTTGGCTCAGGCTACATAAACTTTTGGTTTCTGATCCTCTTTTCCTGTTTCTTGCTTGCAGTTATTGTTTCACATCCAAGACCTTGTTTATTAGATTATTTGACACACAGTTATGACCATTGCTTGTTTACTGCAACCTCATTCTATCTAATGATTTCAGTTCCTTAAATTGATTGCCATCCTTTGCCGTTCAGTACAGAGAGGATTTCTGGTTCATAACGAGTTTCAGGGACAGATGGTGCATAGTAAGGAAATGCAAAAAGTTCACATTGAAGAACAGGAGCCTACAAAAGCAGCCAGGTAGAAATAATGGTTTCCTTATCCCATAGCTTGCTTCTACAAGAAGATTACAAATAAGTTATATTACTGTGTTTTGTTTTTTGCTTTTCTTTCTTTTTTTAGATTTTTCCATTACTTTTTCTGTATAACTTTGAAGTGCATGGTTATATCTTTTACTATTACTTGTTTCATTGAGCAGCATGCCATTGTTAATAAAATGAAAAAATATATATACTTATATACAGTATATATACATATATAAACTTCTCACTTTGAAAACACATCAGATCTCAATGGGAAAAAATATCCTGCTGTATATCTCTACTGATATGGACTGGGTAATGTGTTAGGAACGAAAGGATGCCACATCGTTTGATGGAAATGAAAATTATCAACCTACAGAGGGCTGAATTCAAAGATACCCCAGAAATCAAAGTGAAAAAATGATGCAGCAGGCTAGTCCACTTTGCCGAAATCTCATTGCAGCAACTCAATATTGTACTCAGTAGTTTGTATGGCCCCCAAGTGGTTGTATGCATGCTTGACAACATCGGGTCGTACTCTTAATGAGACGACGAATGGTGTCCTGGGGATCTCCTCCCAGATCTGGACCAGGGCATCACTGAGCTCCTGGAAAGTCTGAGGTGCAACCTGGTGGCGTAGGATAGACCAAAACATAATGTCCCAGAGGTCTTCTATTGGATTTAAGTCAGGCGAGTATGGGGGCCAGTAAATGGTATCAATTCCTTCATCCTCCAAGGAACTGCCTGCTCTTTACCACTACTCTCGCCACATGAGGCCGGGCACTGTCGTGCACCAGGAGGAACCCAGGACCCACTGCACCAGCTTAAGGTCTGACAATGGGTCCAAGGATTTAATTCTGATACCTAATGGCAGTCAAGTTGCCGTTGTCTAGCCTGTAGAAGTCTGTTCATCCCTCCACGGATATGCCTCCCCAGACCATCACTGACCCACCACCAAACTGGTCATTCTGAACGATGTTACAGGCAGAATAATATTCTCCACGGCTTCTCTAGACACTTTCACATCTGTCACATGTGCTCAGGGTGAACTTGCCCTCATCTGTGAAAAGCACAAGGCGTCAGTGGTGGACCTGCCAATTCTGGTATTCTATGGCAAATGTCAATCGAGCTCCACAGTGTGGGGCAGTGATGACAGGGCCTACTAGAGGATGTCAGGCCCTCAGATCACCCTCAAGAAGTCTGTTTCTGATTGTATGGTCAGAGACATTCACACCAGTGGCCTGCTGGAGGTAATTTTGTAGGGCTCTGGCAGTGCTCACCTTCTATGGCCCTGTCCAGCTCTCCTAGAGTAACTACCTGTCTCCTGGAATCTCCTCCATGCTCTTGAGACTGTGTTGAAAGACACAGCAAATGTTCTGGCAATGGCACATATTGATGTGGCATCCTGAAGAAGTTCGACTACCTACGCAACCTCTGTAGGGTCCAGGTATCACCTCATGCTACCAGCAGTGACATTGACTATAGCCAAATGCAAAACTAGTGAAAAAACAATCAGAAAAGATGAGGAGGAAAAAATGTCAGTGGCCTTCACCTGTTAAACCATTCCTGTTTTGAGGATCGTCTCATTGTTACCATTCAAATGCACCTGTTGTTAAAACTAAAGCAGCTGAAACTGATTAAACTGATTAACTCTGCTACTTAACTCTCCTATTTAACTGACCAGATCAATAGCCCAGAAGTTTCATTGACTTGATGCTATACTCTGATTAAAAAGTGTCCCCTTAATTTTTTGAGCAGTATACTATATATACATATATGACAAATATATATACTGTATAAATATACAGTATATGTATATATATATATATATATATATATATATATATATATATATATATATATACTGTATATATATATTTATACAGTATATATATTTGTTTCTGTGTAAATTAAAATATGTTTAAACAATCAATGTAAGTATTACACTTGCTTGGGTTCATGACAATGCAATCAGTTTATAGATCATTATAGAATGAGCTTTACCGGTTTTTGTTAGTGCCATTCAAAGGAGTCAATAGTCACTGAATGTGCTGAGCCTAACTTGTTTAAAATCTTCATTTTCAATGTTTATTAAATGTTTAGATAACTATAACTAAGGTCCATCCATCTCTCCATTACCTAACTTGCATATCCAGTTCAGGGACACAGGGGCCTTCAACTTATCCCAATAGCACTGGATAAAAGGCAGAAACTAAACCTGTTTGATTTGACAGTGCATAGTATAGTATAAAGTATAAAGTAGTATAAATAATAGTAATAGTATTTTAATATTTGTTTTAATATGGCAAAAATGTTGCATTGAGTTAACAAATGTGTCTTGCTAGATTAACATTTTTCCCCAGCATATCACTTTGATTAGTTGGTAAACCTATTAGGAGGCACAAAGTAGCAGTGTGCTTTGATTAATAATATCACATGATTCACTATTCTTAATGTTTGTGCAAACTGTACATGTAGTGATCAAGAGTGAAAGGAAGGGGGTTCAGTTCAGTCACCCATTCCCTTCTTAGACACAACAATTATCTGTGACATTCACTATAGCAATACTCATTGTGAATAAATGATGATTTAATAAGTAATAATTAATATGATAATAAAACTTTGCCCAAATATTTTACATAGTAAATCAGCTTTATATGCCAATTTCTTCTTTATGCAAAGCACTTCTCATTCTTTAGCAGTTATGCCCCAAGGCACTAGTGTGTGCTCACATTTCTAAAAAGCTTATTATCTAAAAAACAGCACACTTTTTCTTGTCTTTTGCAATATGTTGTTGTAATACTGGATGATTTTGAAAAGCTAATGTTTGACCTGCATAAGTATTCAAGAACAGATAGTACACAAACATTATGCAGCAGACTACTTTTCTAAGCTGAAATTTGTTCTAAGTGTCAGCCTCATTGGTTGGTCGGTTAACTGTGCCATTAACTTACTACAATTGTGTTTTAGATTCTGCAGTAATCCTGGCTCACTTTGAAGTTGAAGAATCCTCAGTATTAATAAGGTACCATAACCACATATACAAAAGTCTAAAAATGTACTCTCATATAATTTTAGAGACATGCAAAGGGATTTTGACAACTTTCATTGACCACTGTGAAGACACACTTCATCAGTTTGAATTTCCACAGAAATATCCATAATTCAGTACTATTTTTTCAAATAATCTGCTTTTCATAGCAATAAATATGAGATAATGGAATTACAAGGCTGTTTCTAGAAGCAAAATTTCTAACATAAAATTCTCAAACACTCTGTCATATGGGGACCAACAGAAGAGGACACTGTGGATGAAAAAAAGAGACTAGTACTGTCTTGTAATTTCAGTTTCAGCTCCTAGCAGTTTCCAGGCAAAAGGACAAAAGGAAGCAGCATCCAATGACCTTTGACCTCACATGTGGTTCTTCCTGACCCCACCCCTTACGCTGCTAGCAAGATAAAAGAAAACCACAGCCGGAAGTCATTGTCATTCGAACAACAGCCATCATAAGCAGCACATATTGCTGTTTATCTTTGAGAAAGACAACCTTATGTTTCCACCATTAGAGTGAGATTTCCTTAATGAGACCCCAACTCTTTTCAGTTTATTTCTGTTCAATTAAATCAATACATGGTTGCAAGGGCCAGAGCCTATCTCAGCTCCACTAGTCACAACACAGCAAACAGTCCTGGACAGGGAATCAGTTCAACAAAGCGCACACTTTCACACCAAACCATAGGGACCAATTTTGAGTTGTCAGATTACCTAAGAAGCAAGTTTTTGTGAAAACATAAAAAATGGCAAGAACATGCAAACTCCACAAGGACAATAACTTGATGCTGACTTTTTTGAAGGCTGCTTGAGCAATAAAGCAGTAGCAATGCTAATCATTGTGCTACCATGAAGCTGCTACAATAATTTAGTTCAGTGGTTCTTAGTATTGGCAGTTATGGGCTGGTAGATAAGAGAACATACAAAAAAGAGTTAGAAGTAACAAGGGCAACTGAAGACAGAGAGGCAGAGAAAGAGAGAGTCAAGTTTTTGCAATTGTAGTTACACCTCAAAAAATATTTTCAAGGCAAAAAAGTTTTGATTATTAAGACTTTTATTAATTCATGGAATAGGTTAAAAAATTAAAAAATACCTGATTCATGCTTTCTTAGAGAGCACAATGAAGTGACCTTTCAGCTCTTAGTTGCAGTTGTTTTGACTCACAGTCACACATTTGAACTAGGGAGTTGGAAGTGATGGCCCAGATTAGCTGCAACACCATATACAGCCCTGATAAATGAACAGAGGCTTTGCGTTCATCTTTTGATTGCAATGAACATGGCTGCAGTAGTGTGTCCAACCAGTTGTCTGTTTTATAACCAGCTTACTGTATATGACTTGGAGAGGCCTAGGCTTATCCTCGTAAGTGTCCATCTACAATTGGGACAAAATGAGCTTCTTCAAGGCAATTCCCTTAAGATATAACATGTAGTGCACTAATAAAGGCGCATACGCTAGGAAATTCACAGTTGGTGATGCTACTAAAACAGAATTCTTGATTGCTAAAATTGAATCAGAAAACAGCACATTTTTCATTCATTGTGTTTTTGAAATCAAGCTAATGTTAGTTAGTATAACAGCTAAAATGTGCGAAATGCAGTGAAAGCACAAACGACAAATATTTCGAAGGTAGGGCGAAAGAAATGCAGGCTTCACTTATGAGTAATTACTGCTGTCCAGTTCACTGGAAAATTCTGGATAAGCACACTAGCTTAATTAATAGCTTAAGTCTGAAAAGTTATGTGTGTCAGCTTGAAAAGAACAAAACAAGGGCTGCTTTACAAGAATTCTGATATAATAATAATACAAAGATTATGGTTATGATGATGATTATTATTAAATTGATAAGTTTGACAAACTAATAATACATTATATTCATAAAGGTAGGTAAAACTTACTAGAAAACTAAGAAGGAGGGAGAGATTTGGAAAATTAAAGCATCAGGAGTTTATTACATATGAAATTTAATCTAACTACATTTCACTTTTTCATAAGTGTTGTTAACCATGTAAAGTCTCCTCCATTGATACAGTCTCACAACAGCAAATGTCACAAAACTGACAAAGTGACAAACCTGATTTGAAAAGTAGCTTTAAAGAGTTTGTGTAAATGCATATCCTAAATTATTTTGGTTTTCATTCATTCACATGGCAATGACATAATCATGTTTGTATTATTTAATATTGGTTTTAAGCAATGTTTATTTATCAGTTAATAGACAGAAACTATAAGTGAATAAATTTAGCACAATACTTTGGTATTTAATAATTTAAGACTGAAAATAATGGTGGTAGTTCAAAACATTTCTATTCCTGGTGGTGGTACATGAAGAAGAAAGGTTGAATACCTCTGATCTGTTCACTTAAATAATTTATTAAAGGAAAAGAAAGTCAAATTTTGTAGTATTTATTTTATGCTTAACATTAATAGCACCATTTTTCTGTCAATCCTTCCTTTTTAATAAATGCCATATTTCAATCACAGTTAAAGCTTTTATTCAATGTCTTTTCACTTTGTATTGAAGAAACATTTTTCGACAGCTATAAAATACATCAACATTTATGAATGAATCAGCATGATTGTTGTACAGCTACTTAGATATGCAAAAATTAATGTTAATTTCATAATATTTTTTTTTAGCTCTCTTTTTCTCTGTGCTTGAGTTTTATTTTTGAGAAACAATAGACATGCACAAAACTACTGGATTTTTTTTATGTTTTTGTACCATGTTTTATTTATTTTATTTTTTATTCTTTTTCTTGAACTGTCTAATATATAAACCTTAGCTTAATTCAAGCAACTGGCAGGCTCTCGTAGATCCAAAATTTCACCTCTCTTGTTTGAGCCATTTACTTCTTTCATTCTTGGATGCTCTTTTTTATTTGGCTGCTGCCAATTTGCAATTCCAATGCAGGCTAATAGATTTTACTTTTTAAATCCCTATATTGCTGAATTATGCAAGTAGCAGATGTCCACCTTACCATAATCTTGCATGTCTGGGGACATGTTCAAGTGGGACTCCTCTGCATTCATTGCACATGAAATTGACATGTACTTGACCTGCCTCACTGAATAAAAAAGTGTTATTAATTAATATAATTAAATTTTAATTCACTCCATCTATATTCTGAAGCTGGTTACACCTGTGCAGTCTAGCTTCAGGCAACCCAGACAGGGCCACCAGTTCATTGTAGGGCTCAGCCACACACATACACACACACTGTAGTCCAGTAAGCCTTATATAGTATGTACATCTTTGAGACGCTACAGTATTGCAGTACTGCAAATGAAGCACATTTATCTTGTTTGATAATATTTTCACACAACATCAGTCACAAGCACTTGAAGGACACCTATAGAGCTCCGACAAGGTAAACAGTACCACTCCACACCAATGGGGGCACAGTTGCTAACTGCTTCTCCCTTTTCATTCATAATCTCCAAGATCACCAAGAAGCTGACTATCATCAGTTCCTCGACATCCCACAAAGCTCTGCTCCTTACATAATATTATATAATATAATTCTGATGTAATCTTTTTATTATATCAGAATTCTTGTAAAGCAGCACTTGTTTTGTTCTTTTAAAGCTGACACACATAACTTTTCAGACTTAAGCTATTAATTAAGCCAGTGTGCTCTGCTCCACTGTGTAGCACGTTAAAATATTATGTAGTTAAAAATTAAAAAGCTTTTGATGGCTGAAATAACTTTAATAGAAATCAGATTCCATCTGAAATGATGTAACAATTGCATTGCATTGATGTCCTATTTTTAGTTCTTGGTTGTGGAGAGTCTACAACTAATAATCATTCATGTTACTTAGAGAGAGAGGTTAGGAGCACACGCTGATACAGCACATTGCTACACCCACCACATGACAAACCAACTCAGGACCCTAGGTTAGGACCCGGGTGCAGCCATGCACCTCAGTACCACACTAGTTCAGATGGAATGGAACCAATGTGAGGTTTTTTTTTATGGTGCTGGAGTGCCAATTCTACCACCAACCCCCAGGTTTTACCCTGCAGGTTGGAGGTCCTACTTGCAGGGCTGGATGCAGATTAATGTCACACCCATATAATATACTAGCTGTGTAAGCCCGCGCTGTACAAAGCCCGGGGTCCCAGAAACTATTGAAATCATCAGAAAAAAAATTGAAATGTAGATATTTCAGATAATTGAAAGGAACTACTCTGGGCATCTCTCTCCTAGGAGGATTTGTTTTGCTGACATGCTCGCCTCACTTGTGTATTAGCGGCAGGAGGAAAAGTAAAGAGATAACATTTTGCCGATGTGCTCATCTCGCTTGTGTAAGAGTTTCTGTCTTTTTTCGGCGGTTTTACTTTGGGAACAGAGTCACTTTCTTCTTCTGACTCGTTACCCTGGGGCCGCCGACAATTGTCTGTTAAGCTGACATTAAGTGACTTCTATTCATAGGGTATGTCGGACTTGCCAAGAGAAGTTGCTGATCCCATTTCGGGACCAGGTCAGTCAACATGACTGCAAATCATTGGACATGTCAAATTTAGCATCTGCATAATGACTTTCCAGCACAGTTGTGCTTACCCTTTTTTCTGACATCTAATAGCATGCTTCCTGATGGAGCTGATGCTGTATGAAGGGGTTAACAGCAAGTTCAGCCACAATCTCCTCCTTTTTTATTTTTTCCCATTCTGTAATGGTACATAAAACACAAGACATCAGACAAAAGAGCTTCTTTTCTGTTTACGAGGTCCAAAACACCTATGTTCCTTATTCCTTGAGGCTGCATTATTTGCGTTGTACTTCCATATAAGCATTTATTGGTTGTCTCACAGAAGCCAACCCTATGACTAAAGGCAAAAATCAAACCTTTTTAACTTTATCAGGATGAGCCACAGACTACTTGGACTGAGTCGCTGCATATGTCAGACATGGAAGCACACATCCAAATTTGCTAGAAATGTAAACCAATGTGACGTGGCCTTTTGCCAACTCTAAGCACCTTAACACGTAATTCTGTATTATTTTATTGTGTGTTTGAATTTTTATTTTTTTGTGAATGGAGAACCCACTTGCTTGAAAATTGGGAATTATGTTGCTATATATGTAAAATAAAAATAAAGAATTTTACATAGGAAATTTCTGAGGATTATTGTTTTGAGAAGTCTGCTTCTCCCAGATTCTTCCACTATGCATTTTCCCCCTTGTTTAGTGTGTTTAGCATCATACTCTGCCTTTGCTGGGCAAGTTCACCATGCAATATTTCAATTATCCAGGGTCTTTTTCTGAAGCTTTCAATTATTTAACCTGAAATACTGCTTCAATGCTGCGGAATATTTTCTTCCTCTGTAAAATAAAGTCGACTGCAACCATATCTCTTAAATGGGTAACCCCGTACTAAATTTGATTGAGATGTATTTCAACTTATGGATGGCAGCATAGAAACGAGGTCAGAGCAGATACCAAATACCCATGTCAATTGATTGTAGTTACTCAAAATTCCTCCATTTTAATGTAAATTGCCAAATTGTCATCAAAGTAAAATCATTCAGAATAAACTATAGATAGAATTTGAAGTTTATGTTTGAGGTGAATTGTGTGACATTTCCTCCATTTTTATAGCTTTTTAAAATTAATTGAAATCCCTTCACATCAATGTAGCACACAAACCATGCATGTAGCTCAATTACTATGTCCCTGAGGTAATGCAATCGATCATTTCATTTTTTCATAATTAAAGGGCCAAGTTTAGGAATCCTGCATAAAAAAGGTGCATCCAGGATGTTTCATGTAAGATGAAACATTTTGAATGGAAAAGCATGCAGTCTAAAATATAGTATCATCTTGCTTCCTTAAAAAACTACTACATTTAAAATATGTGAGAGTTGCTAATTATCCATTTAAAAGGCAAACTTAATGAGATTGGCACATGATGATAAACAATCTACACTTATTTTTTTCCAACTACAGAAATATGAAACAGGCATAGATACTTAATTTGCTTAAACCTTCTTAGCTAAGTGCTTGTAGGTATTTGTAACGCAGGCTTCATCCAAGGATCAACTCATACTAGAAATCTAGATCCAGATCTCACATGATCTGCAGAGGTAGGTTTGAACAACTGCTAATCAGTGTTCTTCTACATTTGCAACAGTTCAGGGATGGTCCTTGTTGAGCAGGTAGCATGAGACCTACCAAATAGTGCTCTATAATTGCCAAGGTCTAAGTCTTTAAGATAGTGTTTCTGAGAATGGCAGTGATTCTGAATTTGGGTAGCTATAGTAAAGATGAAGAACCTTGCAAATCAGGAACAAATATTTTCTTGTATTTTTTTCCGAACTTTGGAGAGCAGGCCATTCAGACCAACAAAGCTTGACAATCATACTAAGCTAATTTCTCTAAAATAACATCAGATTTTATTACTGGGTGGCAAACATACAAGCTATAGAAACCTGGACATTGACACAAATAGATGAACACACACCAGCTTGGTCTGCAACAGAAATTAAATTCTGCAGTACTTCTTTATATTTCTTGATTGTAAACCAGTAAACAACAACATTTATTTATATAGCACATTTTCATACAAATGATGTAGCTCAAAGTGCTTTACAGGATGAAGAAAGAGAAAAAAGACAAAATATAAGAAAATAAAATTAGGCAATACTAATTAACATAGAATAAAAGTAAGGTCCAATGGCCAGGGAGGACAGAAAAAACAAAAAAAAACTCCAGACGGCTGGAGAAAAAAAAAATCTGCAGGGGTTCTGAGGCCACGAGACCACCCAGCCCCCTCTAGGCATTCTACCTAACATAAATGACCTCACAATCAGTCCTTATTGTATTCAGGGTTCACATGGAAGAACTTGATGATGATAGTCATGTGGACATCTAACCTTTAATCCAAAAATGTAGGGACCTCACGGTGCTTTGATCAGGTGGTGGTGGCGCAGATCACCACCACAGAAAACCGGAAAAAGAACAGAAGAGAAAGTAGGGGTTAGTACAGATTATGGAGCCACCAGGAATGATAATGATAATTAATTGAATATACAGAACATCAGGATTAAACTAAAATGAAGTTATGAGAAAGCCATGTTAAAGTAGTGTGTTTTTAGCAGTTTTTTAAAGTGCTCCACTGTATTAGCCTGGCAAATTCCTATTGGCAAGCTATTCCAGATATTAGGTGCATAACAGCAGAAGGCTGCCTCACCACTTCTTTTAAGTTTAGCTCTTGGAATTCTAAGTAGGCACTCATTTGAAGATCTAAGGTTATGATTTGGAGTGTAAGGTGAAAGACATTCTGAAATATAGGATGGAGCGAGATTATTTAAGGCTTTGTAAACCATAAGCAGTATTTTAAAGTCAATTCTAAATGACACAGGTAACCAGTGTAGTGACATCAAAACTGGAGAGATGTGCTTGGATTTTCTTTTCCTAGTTAATATTCTAGCAGCTGCATTCTGCACTCGTTGCAATTGATTGATGTTACAAAGTATCATCAATATACTAACAACCCATTTGTCCTTTATTCACTCAGAATATAGAACCAATGTAGGAAGGACTTTAAGTTAGAGAAAATTTTATCTGTGGTACCTCTACATGATAACCACCTTTTTCCACCCTCTCAAACTTACAAAGTTTTTAATGTTTGGAAAATGTATGGGATTAAATCATTTAGAGATTTGTATATAAATAATGCCTTATCATCCTATGAATAATTATACTCCAAATTTAACCTCCCATCAACACAATTTTTCCACTATCTCCAAATTAGAAACTTTGCTAAATGAAATCTGCCCAGTTTTCCTCACCTCCCACCTATTTCTATTCCAGAAGAGATTTTCATCAGTCTTGGGGACTATATAAAACATTTTAAAGTCACTTTGGGGGAGTTTGGTGCGAGAAGCACTGGGTTGTGCATATTTGGACTGAGTGCATTGTGTAAATAAATGTGTGTTGGGACCTTAAAATGAAGTCTGTCTGTCTGTGTCCGGACTATTTCCGACAACACCAAGAAACAAAGTTCTCCACCAGACTTATCCTCTACCTCATCTCCCTTATCAATACACCCCATATGTGCAGAATCACATGAGATTGTTAGAGATGTTAATTGTTGGAGGGAATGACGCTGATCACAACAATATTTTGTCATTATTTAACTCAGTTGGAATCACCATTAATTCTATTGAATCAGCCCGCAATCTAAGAGTTATCTTTGACTCTAGCATGTCATTTAAAGTGCATATTACAAAGTTGTCCAAATCATGTTTCTTCTGTCTTAAAAATGTTGGGAAATTAAGGTGCTTTCTAAATAAACAGGATTCTGAGAAATTAATTCATGCATTTATTTCTAGTAGTATTGAGTACTGCAATGCGGAGTTCACTGGATGTTCTAACTATTCTTTATATAGCCTCCAGTTAATCAGACTTGCTCCTGTAAGAATTATTACAAGAACAAGAAAGTACAAACACATAACTCCCGTTCTTAAATCCTTACACTGGCTCCCGGTTAAGTTTAGGGTAGATTTCAAAGTCCTCCTTTTAACATATAAAGCATTAAATGGCCAAGGTCCGGCTTACTTGTCTGAACTTATCATGACTTACAAACCAGAGCGCACATTAAGATCTCAAGATGCTAGTCTGCTTATGAGTCCAAGGATTAATAAAATAACAGTGGGAGGCTGAGCTTTTAGTTCCAGGGCCCCTAAACTGTGGAATGGTCTGCCTGCTACTATAAGAGATGCCCCATCGGTCTCAGCTTTTAAATCCTGGCTGAAGACTCACTACTTCAGTTTAGCATATCCTGACTAGAGCTGCTGATTAACTGTACAGACTGCATCTCTGTTGTTAGTCATTAGCACTAAAACAGAAGTAACATGATAGTTATAATTTGTTACTAACTCTCACCTATTCTGTTTCTCTTCTCGGTACTTAAACGTGGCACTTGGTGCCATGGCCCACCTGCCAAGTTGTTTTGCCTGCCTAAAGTAAAGTCATCCCTGATGGAGGATCACAGAAATTGTGGGGTAGAGGGATCCTTTTACCGGATTGGCTGGCCAAGCAATGCTTCAGCTGTGGAATGGCCAAATGGGGGAGGCAGCTTGATGGTTGAGGTCTCCAGTACTCTAAACAAATCCAAATCATATTATGTGATATCATCTACTGTTAAATTCTGGTCCGTACTTATAAAATTTTTATTTTTATACTGTACTGAGGATTTGTTCTGTTCTGTGTATTGGATTGTATTGACCCCCTTGTTTTGACACCCACTACACGCCCAACCTACCTGAAAAGGGGTCTCTTTTTGAACTGCCTTTCCCAAGGTATCTTCCCTACAAGAGTTTTTTTGGGAGTTTTTCCTTGTCTTCTTAGACAGTCAAGCCTGAGGGGCTGTCAAGAGGCAGGGCCTGTTAAAGCCCGTTGTGGCACTTCTTGTATGATTTTGGGCTATACAAAAATAAATTGTATTGTATTGTATTGTAATCATCAGTAAATTTCTATAAGTGACATGACCTGGTGTTAAATTTATAGTTTGAGACATACAGGGTGAAGAGAAAAGGAGGTAGGACTGTACCTTGTTGTGCTCCAGTGTTACTCACATCCATATCAGAGACACAGTCTCACAATATGCAATCTGCAGGAACAGATAGACAATTATCTGGGATACAAGAGCATGAATGAAAAAACACAGACAGATACAACAAACCTGATATTTCTATGAATTTATTTCTTGTTTGGCAAACTAGCTAAATTAAGCTCATCAAATTGTGTTGTCAGCAGTATGTCATTTTGGTTGGAGACTGAGACAGGAGGTTGTTATATGTAATTACACCATCATGGTTACTTTGTGTTGTTTGGAATCTTGACAAACCTACATGAATGAACTCCCTGATGTGCAGACCCATTAACCTCATGTAATGGGACTAACATTTAGTCATGTGGTTAGACAAATGTAATTACTGTGTTAAGCCAGGAACACAACACAAAATTTTCACTCTTTAGTGTGTGTGTCAATTAGAATCTTCAGCATTCCAAGTATGGACACAATGGAACTCTGCCTAATTAGATTATGAAGGAATGGAAATTAAATTGGGCTACATACTGTAGCTTCTGATAACAACATGAAAACAGGCATTCAAAATGTAAACATTATTAAGATGGTTCATGGAGATTTGGAATAAAAAGCATTTGAGCGAGTTGCTCACAACCAGCTCTAAATTACTTAGTCATGAATGAGGAGTTCACTTCTTTTCCATGAAACTAAGTCAGGTGGCGTTTGTAATTCATTGATGTTTTTTTCTTGAAGTGAAAATTGACAAAGTGTTGTCAACATATATTATTCAGATGAGCCAATGTTTGGAGAACTAAACGATTCTTAAATGAATAAGTGGCACACTCTGGTTGTATCAGTAATCATATTCTGATTTGGCTTCTCTACATTAAAACTTCATGAATTTAAGAGATATGTATCAAGAGGAAGGACAAGCCTGTAATAATTCCATTTATATTTGAACAGACAAATTTGTCTACATTTTAAACATAGTTTTGGCAAATCTCAAGAGCATTCTCTATTGCCTTCAGCAAAGCAGTAGCAATATTGTGGTCACTTCTTGGTTTCTGCCCCTGTTGTTATGAAGACATAGAAAACTGTAGGCAAGGCCTTGGTTTTCAGGGTGATGCTTTTAAACATTTCCATTGGTGGTTTGGCCTTGTTTTCTTTTGTGCTGAAAAAAGAGCTATGGACTGCAGACAAACAGCAATTGTTATAAGTAAGGCACTGCAAGAAGGTGAAAACCAAAGAACCTGGAAGACCCACGCATGATATGCAGTATAAGCCATTGTCAAAAAAAAAAAATAAGATTAAAACTGGACTGTAATAAAGAAGCAACAGGCACTACCACAGCAATAGTTTCCTCTATAACCTTCAGAATGAGTGAATATTCAAATATACACCACTTATACTTCACATAATCAATAAACAAATAATGCTGTAAATGAAAAATAATCAATCAGGCCAGCAGCCTTGATGTGGTGTTGAACTGGCTCCTGGTGGTACAGAAAGCATCATCCATTGTACTAAGGCTAGTCCACCAAACAGATCAGAACTTGAAATTTACAACTCTTTTTGGAAAAGAATATCACAAAGATGCCATCAGGTTCTCTAAAAATTGTTAAAACAACTGACAGTTTCTTATATTTCAAAGATTCCCTTTATTGTGGTTAGCCTTTAAATTCATTTAGCTATTTCTGCACAATACAGTTTTGTTTATTTATCTGTATATATTGGTTGATTGTATTATTTGTCCAGTAAGTCTGTATCTCTGTTTTGCTGTGTTTGAGAGGCAGTATGCATCTAAATTTCCTCTTGAGAATAATAAAGTTAATGTAATGTAATATAATGTAAGACCATATTATATTATATTATATTATATTATATTATATTATATTATATTATATTATATTATATTATATTATATTATATTATATTATATTATACTAGCTGTGTAAGCCCATGCTGTAAAAAGCCCGGGCTCCTAGAAAACATGGATTCTGGCACTTCAATCAATCAATCGGTTTTGCATTAGCGGCTAAGCAAGGTTCTCTCTCTCCTTGGTGGTTTCGTTTTGATCGCATGCCCAACTACGTTGTCTATCAGCAGCTAAGCGAGTTTCTCTTTTCTCTGCAGTTTCACTTTGGCGACAGAGTCGATTTCTTTGAGCTTCATGCTGTAGCCTCACATCTCCGGGCTGGACAGACAGACAGACACACTTCCACACATAAATGTTTATATATTATATTATATTATATTATATTATATTATATTATATTATATTATATTATATTATATTATATTATATTATATTATATTATATTATTTACCTTTTAAGTTCAAGGTCACTCTTATCTGTAGAGGGCACAATGAGAATTTACTTGCATGTTTCCCACAGATTAGTGACAGTCACATGATAAAAACAGCAGAAATAAATACACCACTATACATTAAATACTTTATCAGACAATTTAAACACACACTAGTTCCATTCCTGAATATGTCACAATAAGCCGCTGTGAAGACATTATAGGACATGAATATAAAACCTGTCCCTGCATTCTAGTTGGGTGAGGGCTTATGGCCCAGTACCACCTACCAGAATGGTAAGAGAAAGTAGAAGTGATTATCTGCTGTGTTGTTTAACAGTATTACAACATAGTCTAAAAAACTTTTTCTATTAAAATAGTTTTGTACCCAGAGAAAAATTTATTGTCATAACATACAGGAATGTGTTTCCCTTCATCTTTCTTTGAGATACAACCATTGTCACAATGAGAAAATATTGCATTATCCTTCAGTATTGCAATTTTCTAAATGACATTCTTTATTAGAGGTGGCATGGTAGTGTAATAGTTTGTGCCACTGCTTCATGGATCCAGCCTTCCTGGATTTAAATTCTGTGCCTCATAATTACTTATGTAGAGTTTCTGTGTTCTCCCTGTGTCTATGAGGGTTTTTCTCGGGCTACTCTGGTTTTTTCTTCCACATCCCCAAACATACACATGTCAAGTGAAACAATGATTCTAATTTGCCCCCTGTGTACAAGATTGGGCACCGTGACAGGCTGGTGCCTTGTACAGGAGTGTTTCTAAATAAGAACACTACCTTAAAGACTTAGACCTTGTCAGTTAGAGTGCAGTGTTAAGAAGGCCTCATGCTACCTCCTCAACAAGGACCACACATCAGTGGTGAGCAATGACAGACCTGGATGGCCACAGTGACTGCAAGTTTTTTTTCCAGTTCAGTTGCTTAACCCTTTAACCGCCAACTCCCTAAATATTCCCCAAGCCAGGCGAAATCTGAACAATTTTTGTTTTTTTACTTTTTTACATTTTTTTTTACATTTTTTACATTTATTCAAGCAGTATTGACCACTAAATGTTGTGCAAGTTGCCAGTGTATACACGAAATCTATAAATGTAACCTGAATTCTCAGCTAAGCAAAACATCTTGATACCAAACCGTGCCTTTTTCAATGGTAGATACTGTCGAAACTGTAAGCGGCCCTTCCACGACAATAAACTTTCATCAACTGCAACTGACGGTCCTGGCATGTAGGGCAACTGAAATGCTTCAAATAAATGATCAATCAAAGGACGTAGCTTGAACAAGTGGTCGCGGTTTGGATCTTTCTTATCTGGCTCGTTTCTGTTGTCATTCAAATGAAAGAATTTCAGCAGCAAAGAGAATCGGTTACGTGTCATGACAGCTGCAAAAATAGGTGTTGCATACATAGGATCTGTAGACCAGTACATCTCAATATCTGGTTTTCTGATTATTCCCATCAACATCAAAATCCCAATGAATTTTTTCATTTCGTTTTCATCAGTGTCAAACCAAGCACGAACACGGGAATGTGGAGGTAAATTGGGATTTTTCTCAATAAACTGTGCTGCATACAGATTTGTCTGATGAACAAAATGTCTGATCAAATCAGGTGACACAAACAGCTCATAAAACTGCTCAGCAGTGTAATTGTTTACATCAACAATAAAGCCACACGTTCCCTCAAACGGATGCAGAAAAGGTAGTTCACCACGGGCAGCAGCCCAGCTGAGATGCTGGGGATACACCCACTCAGCGCCGTCATCCGATGCGTCTTCATTCACAATATCATGCAGCGCACGTTGCTGCTCATCACTGTCACTAAAATCTTCTTCAGAACTGCTACAATCATGATCAGAACTGTCCAAAATCGCCTGCAAAGCCTCACTTGAAGTCAGTTTACGTTTCGCCATATTCACAGCTGTTACATGCGAATCACGTCACATGACCGGCCAAAACAACCACAGACTTGTCGAAATACAACGTAGTAATAATACCCACGCCAAACCGTCAGTTATACTACTTGCCAGGCATTCATATAACCACAGGCAAATGTGCCGGATAATTCCGGCAGTATGGCGTTAGCATTAAAACAGCGGTGCCGGATATATCCGGCAGAGAGCGGTGAAGGGGTTAATTAGAAACCAATCCTTGCCGATAAATGATCTTATGTAATTTCATGGTTTATTAGTGTTTTAACTCTGCAATGTCAGGTAATTCTCATAATGTACTTTTTTTTTAAGAATGTTATCCAAATAATTTGAAGACTAAAACATACGAGTAATTTTCATTCTTTCACTTTTTTCTTTAGTGACCTTCTAAGTATTTTATTAAACCAAATAGTGTATGGTGAATATGTACAGCTGTAAATCAAAACAAGCTAGATCCTTTGTTACTTGCATCTTATTGCTAATAAGGAGCAATTAAAACAGTGAATGCGGCTGTGAAAGAATATAATAAGCAGTTAAGGGTTTGAAATCTTATCAAGCGAGATAACTAAAATGAAGCAGAAAAATGTCACTTGAGCAATAAGTTCTCCTTCAGCAATAATTGACTTTTCATTAAGCAACTGGGTCAGAACAAAAACCTGCAGGCTCTGCGGCCCTCCAGTCCCAACATTGCTCACCACTGGTTTATGTTAAACAGAATACCCAGTGAAGGCTGGGTGGTCTTTTGCCCTTGGAACCCCTGCAGATTTTTTATCTCATCATATCTGTTTTTTCTCTGTCCTCCATGGCCATCTGACCTTATCATCTGATTCATCTTTGGAAACTTAAAATCAATTCTATATAAATTTCTATTAATTATTAATTGATTTTATGTGTGTATTATTCATTTTTATGTTATTTTTTATTCTCTGCTAATTTTATGTTTTCTTTGATGGTTTTGTAAAGTGTTTTTTAAAAACATTACTTTTAAAACATTTGAAGCAACAATTTTGTGAAGTATAGTCTCCTATATATATATATATATATATATATATATACATACTGTAACATGCAAAACTCACTCACTCACTCAGTCATCAACAAAACCACTACTTCCGATTTAGTTAAAAAGCTAAACTTTGGCAAAGTAGTAAATCTAAGGCTGTAGTTATTTGCTAAGAAAGGACATTTAAATATATAGGGGCAATACAATAGAGAATTGAATAGAAAAATACCTCAAAATCTCAAAAATGCCTTGATGGATTTGATTGAAATCTGGTGACATTATAGAAAAAATAAAAGTTGCTGACATGTGATTTTTGTTTTTGTCAAATTTTTAATTTGATGGTATTTATTCATATTATGTTAACTTAAATGCTGTATGTCACTGTATGTCAACATTCCACTGACAGATTGAGGAGATCGTTTCTCCCCCAAACTATGCGACTCTTTAATTCCACCCGGGGGGGGGTAAACGTTAACATTCAACATTATACATAGTTATTGTCTGTTTTTCACCTGCATTATTATCATTCTTTAATTTAATATTATTTATTGTATCAGTATGCTGCTGCTGAAGAATGTGAATTTCCCATTGGGATTAATAAAGTATCTATCTATCTATCTATCTATCTATCTATCTATCTATCTATCTATCTATCTATCTATGTGGTGCTAACAGGGGGCTTTATGCAAAGAAAGATGTAGTGGAAGTGATTGGCAGCAGCACAGGCCAATAGGGTGAGCAGAAGATTGAAGAATAGGCCGTGTCCTGGACAGGGAAAACAAATGCAAATGCATTTGCCATGTGCAGTGAGGTGTGAAATGGAAAAGAGAAACTGGTTAGCAACTAGTATAAAGCTTGAGTGCCAGTGCCAGACGCTGTGGCTGTGAGTGTAGGTGTTGCTTTGCTAGAAGAAAACAGGCAGAGAGAGAGAGAAGTAGAGGCACAAGTGGCATGCTTGGGTCCAAGACCAAGAGTAAGTTTAAGTTTAAACTTAACAGGTCTCCCCTGACCAACCCCCATTGTAAGATACATTCACATCTGTATACTTTGAAAGGGGTCACCCACTGTGCCCTCAAAAACTGTTCACATTTACATGCATGTCTGCTTACTTTGAACCGGGACATCCCACCCTCCTTTTCAATGCTCTCTAAAATTCCTTACATTTACATTTACATCTGCAGACTTTAAATGGGGAACCATTGTCACTTAAGAATTCTATTAAACATATTACTGGTGGCTATTTTTTCCACTTCAAGCACTAGGGTAAATAACCCCAAAAGTAAAAACATTCAATTCATTACATGGGTGACCTAAATGTGCAGGCTGTAATTGTCATTGTTGTTTGTAGTAGGGTAAAGCAAAACATCATCTGTTAGAGCTTTACTGTATGTCTATGGCTATGCCAAAAAAATACAAGCTTGAACAGACAACTGATGAAAAACACAAAAATAAATACTTGCATGAGTGATGTAAACAAGTGAAAATCATAAACATCTAATAATGACAATAACGTATAACCAAATTCCACATTATTACTACTGATTACCCATTTTAATTCAAAAGAACCTTTCCTTTAAAATTGTATTTTGCAATGACCATCAACAAAAGCCAAGTCACAGCAGGAAGAATGTTTTACTTATGTGTAATTGTATATAGCATGTTTAAGAGTAAGCGGCTCCAGTGACCTAATAATATTATTATTACTTATTATTTATCCAATTAGACTTAAACCATTTGAGATGCAATTGGGTACATTTCCTTGTTTTTTTCCAGATGAAGCACAGGCAGGTGAAGTGTCTTGCTGAAGTCACAGATTTAGAATCTTAACCACTACACCACACTACCTGCTAATAGTATTAGGTTTTTTATACAGTAAAATACTTAGTTTCATAGTACTTGTGATATTTCTGATTAACTGATGGCACTATAACTGAGGCCCATTTTCTTATGAAGTTTCCCAGATGAAGCCAGGTAGCACAGTTAAGGGTAAAAGTGCAAGTTCTTCCTGAATTATGAGATCAAGCAATCCTTTCATCTGGTGTATAATAAATGCTGCTGTTTTGTTTATTTTTTGTTCTTATTATTGCCAGGTTTAAGTAAGTGAATATATTTTCCATACAGGAGGTCTGGTTTTAATGTGGATTGTAATATTTGTGTTCAGTGGTGCAAAATTGAAAAGACAATAATATACATGCAGTAAGCTGAATTTAAAAATCAAACACTAGAGCAGCAAGAAAAAAGATCTGCCTGTAAACATAAAACTGGAGGCATCTCCTTCCTAACACCTTAAGGCAATTTTACCATCTTCCTCTATTGCTGAAAACTGTGTTAAACTCCAGTAAATCAATCCACATTAAATCATACACTCAGAGCTGAAAGGTGTCACTTCATATCTCAAAATACCTGTATCCCTATACCAATGACAAGTAACTGTTTTTTAGCTCTGTGTGAAAGTGACTGCCTTGTCACATTTTTGTCAAGACTTGCCTGGCATTTTCTCTTGCTGAATCTTTTCTATTAATATTTTTAGTGTCATAAAATTATGAATGTGACTATTGTAAACATTTATCAGCTGTGAAGGACCAAACAGGTGGTAAGAGTATGACAGATTTACAGATGAATTAAAAGAAGAGAATAATGTGAAAGGATGCTTTTATTTTCATTCTTTTCAGAAAACATATAGAGATATAAACTGTACCATACTTTAGGATAAATGTATGTATCGTGGATTACAACATAAAACAGTAAATGCTGTATAAAAAATGAAAACACTTTGTGCTGACTAGAATGAACATGGTTTCAGTTGGAAAGGCAGAGGAGCATTCTGTGGATTAAATAGTGCATGGACACCTGGGGCCTCATGTGTAAAAGGTGCATACGCACAAAAATGTTACCTATGGCTGTTTCCACACTCACGTCAAGACGTATAAAACCTAAACTTTTCATAATGCTACATACATTTTCACGGCAACCTCAGACCATGCATACGCGAGTTTCTGCTCAGTTTTGTAAACGGGCTGCACCCAACGTCAAAGCAATACCTCTGTTTCTGTGTGGTTTTCCTTTCTTTTTTAGATACTCATTCATGATGCGAGCTTTATTAAATATGCCTAAATTAATTGCGTGTTGTTTACAACTTTAAGGCTCTTGATTGTAATTAATCTGTAACAATATAATGGTGCATGGTATGGCCAAACTATTCCAACTACCATGGCTGCTTTATTGTTGGAAGACAACAAAAATGGAAGAATTAAAAGAGCACATATTAGGGTACTGAATTCTTGTCCCATGATGACGACTGGCTTGTAAGTCGATTTAGATTTCCAAGGACTGGAGCCTGCTTTACAAAGGCAGACTTTGAAGAAGTTTTGTCCACCCTTGGGTTTTTAGCCACAGGAGCTTTTCAATGTGAACTGACTGACTGATCAAGTATTTCTAAGTCATCACTGAGTCACACCATGCGAGCTGTATGAGATAGTGTTATCCACTTGTCAACCATATATAAGATTTCCCTACACTGTGGTTGAATAGGCAAACTTCAAAGCGCAGTTTGCAGCAACATCCAATATTCCAAATGTATTCAGCGAGGACCGACTGCATGCACATTGCTATAAAGGTGCCTTCAGAAAATTAATTTGCCTTTGTAAATAGAAAACATTTTCACTCTGTTAATGTGCAAATTTTCTGTGATGCCAAAATGTGTCTCGTTAATGTTGTGGCGAGATGGCCGGGGCTCAACTCATGATTCATTCATTCTGAGAAATAGTAGTGTTGGGAACAAACATAAACATGGTGTTGTGTGTGATGGCTGGCTTCTCAGTAAGATAAGATATTTAATATTGCCTCTTTTTCAAAATTGTAAGTTATCTGTATGATGTAACCATATAACATGATTACTTAGATGAAAGAGGGTACCCGCTGAAGACATGGCTTCTCACCCCACTCACCAACCCACTGACTAAACTAGAGCGACATATTGACCTCCACTCTCAGGCACGGGCGGTGGTAAAATGCCAGTTATAAGTGTCTTGCCAATAATCACAGCAGCTCACTGATCAAATGTGTGAGCAACATTGATATCTGACGACTTCTTTTTTTATTTTGGGCACTGTTTGACTTTCTGAACTTAAACGTTTGAGTGCCTCCACCACTCTGTGCCACTTCATCAATTTCCTTTTGTTGCTTAAGCCACCAAGTAATATATTTTCTTACCCACACTTCACTGAGCAGGACCTCCATTTCGGATTCACTGAAATTCTTTTTCACATGTGCTTTTGCCATTGTCTTTTAATAAAATGCTGAATGGAAGGGGGCTATTTATATTGATTTGCATATACAAATAGGCATAATTCTGGGAGGAGTCAAGGTGGGGCTGTAGGCTTGTGCATGACCGTTAAAATTCACGTTGATTGGGATTTATAAAGGGAAAGTGTGTAGAACTTTGCTTACACAGTTTCATGTATCTGAATTTTTTTGTGCGTATGCACATTTCTAGTTTTGTCTTTATGACATGTTTTAGCGTGAACTCTGCAAAAGGCGTTATACATTAGAACAGTCATTCAGCCTACCAAGCTCTTCCATTCTATTCACCTATATTCTCCAAAATAACATTAAGTTGAGACCTGAAAATCCTTACACTCCATCACACTACTTGATAATTTATTCCATGTGTTTATGTTTCTTTTTGTGAAGAAAAAGTTTCTAACATTTGTACAAAATCTGACAAAAACAAGTTTCCAACTGTGTTCCCCGTGTTCTTGTTGCGTAATATGTGTTAAAGTGACAAGTGGGATCCACTGCACTAATTCATTTCGTAATTTTAGACACTTTAATCTTGTCATTTCTTGATCTCTGTTTGCTTAAACTGAAAAGGTTCAACATCTTCAATCTCTCTTCATGGATCTTATCTCTCAGTCCTCGATTCTGTCAAGTCACTCATCTCTGGACTTTCTGTAGAACTGCTATATATTTTTTGTAACACACACCATACTCCAAATGAGGCCTCAGTACTGTATTATTTAGCTTAAGCATAACTGCCTCTGACTCCACATACCATGATATATAACCAAACATTTTGTTAGCTTTCTTGATCGCTTCTGTACATTGCCTAGATGTAGACATACTGTAGATGAGTCCACTATGACTCACAGGTCCTTTTCAAAAGGGGTACTTTCTGAAGCCTGTGTGCCATCTAAGTTGCTTTGTAACAGACATTTTGAAAGGCTTAGGCGCTATGTATAGAAGACACATGAAAAAAGTGTCATGTCTGTATGGAAAGTGCACTAAAAAATGGTCAGGGAGAGAAAAGGGGTCTTTTACAATAAAACAAGTAAAGTAAGCCAAAGCAAAAGACAGAACATGCAGTTGAAACAGGCAGGCAAAGAAGTCAGAAACACTAATCCAAAATATAATCACCAATTTAATATTTCATGAATTACCGTATTTTTTGCACCATAAGACGCACCTGACCATTAGACGCACCTAGGTTTAGAGGATGAAAACAAGAAAAAAAATATTCTGAACCAAATGGTGCACTAATATGTTTAATAAAATATAGCAGAATAATATTTCAACCATGTAAATTCAACAGCGGTATTAAGAAACATCATCACTGTCATTAACAAATAAGGAGAGACTTTAAGTTTCAAGCACTCTTCTAGTTTTATGGAAACCCCAAGAACTCCTCATCGCTAGTGTCAGAATTTATTAAGCTCAGTTGCTCACAATCACTTTGCAGCATCACGTACCTATCATCACGCGACATAACCTGTCCAAAGCCACCAGGGGACAAAGCACGTTTGGACCAATGCTCCCTGAACTTATATCGCCAGTCTAGTCCCATCTATATTTGTAATGCCACAAAGCCCTTCATCTCATGTTTTGTTGTGGGTTTCCAGTTTGAAAAATGAGAATGCGGTGCAAGCACAGCCCTCGATTCAAAAAATTGCTCTGCATACCTGTTTGTCTCGTTTGACAGTAGCTGAAAGGCAGCATCAGGAAAGAACAGCCTGAAGTAGTCCAGCGGCTGGTAATCTGTGGAGTCCAGAGTCCGACTCAGTGATAATGCGCAAAACATCCTCTGCTTTTTTTTTTCTGCACTCGCTTCGCTCCCTCATGAGATGTAGATGCCATCTTGCTTTTGTTTACATTTCGCAACTCACGCACACGCAAGGATTAGATGCCGAGTCAATGAGTCTAACATTCCTCCAAGCACAGAGGGAATGCCTGTAACGTAACAGTGAGTTTTGTCGCCCTCTACCCCTGGATGTCTACTTTTGTCAGGTAATACACATCATGGTCTGTGACGCAATATTCGCTCCATAAGACGCATAGACATTTCCAACCTTCTTTTGGGGAAAAAAAAGTGCGTCTTATGGTGCGAAAAATACGGTAGTGTTTTGCTGTTCATTGGTCAAGAGTTCTGTCTTCAATCCGAAAGCACAATATTATGGGAATATGTTGTTTTGTTTACAATGTATGCTGATTTTTCTGGAAGTAACTATTAATAATGCCTCCAACAAGCATGCATATTATGAGGCACGAATAATGTGAGAATTTGTTTTCTTTTTTCCATGGACGTTTTTCACATCATTTGACAATGTACTGCACTTGTCACCATTGGGTTCTATTATATCATTGTGATAAGTGGTCCTTGGCATTGTGCAGGTTTTTAAAACCATGCAGGTTTTTTTAAACCATGCAGGCTTAGTTCGGGTGCAGGTGGGTGAGTGACGGTGCTGCCCCAGGATTGATTGTGGCGCTTGCCAATGATCGCATGCTAACGTGCAAATGTGGTTAGATCAGTCAGGTGTCACTGCACTATTTATTTGGAACATTGATTTTTTTTTTTTGATTAGTTTTAATAAAAGCATTGAGCACTTTTGCACCTACCCCTTGCTGCATGTGTATGCCTTCATTTGCCGGGCTCATCTCGGTCCATGACTATTGACGGTTCCAGTTTCAAGAGACTCCCAGTAGCTACGAGGAAGTATGGAGCTGTCCTGGACCATCACAATCACAAACTTTTTTCTTTCATTTGGCATGTAAACATGAGATTTCAAAATTGTTTTTGGTCAGCTGGTTGACCACCATTCCCAGACATTGTAAAATTTTATATGCAAATGCTCAACTAACTATAAAAACTGCACTCAACTCAGATGTCCTGCTGTGTCATGCACTTTATTATCCTGTATACTTGTGCACTTAGTCGAGCACCATGGGATGATGTGCTCTATATAATGTACTATTTAAAATAAAATTTGATTGACTGAATGAATAAAAAGGCACAATGGTGGTTCAGAGGTTAGCACTGCTGCACACAGGTCAAGTATGCTGTTGAATATGGTTGGTGAGTACTCGTTATTCAATGATTTGTCAGTTCAAAGGACAGGCATTCTGAAAATGCATAAAAAGGGCATTAAAGAAGTAATGTCTAGCTCAGACCAAATGCATAATTTTACCATATATTCCCATAAGATCTGGGTAAGGCACAAGTCTCAGAACAAATGACTTTTTTATGTCAGCAGAACCTTCTGAACCCCTAAACTTTCCAGCTTCATTTAAAATCAGCAGTACCACGCAATAAACTACTGATAGAGGGCTGACGAATCATAATTTAAATTGGATGGAATATTACTTATTGCTTCACCCTTCCTGTTTTATCATAATTGAATTGACTCAGTTACCAGTAGTGAGAGACACACAAGTGAAATCCCTCTGGCTTCTCTCTGGACTTCAGAGACACAGGACTGACAAGCCATCTTGTGGCTGGCACTTACTTCTTCTAAAACTTAGTTATCATATCTTGTCTTCCCTAATGGCTTGCTTGCTAGATGGCAGTCTCTACCATGTGTTTAGTTTTCATCAAGCCCGGATTTGTAAAAAATAAAATATGTGTCCAGAGTTTATTATTTGACTTCAGCTTTGCTTTAATACAGCTGATTTTGAGGTCTTCTAGTTAAAAGATTTTTTCAACCTTGTTAATTGGCGTGCTTTTCCAAAACCTGTCAAAATTACAGAAATGTTAATGAGTGAAATAGACTTATTTCTCTTAAACATCTTATAGTGAAGTGAGCCTTTGGGTTTCAGTGAAGAATATATAACTGATTCCTAAAATTCTTTTTTGTCTAGAACAACATTTTTAAATTTAAATGAGTTCTCCATAGTGGCACAGTAGTGACGTAACACTTAGAAATAGCTCAATGGGTATTGCAAGTTGTTATATGATGAACAGGCTTGAAACAATTCTATAGAAATGACACATTTTATATTAGTTTCTGTGCAGTGTAGCATTGAGTAACGAACTATTAATTTTAGCAGACAACAGGGTGTTTTTTATTACGCCATCCATTTTTCTTCATAATATATTTGCACATTCCTTAATTTGTAATCTTATGCTGGTATTTCATTACTCGTGGGGGTTCGCAGAAAGCCTGTTTTAAGCTTATGAACTTATCGCGAACTAGCAGCAAGATAAACATTTAAAATCATTAGTTTAAAAAACCCCAGTGAGAAAGTGGGTTTGGGGTCATTTTTTTTGTAAACAAAGGAATGTTGTGGTTGGAATGTGGCTTAGTGCAGTCAATATGATTTTTTGTCTGTTTTTGGAATGACTGGTCACCTGAGGTTCAAGAACATGCCAAGATTAATTGAGAGACAGAAAGAATAGAGGCCTGAAATGAGGACTAGTGCAGAAAGAAAGGTCATTTTGGTTTAATAACTGTATTCTTCTAATGTATGAAGAAAGGTCAGACTCCATTCCTCAAGGGACTCATTGTCTTCCTGCTTTCATTCTCAAGCACTCAATTAGCTTAATTTGATCAGAAGAAAATTGTTGTAATGCCATGCACAGATCATAACTAAAATGTCCTCTTAATTCAGGGCATACCAGTAGAAAAAATTAAATTAAATACCATACCTTCTAAGATGGCTTAAATGCTATGTCAGTCTTTTGCTCTGTTGTTTTCCAAGTCACGTGTCTACTAGGAGGGGTAAAGGAGAGGTCTTCATTATTACTGATTGTTGGGAGCATTAAGTAAACACAGTTTCAGTGTATCGCTACACAAAATATCAAATTACAAAAGGGTGAAAGGTGAACAAACTATGAAATGCTACAGAAACAGGCACTAGCATTCTTCCTACAATGTTTAGTCTACTGACATAAAAAGCAATTAACAAATGTAAAGATTCATATATAAAAATGATTAATCCAGTTTTGTCACCTACTTCATAGTAATCTGAAGGAGTTGTATGATCAGTCCTTGGCTTGCTGAAAACTTTGGTTACAAAGAACCATGCATGTTATCTAGTTATAAAATTTAAGGCTATGTCACACTGTGTGACTTTTCAAGCAATTAGGCTTCATTTACATAATCTTAACGAGCTGGAGGCAGTTGGCTACACACTTCTATAAAGCCGGTTGCATACTGTGAAATGCCTAGACACTCACTCCAAATAGTCTGCAGCTCTCTCCGATAAAGTCAAAACAGGTTTGATTTTGTCTTTAATTGTAAGGGTGGACTCTGTGTGCATGAGAGCTGACAACCAATGAATGCTCATCCGGAAGAACAAGCCACATAATGTACCAAAGAGGAATAAGGAATGCAGGAGTTTTGGACCTCACAAACAATAGAGAAGCTCATCTGTGTAATCTCTCCTGTTTTATATACCACAACATGTTGGAAAAAGAAAAAAAGGGACAAGATTGCAGCTGAACTCGTTGTGACTGTTAAACCTTCATAGAGTGCCAGTTCCATCAGGCAGCTTGTTATCAGCTGTCACAAAAAGGGACAAGAAAGACTGTGATGGAAGATCAGTCCCTTATTCAGTAAAAAAATATATTCCCAACTATTTTTCAGTCATTTAAAATGACATGGTCCAGCAACGAAATCAACGATACTGAACCTTTACTTCTCTTTTTTGGTCTCATAGGGAGACTAGGAATAGTAGAGCTGAAAAATGTAAATATACTTATTGTGAGTTTCTCCTGTGTTTTCTCTATGTAATGTTTAGAGTAGCCACAAAAATCACAATTTTTGAGAACTTGTTCAATAATTCCGCACACGTGTTAGGGTGATACAGAACATAACTGAGCCACATCCGGGCCACATCTCTTTGTGAGGGTATTCCTTCATATGACTTGTGTAAAGAATAATTAACACTGGTATCCCTGAAGCCTATGAAAAATGTTGTAACTCTGGGCCACCTTAAATTCCTTCGCACCTCTCTATCAGCGTCTGTATGATTGGGTTACAGGTAAGAACAACAATCTCTAAATCAAGAGGTTGCGGGTTTGAGCCCGGGTCTTCCCTGCATTTTCAATTTTGAGTATTGAGCTGCTATTATTATTATTATTGTATAATAAAAACATACATTTGATTTGAGTCTGTAACACCCATTGAAAATTTTTGGTACTTATAAAAGTTAGTGTTTTCTTTTTCTATTCAGTTTTATTCCCTCAGTGACTTTCACGTGGTACAACGAACTTGCCTCTCCCTCTCTGAGCTGATGGCGTTTATCTCCATTCTTTTCACAAGAGCATGGATAAACACAGTTGGTGTTGTGGTTGATGGCTCGTCAGAACTATTTTTTGTACTGGCAATACAAGATACAATGCCTTATCAGACTATCATGCAGCATTTGCGCTTTGACAACAAAGACAGTACCATACACCATAACGCAGAGGCTGGGCAAGAATTAAAAAAAAAATGACAACTCATGTTCAAATAATATAGTGTTTTCAAATAATTGCGTTTTCATGCATGGATGTAAATGTGTGTGCATTAGAAAGGCAGAGACAGATTTGATATCATTTAAGTGGTTACTGGAATATGAAATAAACACTTTCGCAAAGGTATAATGAAACAAGTGCGCTTTTATTCAAGAATAAAACTGAATAAAAAAAATTCAAGTGACAAGAAGATACCAAGAAGCCATGATTCACCAGCGTTTATGTGTCTGCTTATATCCCTTTAGCGATATCTTTTACAAATAGCAAAACTTTACACTGGCTGTTACAGACTCAAAGCAAATGCATGTTTTTATTATATAATAGTAATTATATTGGCTCCAGCAGACCCCCGTGACCCTGTAGTTGGGATATAGCGGGTTGGATAATGGATGGATGGATGGAATAGTAATTATAACAGAAGCTCACTACTCAAAATGGAAAACACAGGGAAGACCCAGGATCGAACCCGCAACCTCTTGATTTAGAAGAAGCAGTTCTTACCTCTATACCAGCTATGCAATTGGTATTTAGGCTTCGGTTACATATTGGTAGTGACATGTAATTTGAATAATTTCTTTTTCTTCGGTTATATTTTTTTAAGAAAGGCACACTTGTTTTGTTATACCTTTTGTGAAAGTGTTTATTTGATATTTGGACTTCTGTCTTGACACATTATACACTTCACGTCTGCATTTTGTCATTATTATAACATGCAAAAAATTCAACATTTCTTGCTTCACATTTCCTGTCATCCTACACTTACACAGATCGTTGTAGACACGGAACACACATGAAATGCATGTGTTCCAAATAACAATATATTATTTACCCTATACAACTCCAGGCACCTCATACCCAGATCAACAGACTTGAGCTGAGAGAACTTTCTGCCCTTTCTGCGTTCGTGGGGGATGGGATAGCTGGCTGGTTGCTGCTTGTGCTGATCAACACATTTACAGCACAAAAGATGCTGATGGAGAGGTGCGAAGCGATTTGAGGTGGCCCGGAATTACGACTTTTCTTATAGGCTTCAGGGGTTCTAGTGTTAAAATGTACTTTAAGTCTGTGTATCATTTGAAAAGAAGCATGTAAGATGCAGCAAATGAAATGTGACAGTTCTATCCATATAGCTCCTTTATGAATGCTTTCACATTGTGTGTGTTGTGCACTCTTAAAAATAGGAAAATAGTGCCTAAAATAAGAATTTACAATGGCAATAGTCTTCTTAATTGAAAAATGGGGGGTGCATTTTTTTGGAAGACAATATTAGACAAACTAAGAAAAAGACATCATTATAAGCAGAACCTCCTTCGTGATTGTACAACATGTCAAGTCAGTCTTCAAATGTCTGCAAACTAAAGCTTACTGCATGTCTCCAGCATCTCCAATATAATACCCTAACATCTTGCAAGATGAAACCTCCATGCCTCCTAGTCAAAATACACCAGTATTCACTCAGAGGTTTTCACCCCTAAACTGAAAAGTACCACTAGAACCACTAGTTTTCTTTGTAACAAATATTTTTCATGAACTTACTGCTACAAATGCACTCATGTGGCAAAAAGAAATATTGGTCACAGTGTCTTTTACATGTTGGCTATTCAATTTTTGTATTATTTGTTTTCATATGATTTTCTTTCCCCACCTTTCAGTTATTAGAGGAAAATACATTAGGTTTTCCAGTCTGTGTATTTGTGAGTCAAAGTTGCTTTCGAGTGCCTGTTTTATAACAGAGACCAATTAAATATGACTATGTAGCAATATTTGTATAACAACATGAAGTATTTTTATCTATTTAAAATACATAAAATGTTAGGTAAATATAAGGAAGAAATATAGTGTGTCTTGCTCAAAATGAAAACAGATTTCAGTACAGCAGTATTGTATGGGCACATGTTTATGAATTGTGCTGCAAGACTATCCTCAAGAGAAAGGAACATAAATCAATAATTAAATGATTATAAGTTGTAAAGTCAGAATACTGTGAAATCATAGCAGAATAACAAATGAAACCACAGGGGGACCTGAAAGATACATCTAGCTTACAAATGAAGTTCTTAATACAGACAAATAAGAATTACAAGCTGTAACAATACTACAGCATAGTGTGCCAATGCAAAAATAGCTTTCTATTTTCATTAATTGGAATGACCTCAAGTAATAGAAAGAGTGACTGCCAGGTTTTCAGCAGAATAAGCCTTTTCATTTCTGCTGATGAGGAAAGGATTACGTCTTGAAAATTGAGTTTGTGCTCATAGTTAACTTAGGACGACACTTCTTGATGTTTTAAATGGAAATAATTTTAATTCTATTGTAGGCTCCAGCATTGTAAATTAATTAGGTGAGTCTCTGACACATAACAACTAACATCATTTCATTAAGTGGGAAATTATTAAAACAGAGCTTAATGGCAATCTCATTATTAGTATAACATCAGTTAGAGCGCTCCGTTAAAAAAGGTGTAATTATTTTAGACGTAAGTTTTATTAAATATTTGAAGTATATAAATGACAGAATTTCAAATGCTCAAATTGGAAAGATGTACAATCTTTAACTGTTTATTGGGATATGAAACATAAAAATCCAATCATCTAATTCAAGAACACATTTAAAGTCAATTTATAAAAGTAATTCATTTCTTTATTTATTTTATTACATCTGTGTATTATATGAATTAAACAATGAGAATTCTTCTTATTCTTTTTTTATTTTAGAAGAACAGTTTATGGAGTGGACTAGATGCAACCTATTAGATGAGGTGCAGTTAATTTATTTCAAAAATAAAGAAAAAACTGAAGCATGCTCTCTAGTTAAATTTTCATGACCTTGACTTTCAGATCACTTGATCCAGATACAAGTGGTAATACATTATGTGAATAAATGTCAACAGATGTATGGTAACCCTCTTTCATTAAGAATATTTTATCATTTAATATTTGGGATTTGTTACCAAAAGTTCAACAATTTTGCTACACAGCTTCCCGGTTTTTGGATCGATTTGCTTATGTTCATTTGAGTGAAGCCCTCAGTGGTTGTCCGGAGTGATTCTTGAACCTCCAGCCTTCATCAGACCACAGCAATAATTTCCAGTAAAATCTTAAGCTCATTAGCCTTTCTTACTTGTTAGTCTTCTAGTAAACATGAAATTTGAATCACTAACATTTTGTGTAATTATAGACAGAGCTTGAGGTAGCAGAGTTAAAGATGCTAAGATTTGCATTGGGCGTGACAATAATAGATAGGATTAGAAATGAGTACATTAGAGGGCCAGCTCAAGTTGGACAGTTGGGAGACAAAGTCAGAGAGGCAAGATTGCGTTGGTTTGGTCATGTTCAGAGGAGAGATGCTGGGTATATTGGGAGAAAGATGCTAAGGATAGAGCTGCCAGGGAAGAGGAAAAGAGGAAGGCCTAAGCGAAGGTTTATGGATGTAGTGAGAGAGGACATGCTGGTGATGGGTGTAACAGAACAAGATGCAGAGGACAGAAAGATATGAAAGAAGATGATCTGCTGTGGTGACCCCTAACAGGAATAGTTGAAAGAAGAAGAAGATAGTTAAAAATATTCCCACTCTATCGTAAGATCTTTTAGAATCATACTGGGTTAAGTTTATATTATACACTAGTTCATCCATCTGTCTATTCATTATCTCACATTTTCCATTACTGTAATGACGGAGTAATTACATTCATTGCATTCATAGTCTGAGTCCTGACCTGAATTGTGTGGGTGGTTACCTACCAGGTAACACTTGTGGTTGGTCTGCCATTCAGCAAACATTTGCCACGGTGTCCTCTTCAGTTGCGAGAAGTAGATTGGCAGACCAACCACAAGCGTTACCTGGTAGGTAACCACCCACACAATTCAGGTCGGGACTCAGACTACGAATGCAATGAATATATATATATATATATATATATATATATATATATATATATATATATATATACTGTACCATTAGTAGTAGTCAAAAAGTGGACAGGAGACGAGCAAGGTGTCTGAAATTGACAGAGTCTGAGAAACACACTTTACAGGAACATGGCCGAGGGAGGAAGCGCTGGACAAATTAAGATCAACATTGCTACCAAAGAAAATCATTGGAAGAACTCTGAGAGTACAGGTAAGGCAAGACATATCAAATATGAAATATTTTTACATTTATTCTATTACTAGTACATGTAACATGGATAATGTGTATGTGTGTGTACATATATATGGAAGCTGGAACCCGTCGTAATGGAAGGACCGGGGGAGCAGATGTACACAGGATACTGCCTCCCCCAGAGTGCTAGATGGCAGCCCCCTGGGTTGCAGCGGCACCTCAGATCCACTCAGGGCTCCATGGGAGTTAGAGTCTGGCACAGCCCTGTTGGGTTCTGTGGGAACCCCCAGGAGAAGCTGCAGAACCCTACTTTGTTGGGCTTTCACCATACCTGACATCACTAACGAGCCACCTAGAGAACTCCCAGGTGCCACCTGTCTTCATTCAGAAGGAAGGAAGAAAACGAAGTTTGCCGGGGAACGAGTGGAGGTGGAAAAGAGAGAAATGAAGAAGTTGAATTTGTTTGCTCTGCTTTTATACTGTGCTGTGCAGGTGGGAGACTTGGGAAATGTTTCCCACTGTAAAATAAAACTTGTGTTGTATTGGATTTGTGTCTTATGTCTGTTGTATCAGGTGTCTATACACACACACATACACACACTCACCGGCCACGTGTTGCTAGTACCAGGTTGGACCAATTTTTGCCTTCATAACTGCCGTCCTTTGTTCAGGCATAGATTCAACAAGGTGCTGGAAACATTTTGCAGGGATTTTGGTCCACATTGACATGATAGCATCACACAGTTGCTGCAGATTTGTCAGCTGCAAATCCATGATGCAAATCTCCCATTCCACAACATCCCAAAGGTACATTATCGGATTGAGATATGGTGATTGTGGAGGCCATTTGAGTACAATGAACTCATTGTCATGTTCAAGAAACCAGTCTGAGATGATTTGAGCTTTCTGACATGGTGCGTTATACTGCTGGAAGTAGCTGTCAGATGATGGGTATACTGCAGTCATAAAGGGATGGACATGGTCAGCAACAATACCCATTTAGGCTCTGGCATTTAAACAACTGGTTCTAAGGGGCTCAAAGTGTGCCAATTGACTCAATTGCTACTAAGGGGCCCAAAGTGTGCCAAGAAAATATTCCCCACACCATTATACCACCACCACCAGCCTGAACGGTTGATACAAGGCAGGATGGATCTGTGGTTTTCATGCCAAATTCTGACCCCACCTTTCAAATATTGCAGCAGAAATTGAGACTCATCAGACCTCGCAACATTTTCCCAATCTTTTGTTATCCAATTTTGATGAGCCCATGTGAATTGTAGCCTCAGTTGTCTGTTCTTAGCTGACAGGAGTAGCACCCAGTATGGTCTCCTGCTGCTATAGCCCATCTACTTCAAGATTTGATGAGTTGCATGTTCAGAGTTGCCCTTCTGCATACTTTGGTTGTAATGAGTGGTTAGTTATGCCTTTCTATCAGTTCAAACCAGTCTGGCCATTCTCTAAGACCACTGGCATCAACAATTGCCGCTCACTGGATATTTTCCCTTTTTTGGACCATTCACTGTAAACTCTAGAGGTTGTTATGCATGAAAATCAAGGTAGATCAGCAGTTTCTAAAATACCCACACCAACTTGTCTGGCACCAACAACCAAGCCACGTTCAAAGTCGCCTTTCTTCCACATTCTGATGCTTGGTTTGAACTTCAGCAGGTCATCTTGACAGTGTCTTCATGCCTAAATGCCATGTGATTGGCTGATTATATATTTGCGTTAATAAGGAACTGAACAGGTGTACCTTATAAAATGGCTGGTGAGGGTGTGTATATGTGTGTCTATATATATATATATATACACACACACATATATATACTCATGATGTATGTTCTCAAAAAACACCCCTTTTGGCTTTGCAGACCCCAACCACTGATTAATATGCCTATTCAGAGCACACCAATTTCCTTTGCACCTGTTATGCACCTCAGTTCTTAGCCAAGACGTTACAGTACGAAGTTTTATTTGAAATACCTTAAAGTTTTTCTAGTACTGCTTATGCTTTATTACTACAAGAATGCTAGTAAAATAACTTGTTACATTATGTAAGCAGACACACCAAGTAAATGTTCAAAATTAAAAATTCCACTCCCATAACATGGTAGAAAACATTTTATATTATTTCATACTTTATTTCTACATGTAAAGTTTTATCTGGCTAGCAAGGGAATGTAAGAAGCAAAAGAACCACCAAGCTGGCACAGGCCAAGTGTCATAGAATAACAATAAGAGAAAAACTCACACTACTAATTAGAATTTACTTCTGCATCACAGTATGTGCTAACACAGATGGTAAAAGGGATGGTATGGTATTATGTGCAGAATAAGAGAAACAGCAAGCCAACCATATAGATGCATATTTTTGTCAGTCTAAGACAGTGACCTGTTCCTTCAAGGAGCCAGTTGAACCCGCCACCGTCAATAACATTACCGAGATGAGCTGGGCAAATGAGGACACATACACAGGGGTTGGTATATAAACTGAATAGTACTTTTATTAAAATCCAACAATCAAAAATCAAAGTGGCCAAATAGTGCAGTGTTCAGAAATTCAATAAATAAATGATCCATTAAAACAGTGCTCGTGGAGGTTAAAAACAAGTCAGATAAATAATGCTCCAAAAACGAGGTTAAAACCCCAGGCAGGAGTCTGATCTTTAAAATCAAGTCCCCCTGCTTCCCTTTAAAATGGATGTCTCATCCGCTTATCCATGTTTGGTCTCATAGCCTGGAGGAATGTCAAACCAACAGGTGCAGTCAATCATCTTCCATGGCTCCGGGTCTCATGGCTCCCCATCCAAACCCAGGCTCAGGTCCCTACTGTCCATGGCTCCAATACCAATTGAACCAGTACTCTCCCGTCTTCCTGCTTGCTTCTCTCTCCCATCTTTTAACCTCCCAATTTCTCTTTCTGTTTCTTGTTCTTTTTGTTCCCTCCCTCTCTCTGCCATGCAGGCTCCTCTTAAACTCTGCTATCTAATTGGGTGCAGATTCGGGGAGCTACTCCCTCAACGAAAACTTTGAGGCACCTGAATGATCCACCTGCCTCTGCCCGTATATGCGGTGTGGTCAGCCAGTGCTTCAATAAACCATGGAGTGAAACGTACCTGCGCACACCCACAACCGATAGGAGCCTGCACCTTCTTTGATGCGCAATTATTTATTTAAAAATGGACCAGTTGTTGCTTAGCTGCAGACTTCTATTCCACAGAACTGTAACATTTTAAAAACATCCCACTAGCCCTGAGTGTTAGGAAGTCACCAGTCCTGGGCAGGTTGCCTGTCCACCACAGGGCCTATTCTCATACATAGAATATAATTTAGAATTACCCATTGACCTAATGTACATGTCTTTTGAATGTTGTAGGAAAACAGGAGCTGCTGGAGGAAAACCTTTGCAAACTCTAGGAGAATGTGCAAACTTTCAAACACAAACAACAAACAGGGCACTGGATTTACTGTATGAAGCAACAATGCTACCTTCTGTTGTAGCTTTTAATTATGTGTTTTGAATTTATTGTTCTCATGCCTTCTTTCTTGGTTCTGTGCAGTCACAGGAAGGCAAAGAAACTGTTACTGTATATATAAAGATAATATACTGTATATATATAAAGATAATATACTGTATATTTATTTTTTTATGTTTGCTAGGATCTTAAAATCTTTAAAGGTAAAATTTATAGTAGTTCAATAAAAACAAATTTAACTCCATTATTCTTCTATTTATCTTTGCTTTCTATCAAGTTTCATTTTTGATATTCGTCAGATAATTTATGTTAGGAGAGATTTTGTCATACTTTTCCTAATTACTTGTCAGCATGTGTATAAATTGCATTTTACCCGAATCTTAGAACAAACACATCCCTTTTCTACTCACAGAGCACAGCTTTTCATGAAAAAGTGTACACTGAAAGGGTGAGATTGATGACCATTGGTTTTCACAGGACCTTGACATATTTATTCATGGCGTGTGTCAGGAAAGTTGTTTTAAATGCACACAATATTCTCCTGTGAGAAATAATATTAGAACCTGACTTGTGTTAAATTTCCCACATCCATGACTTGGAACCCCAAATCCCTTTTCAAAGTATTTATCTTGCTTCCTTGACCATGAAGCACATTAATATCTGTCTCATTCATCAGGATTACCTTTCAAGACAGGTAACAAACAGACATGCAGAAGTGGTTCTTGTTGTCTGATGAACTGGTAGCCTTCCTTAGTTAGTGGCAGGTATGCTAAATCATAGCCGTGTGATGCCGGCTGCACATCAGCACTCTTCTTATCTTATATTTAATACAAAGGGCTTCTGGGTACTATTACTTCACTAAGGCTTATGCACTGGCACTTAGACAGTGTACCTCTGATCAAAGGATAACAACAAAAGAGCGACTATGGTGGGAACAGTAGCTCACTTTTAGTCATTTTGAAAACTGCATTACCAGTAAATGATAGCACAGCTTCCACTCTGTTGTGCTCACGACTATATGAAAGAAATTTGATGGCCAGTAGAGAAAGCTGAGTGCCTGTAATTGAGCTGTGAAGTAATGGCAGTCTTATATCTCTGTAAGAGTTTCAAGAAACCACAATAAAAGGTACGATAAAGTTACAGTCTCTTTGTACTATTACTGCATGTCTTGCACCTTGTGAAAGTTTTTTCTTTCCTTTTATTAATATTATCATGAAAACTGAATAAGGTTTTAATGTGGTCAACGAAACATATTGCCTGAGGAAAGTATTTTGGGAAATGTAAAAATTGTAGTGGAGATTTTACAATTAATATTTTATTTTTGCTATTAAACCATTTACCCTAGGAATCCATTTATTTTACAAAAGAGAACATATTTTCTATGCAGTCTTACAGTATCTGTGTAAAGAGAAAACATGTATTGTTTTAGGAATTTGTTGGGACATCTGGGTCAATGTGGGACATTTCGCTTCAGACCATATTTATAGTGTACCTCTTTAGGAATTTCTTTTTTGGCGGTTTTACTTGTTTAATCTATATGACTCCTATTAATGTCTAATTTGAAAAGGCCTTTTTTCTCAATTGAATTCAAAATCTGTCAATCCTGTCATAATTTCCTATTTTTTCCTGTCTATTCTGAGCATTATTTTGATGTTTTGCTATACTGCAAATTTATTTTATTTTATCTCGATATTTCAATACATTATTATTCTATTCCAGTATCACCAGAAATATGTGCATATTTTATATACGTACATTCTAAAACCCACCCAATTCAATTCAGGGTTGTGAGTGGGGCCAGAGCCTATCATGGCCTTACTGGAAATGAAATGTAATTTTTTTAAATCCTGAGGTACTGATTATTATTAAGATATATAACAAAATGAAGTTTAATTTAGAAAGTTATACACAGAAACATCATACATGGAAAATTGCTTCTATTAAACATAAATACAATGCCTAATATAATACAGTATAGGAGAAGATAACTTTGGTTTTGGGGTCAAAGCAACTGAACTTTATACAATGAAATAAAGCAGAAGTACACTATGTCGTTTTAAAAGTAGCACAACTATGTTAGCTGTCATATTTTTTAATTACTGTTTGAAAAGCAAGCACAGTACAAATAACTTTCAAATGTGAATAATGATAACAGCTGTATTCTTAATTGACCTTGTATTTCTCATCTGAATTAAACACTTTTTATTAAGTAACCGAAGAAATTACATCCCTACACTGGTAATTCAAAAATGTAAATAATTTTCATACGCTGCTACAGTAAAATCACTTCAAGAGAGGTCCATCAAATGAACAAACTGATTAAGTAGGCAGGCTCAGTTATGAGGTGCACTGTTGACCCATTGGATGCAGTATTGGAAGAGAAAAAGAAGACAAAACTGAGTGCTATTATGAACAACACTGCACATCCTCTCTACAACACACCAGGATTGAGTACTTTTAGCCAGCAAATTATTCAGCAAGAATGTGCCAAGAAACACTCTGGGGATTCCTTCATACCTACAGAAATACGCCCACATAATGTTTCACGGTGGCTGCTTTCTTAGCTTTAGTCAAGCCGAAATTTTTTTTATTTTTTGTAATTTTGTGCATGCATTGGGGAGGGGAGTGTTCTTGTTTGTGTGTTATAATATTTTTTAGAACTTCTATAAAAAGGTAAATTTCTACTGTGGGGCAAAAATGATCTATCTATCTATCTATCTATCTATCTATCTATCTATCTATCTATCTATCTATCTATCTATCTATCTATCATTCTTGACTTTGACTCATATTTACATTATTTATTTGATTGTAGGGTCAAATTAAATTTACATAAAGTGTCAAGAAACTACATGTAATTTGAAGAGGACCTGAGGATGAGGGTTAAAACCATATGTTTGTGTCTTATTGTAAGTCGATGAAAATCTTCATCTAGTATAACTTCAGTTGCCTATGCATACAGTAATATTTCAAGAATTCCAGCACTCTTCAGTAAGCCTCATCTCTGTAATGATTTTTGTTTAATAACATTTTTAATGAACAAACAAAAGGCCCAAAATCAACAGTAAAGGTTTTTTGTTGCCTTTTACTCTAGATTTTGAATTATCTTTGTCTTCCTATTTATTTATAACATATATATGTACCTTGATAATCAAAATAGCCAGATTTCAAGGATGTGTTCAAAAATAACAATTCATCAAAGTTATATCAATGTATTTTCATTTTTCCATTTCAGATTATATGTACTTAATCTTACAAAACTTTATGTTTATGTGTTGTCTGTTGGCATAAGATCTAAAACATTTTTACCTGGTTTCAGACTGCACAATTACCATTATTGCTTTTTTTAAATGTTTCATGGGTTTTCTCAATAAAATATGTCATGAAAACCTTAAAAATGAATATAGTTGGGTATTTTTACAGGAGTTGCCCAAAATAATTGATAGATATTTCAATACAGTACTTCATTCAGATTTAGCAGTAAATTTCTGTAACTTATTATGTGGTTAATTTGAAATGTCCTGTTTACAACTACAAAGGCACTGAACAATTACTGTAGATTCCTAGAGTGTGTACAGTGGATACTCAAAATGATGTTTTCTTGGTCATGTGTATTTTAAACAATGGGCTGTATTGAATTTCCTATAGTATCAATAAGAAACTTTCACAGATTATTAAAAATGCATATGGAGACAATGCTTTTGACAATGTGGGTTCTGAGACAGAGGTGTAGCTAGGGTTTTCAGTGCCCGGGGACAACTCAAGATTTCGCGCCCCCTCCTGTTTGCCAAAATGCAATGGGGAAGGGAAATTTGGAGCCCCCTGGATGCTACGCCACTGTTCTGAGAAAGGCTAACTGAAGCTCACTGATGCTCTGCACTTTGAACAGCTAACAACAATAGTCACAGTGGATGTTTGCTGTTTGCTTCTTACTGCCACAAGGCTGTTGAAATTGATAGATTACGTAGAAAAAATCGGGAGTGGTCTCCCCCTAGACTTTCTTACATACTCAGATATGGGGATGGATATTTGAAGAGTAAACCACAAGACAATGGTTATATTTTTATTTTATTGTTTACATTAAAGAATCATCCACAACAAATCAAATCAAATTAATAATATATTGAACAATTATTATAAAAGTAAAGTTAAATAAACCAGACTCTGCAACTGCATGAATAAAAAAACACCACTTCCGGTTAGCGGAAATAGCTGAAAAGTTGATACAAATCTACATTTTGTACCTAATACTAGTATGTAAAATTTGGTTGACATAAGTGAAAATGTACTCAAGTTATCGTGTTTACATACACACACACACAAGACAGACACACAGACATGATTCCAAATATGGTATTTTCAGACTCGGGGAGGTCTAAAACAAAAAAAACGTGTTTATTGTAGAATTGTGGTAAAAAATATTATACAGCATTAAGAAACTGTGTTGCAGAATTGTTCTGGGCAACAGTACTAATCAATTGGAACATATTTAGAGACATGATTTCAGATTGCTGCGGTGGGTTGGCACCCTGCCCGGGATTGGTTCCTGCCTTGTGCCCTGTGTTGGCTGGGATTGGCTCCAGCAGACCCCCGTGACCCTGTGTTCGGATTCAGCGGGTTGGAAACTGGATGGATGGATGGATGGATTTCAGATTGCAAGTACTGTATAAAGAAATTATAGTACATATTATTTTTTGAAGTCACCCTAAAGTCATATTTACATAATTGTGCCATCATTTTATGACAGTAGACATCTTTGCATTGTGAGCAAGGCAAGTAAAACCTGATCTTCTGAATATTTGTTATAATAGTATGCTTTAATTCCACATGATTACATTTTTAGTTATATGGTTTTTAAGAACATTTTATAATCAAATGGCTTCTCTTTTCTTGCTATATATGCTGAATGTCTAGACACATGGTATCCATTGTGCAGTGTGTATTTTGGTTTAATATGCTTCAAAGTTGGACTTACTGCCATCCAGTGTTACACAGTATATGATTTTGAGATTACTATCAAGGCTGAAGTGCTTTCCCTTTCTACTTACAAAGATCAATTTGTTTGTCTTGGTTGGCCAACACAGAGCTGAATCTCCAGTACTTGTTCACTGTTGTCATTCTTGTTTATTTCACATAAGTTTCTATTTTATGTAAAAACACAACTGGCTGGCCAGAACTTCACCTGGTGGGAAAAAGTAGTTGAATCTAAGGAAAATAATAAAATAATGAATCCCAACTTTTAAAATATTTCATACTGTAACAATGCTAATAAGATTTAATACTAATGTCCATGAGCACATTATGAACAGCAAGGCTTTTCAAGCATAATGCAGAAGAAGGTAGGCTGAGTAAATCATTTTCATAATTGTAAATATTTACCCATCTATTTACTGAACCAAGGTACAACATGGAAGGGCCTATGCTTACTCAGATTAGATAAGAGTCCTCTATCAACCCTTAGCCTGGATTTAAAAACAGAGACTTAGTAGGAATCCTTCTTGAAGAACATGCTGATCACACAAAAAGCATTAATGTCAGCATGCAGTTTTCATTTCTTGTCTGAAAAGCTTAATTTTGCATAAAAGTCAGAATTCTTCACAGAAAAATAATCATAAAGAGAATTGGCCAGTTAATCTCTCTATTCAATGCAAATTCAGAAGGCAAATTAAAATTAAATAAGATTAAATAAATAAAACATACAGCAGACTTTAAGTCGTTTCCAGGTCTGACTTCTTCCACGGTATAGGCCAAGAGAGTTTAAGGACAATTGGGACAATGCTATGGCATGGGCATGAAGCATTACTGTAGTTACAATAAGTGATTGTGATGAATGGAACTGAGTGAAAATCCAGCCCACAAAGGACTATGGGTAGCTCAGGGGTGCAAGAACATTAGTTGCTGATGGAGGGCTCAATGGCTTTGTGTTCTGGTAGTATATAAGGGATAACTCTGATGCTTTGGCTTGGTCAGAAGTAATTCCAGAATGTGTTTTAAAGCTGACTCCGTCCAGATGTTCCAGGAGTCTGGAGTTGAGAGGTGAAACCAAATGAAGGCTCTTTGAAGCATTGAAGAAAGTTTGTGATGATTGTTAGGCCCAATGCACAAATTAGGTTTTGTTTTACACACACATCTTTGATATACCCATTGTGTTCTTTTTAATTTTCTTGATTTGGGTATAGATTCTAGTAGGATATTCGCCATTTAGATTGGGCATTCAATGGTATGTCTGTTAGCACTGCTCCCTCACCGTGGCTTTCTATCCATATTTTTAAACATTAAACTGGTTATTCAGTAACACTTTATATTTGCATTCTTGAGTGTCAATATTGATTTGGGCATTTCTGCCAACATGAAATTTGGCAGTATCACAATCCCAAAAGGGTCGATCAGTCAAAATTGTTGTACAGTAATCCCTCACTTATCGCGGGAGATAGGTTCCAAGGCCGACCGCGATAACTGAATTTCCGCAAAGTAGGGACACTATATTTATTTAATTATTTAACGTGTATTTGGACGTTTTTAAACCCTCCCTGTATTGTTTACAACCCACCATTTACTCTATTAAAAACAGGGACAACTGCTAAGCAATATGAAATCGGTAGATAAGTTTACACTTACTGTATAGCGAAGTACACGTAGCAGCTTGTAGGCGGTCATGACGTCGTCGACCTTGTTGCAAAAATTCCTAAAGCAGATTCCATCCAGACTACTGCCTTATCACGTCCACTTGCAACTCGTTTTGCACCCTGGTTAAAGGACACTGTGGCCGTAGATCTTATATGCTTTTCCTCCTTTTTAAATAAAAAGAATCGATGTCCTGCAGCGGTGTAGCTGTTCCCTTCCTTCAACATATCCAAAACTTTTACCTTTTCTGCAATCATTTGCATCTTCTGTTGGTGCTTGGACATGGCCCCTGAAGCATTAGCACGTTAATGATGAATGAGTGAGATGAGACTCCCTGGTTAATGCAACACTCCGTCGCTGAGCCAATCAGCAGGACACAGGAACTTAACTGCATGCTCTGATTGGGTAGCTTCTCAGCCATCCGCCAATAGCATCTCTTGTATGAAATCAACTGGGCAAACCAACTGAGGAAGCAAGTAAAAAGACCCATTGTTCACAGAAACCCGCGAAGCAGCGAAAAATCCACGTTATGAATTTAGATATGCTTACATATAAAATCCGCGAAGTCGTGAATCCGCGAAAAGTGAAACGCGAAGTAGCGAGGGATTACTGTATATTTACTGGGTCTCCACAAACATTTTCTGTTTAAGAAAGTAATTTTTATATTTTTAATCATTTTTAATTAAACAGTAGATTAAACCTACACTTACCGCTAAGTGTTGGTCTACACTAGTAAAGACAACCTAGGTTGATTAATTTTACGGAAAAATTTAAGTACCTTTCTTTGCTGATAATTTTTTTTATGGGATTTATTTTATTGCTTTAAAGGAAGACTCCACTCAAAAATTATATATTTTTTATATGTTACTAACCCCATGTGTTATAGTGATGGCAGAGAAATATTTGTAATCTCATTCTTTGATGTAAAACAAAGATAAAAATGTTGATGATATGATAGAAGCTAAAGGTGACCAGTGCAGTACAACAAGTCAAACACAATACCATGGGAAAAAAAATCGCATATTACTCCTGTCATGTAATCCCCATGTTAGTTATCCATTCAAATGAGGGGGAGGAGAGATCTTCAATTCAGAAAGTGAGAACCATGTGACTTGTATTATATGTTTACCAGTAACGGCACACTGCAGAATAACGTGCAGTGAATACACTTGACTTTCTTTCTCTGTATGTTTAGCATTCGTTTGCTCACAGGATGATGCACTTGCTGCTTTCTGAGCAGCTCTTCTTTTCTCCTCCATAGTGGCCCACTTCATCTCTTCTTTTGTCGGCATCTTTTTGTGTTAAAACTGATTAAGTCAGTTTTTGTGTTACAATTACTTAGTACGTTTTCCTTAATTTTTCACTTAAGCTGGTAGGGATAAGAACAGCTCCCCTACTTATGAACCGCACTGCTGCCCTGCTGTCTGCTGCAGAGAGTTGATTCTACAATAAAATAAAATAAAAATAAAAACAGTAATAATTCCAAAACTCTTCGCTTTTAATATAAAGCTGTAGTGCAGCGTTTAGTGTAGGATATGTGTATCAAATTTCAGGCTATAGATTACTTGATTTTTGGCCTTGACCTTCCTTGGTTGACCTTTGACCTTGGAGATCAATCATCACCTGAAAAGCGGATAGTAGACGTCAGGTAGTATATGTGTACCAACTTTCAGGTCAATAGGTCAAATGGTTTGCAAGCTACAGGTGATTTAAATTCCTGGACAGACAAACAGACAGCCACAGTAGTGTATTATATAAGAAGATGATATTTTCTGAAGCATTTGTTTAACACTTTTAAATAAAAAATGAATGTTTTTTGCATGTTGTGAGAAAATAACTACCACAACAGCAACAATTTATTTCTTATGTAGCTCAAAATCACATAAGCAATGTTTCAATGGGCCTTAATGGGTCCTGTTTTTTTGACACAGGCTTGATTCTCACCAGTAACATATATTAGAAACTTTTGTGTTCATTCTCCATGAGCACATAAGATTAAATCTTATTCTTAGTCATCACTACAAAACAAATTGGGTATGTAACATAAAAAAATCACTTTTGGGTGTATTCCTATAATGCTTTTACTGGAAAGATTACAAGCAAATTGCTACAAGCAAAATCCTGGCCCTTATCTTATTGGTTGTGCCAGATACATCTGTGTATTTGCAAACATTTGTAATGTATTAACTGCTTTCAGACTTGCTCTTTTCCAGTGCTGTGCTATGGCTATATGACTTCCCACTGTGAAATTTTGCAGGTGGATGCCCCATGTAGAAGAACTGGCAGATAATGTGTTTCTGATAGCTGTGACACAATTTTTAAAAATGGCATTTTACATTTATATTGTGATTGGAATGACATGATACTCATCTAATGTGTTAATTTTGATTTTTTTAATGAAAAAAATGAGAGCAAGTCAATGATTACTTTTTGTACTAATTAAGCTGCAAGTCAATAGCTTTCTAAATCTTTAACAGAACAAAAATAAGAACAGAAGACAGCGGGCAGGTGTGATAATCAAAAAAGTTGAGTCTGAAAACTCCCAGAATAGCATATCATACAGTATTTTATGGTGTTTGAACTTTTTTTATTTTAATTTGTAAATGTGGTGCTCATCAGTGGAAATTGTGCTATAGCAAATGAACAGAAAGAATTAGTTTGTCAAGAAGAGCCTACATGGTATATCACAGTCTCAGGCATGCACGTTTTGGTGGGTTATTGAATCAGTCTCACTAGTCCTTTACCATATTGCTGCACAGATTGTTTTGCATTTTTTCTTACCAGATCATCTTATTTCCACACATTGAGATCTACAGTATATACCTGCTGAATGCAATCCAAAAACTTACTTATTAATGGCAATTATTTTGTTTTTGTCTGAAAGTTATATTAAAGTAGTTTTTTCATTTAGATTTTTAAGTGAGTTTGCTGGCTGATGCAAGTTTTTGCAATGGGATTTTTAAGATGGCCCCCTAATAAAACAGTAAGGGACCCCATTACGTTATATACCCACTATATACTCCTAAAGTCACTTAAGACTGATTCTTATGAGCACAACCTAAGATACTAAAATTAAAACAAGGAAGAAATGCATAGCTTGCTTCATTTCTCATTTTTTTTAATGAACAGGGTCGTTTTGCCTGGAGGGAGCTTTGCCCACATCTCTCCTCTGTGAAGAGTGTCAGAGGGAATTCTTCATATTAATAAATAATTAACAAGTGAATAGGGACTGGCTACAAGGTCTCTTCATTCAATTGGCTGGCAAGCATCCTTTTAGGATTATTAAGAAATATCTTCACCAGCTGGGGCATTTTATCTGACTTTCATAATTCAGTGGATGGAGACAAGCTGTCAAGAATATTTCCTTTCCAGTCTGATGTGCACTTTGCATTTCCTACCTAATTCATACCTGCCTCTGTCAATTGCTAATAAAGGGATTGGAAAAAAAACTACATTATACAGTAGCTTTTAATCACCAAGATATAATTTCCTGAGTTTACATCTTCCAATGTTACAGATATGAGTGGTAACATAATCAATTTATTGTAGGTTTACTATCCATGATTCCTAAAATGTAGGGTTTCTGTTAGTATGCAAGTTATAAACTGAATCAATAGAATGTATTCTTTCAGTTGCTAAAACTTTTCTTTTCTTGTGTGGTTTCCACAGTACTAATTATAACTTTATATATACTGTATATATATATATATATATATATATATATATATATATACACACACAAACACATATACTATATATACGAGTATATATATATATATATATATATATATATATATATATATATTATATATATATATGTATATATATATATATGTCAACGAAACAGAGAGAGAAGAAATCTCATTAGTGTTAACAATCTCCTGTTCTGACTTGTTCAAATTAATGAAGGATCACAGTATTATGTAAACTTTCCTTTGGCTTAAAAACAAGAAGCCTTTTAACTTCTACCTCTTACAGAAAGGAATAAAGTCACACACCAGTGGCCCTCTAAACAAAGATGAAAATGGTCAAGAAATATGATTGATAGGAAGTAAATTGTTATTATTTCTGTCTTTTTTCATTGTTCAAAGCCTCATTTGGTCTGCAAACCATTCTTTATGAAGCCAAGTTATTATTAACCTATGGCTCCCCCTACTGCTAGAATAAAAAAGCAAGCTCATAAAGTACACAGACATACAGTACAATATAGTAGATGTGCTGTAAGAGTTGCTAATATCGTGGCTTATTATCATTTATGTGCAAAGTATCAATAAAGGTCAGGGGAAAACCCTGCTTTTTTATTTTATAACTCAAATTTATTATTGTTAATAAGTTAAGTAGATTAGGTAAATGTGGTCAAAATGACCAAAACAGAAGTGATTCTTCAAACAAGAAAAATCTAAGGAAGAATTGCCTTTTCTATACACTACTTTTATAAATTGCTTAAGTCACGTATGAATAAATTATAGATGCAGGTATGGTTGACTGGTGACTGCACATTTTACTGTGTGGCGGACGGCCAGGACCCATGCCAGGCCGGGACGCCCCTTTGGCACTGAATCTGGGGGGATCAGCCATGGGAGGCTTATTACTTCCCCCAGAACACTTGGTGGCAGCCCCCCTGGGTTGCATTGGGGCCACAATCAGGGAACATTGGAGCTCAGCCATGTTGGGCTCTGTGGCCACTGCTAGGGAGAGCTGCACAGCTTCCTGAGCCTGTGTGTGTGGCGATGCAGCCACACCCGGAAGTGCAGCCTGAATTAGGACAATCATCACCTGGGGCACTTCCGGGTGGGCTATAAGAGGAGCCTGCAGCCAAATGGAGGAGGACAAAGTTGCCTGAGAGGAGTGGAGGAAGAAGAGTGTGTTTTGGTGTTTTCTTTTTGTGTGTTTTGGGGACTGTGTAGGGCCTGTGGGACACGGGGAAGACGTGTCCCGCGGCTGAAGAAAATAAATCTTTTTCTTTAATTTTCACATGCCTCCGGTGTCAGTCTGTGTCAGGTCAGCACTGATATATCACCTTATTCCACAACTGGTATGAAAGACCGTAAGTGTATTTATATGCCTTGTAGTGTACTGGTATGTCTAGGTCTGGTTCCTGGGCCCAGTGACAATGGAATAAGCTCTGGCCCCCTAATCTTAAAAAGGACTTAAACAACTATGGAAAAAATTGGTGCCTTGTCCTGCCTTGTGTCCGATGCTGCTTGCCTAGGCTCAGGCCATTGTGACTATGACCTGGGCTAAGCAGAATGGAAAAGGATGAATTAATAATATGATGGAGGAAAAATATTATAAATTTGCTAAAAAGAACAACAGAGCTACCAAACATTTTATAAGACGTAGCATTTTGGTAAAAAACGATGTAAACCAGATGCATTTAAGATGGAAGTTTTATTATGCACTTTTTTTTGCAAATCTAAAACAAATTATAAAGACATTTAGCTTACGTGGAAACCATTTTTAGGGGCGACATGGTGGCGCAGTGGTAGCGCTGCTGCCTCACAGCAAGGAGACTCGGGTTCACTTCCCGGGTCCTCCCTGCGTGGAGTTTGAATGTTCTCCCCCGTGTCTGCGTGGGTTTCCATATATGGTTGACTGGTGACTGCACATTTTACTGTGTAGCGGACGGCCAGGACCCATGCCGCCTATGGAAGTCTAATGTAACTGCTTAAGACTAAATAAGCAATTAAGGGTGTTGAATTGTAATAATTCAGTTAACTAAAATTAAGCCTAAAAAATCTATTGCTTTATCAACAAATGGTTTCTAATTAAGAAATTGGCTGTGATGAAATCCTGCGGCCACTGCAGCTCGCCAGAAATGTAAGTGATGATCCCTGCTGTACAATGTAATTAAAATTTGTCTTTGGTGAATGAAAGCACAAACAAGCAATACTGTTAAATACCAAGTCTAATTATCAGCTAAGTCTGTCTTCTAATTAGGAAACAAATTGGAAGAAAAACCTGCAGCTACTGTGGACCACCAAGACAATGAGTGACTATCTTTGCATCCTGCTGCCATCTCTTCCCAGGTAAATGATGCACATGTACTCGGACATATGCATGATCTAAAAGAAAACATGGGGGCAGAGTGGTGGCTCTGAGGCTAAGGATCTGTGCTGGTAATCAGAAGGTTGCCAGTTCGAATCCCTGTCACTGCCAAAAGAGATCCTACTCTGCTGGGTCCTTGAGCAAGACCCTTAACCTGAAATTGCTCCAGGGGCACTGTACAATGGCTGACCCTGTGCTCTGACCCCAAGGGGTATGTGAAAACTAACAAATTCCTAATACAAGAAATTGTATAAGGCGAAACAAAGAACAAAAAAAAAAAAAAAGATTCATCAGACCAAGTCACCTTCTTCCATTACTCCAGTTCTGATGCTCTTGTGCCCATTGTAAACAATTTATCCCTAATTTGTGCTACAGTAGTTCTGCTGTAGGACTGGATTAGACAAGCTTCCCACGAGCATCAGTGAGTCTAGAGCGCCCATGACCCTGTCGCTGATTTACTGGTTGTCCGTCCTTGAACCACTTTTGGCAGGTAATAACCACTGCATACTGGGAACACACCACAAGACCTGCTATTTTGGAGATGCTCAGACCAGTTGTTTGTCTATCATGATTTGGCCCTTGTCGCTCACATCCTTACACTTACCTATTTTTCCTGTTCAGTATGTATGTATGTATTATGGAAGTTCGGCCCCGTTACACAGACAGACAGACACCAGGTGTCCAAAACACACACGTTTAATATACTTCTCCTTATTACAGCACCACAAAATGCTCTAAACAGCCACAATCTACTCACAGACTCTTCTTCCCTTTATTCTTCTTCTTGATTCTTCTGCCGCCTCTACTCCTCTCCACGCAAGCTCCATCCTCTTCCCCCCGACTCCAACTCAACTAATGGAGTGAGGTGGCCCCTTATATAACACCCCGAATGTGCTCCAGGTACTTCGTGATGATCTTCTGACGGCACTTCCTGGTGGCAGAAGTGCCACATAAGCACCCAGAAGCACTCTGGGTGTGCCTGGACTCTCTTCCTGCAGCACTTTAATCATCTGGGCGCCACCTGGCCCTCTCATGGCCCAGGGGAGGTATTGTCCCTCTCCCGGTCCTTCCCAGCGTCCCAGCCGTCCACCACAGTTTGTATGTATATTTATATATAGTGCATATATAAATATATTAGATAAATAAAACCTTAAGCTGTTTGTATGTCTGTTTGTTTGCCAATCATGCAAAAAATGGTTAAACTAATTTTCACATAATTTTGCATGTGTGTTGCCACTAGTCTAACTTAAAATGTAAACTATGGTGTGTACTGAGGAGAGGTGGTGAAATGGGGGAAGGCAACTCAAAAACCAGAACTGATTTGTGGTCTACAATTCCCATCAGGCAGCAGGAGTGTGGTAGGGCAGATGGGAGAACAGTTTTATCGGCATGTGTAAAGGCCACGATTGCAGTGTTCTCTTCTCAACTGGATTTTACTGTCTTGCTGAATTAGCAGTTTTGTCCAAGAGCAATTTGTTTTGACTCATTGTGGGTTCTGATTAGCCATGTTAAACTTCCAAATACGCTTTCCTCCTGGTTTATTTTTACTAGACCCTTTTCTGAAAAATATTCAGGTCCAAAAGGGATGTATGGTGTTCTTTTTTTAAACCCCACAAAAAATTTTTACCTACCTATTATTTTGTGATGTTATATTATAAGTGTGTTTCAGAAATGGATGGATGGTACGGTATACATAACCAACGGTGCAAAATTCTGGCTGCCTGACAAGAACAGTGGAGGCCTACTGTGTGTTGGTCAAATATGCAAACAGGAGGTTCATTACACAGCGTACATGTGGAACTGAGTGGAGACACTACATCTTTATGAAAGCAAACACTATTGTGCACCTGCATATCATTACTAAGTGCGATAGAACTAAGTAATGATGAAACGGAATGAAACACAATTCTTTAGTGTATGCTGAGATACGGTTCTGAATATGGTAGAAAGAGAAAAAAAAAACAAATGTCAACATTTGAAAAACACGTAAGCATTTATTTCCTTACCTTTACCCACTGTACAAATGTACTTCAGCTAGTATATTTTTGTGTGTATACATACATATATATATATATTATGACGGATGGCCAGGGCCATTACCTGGCCGGGACACCAGCTGGGTGGAAGGACCAAGGGAGAGACTATATTGGAATCACTATCTTCCCCAAGACACTAGAGGGCAGCCCCCTGGGTTGCTACTGTACAGCACCACAGATCCCAGGCGGGGCATGTCGGGAGTTGCAGTTTGGAGCAGCCCTGTTGGTGCCACAAGGGGGTGCTTCAGGTGCAGCTGAGTCATTGGAGGAACCACTTCCGCCACAACCGGAAGTGCAGCTGAAAGAAGGGCGAGAAACACCTGGAGCACTTCCGGGTGAATTATAAAAGGATCCACCTTACCACCAGCGAGTGAGCCAGAGTCGAGAGGTGGAAGACAAAGCTTATGGGAGGAGGAGTGGAGACTGAGAGAAAGAAACAGGAAGAAAGTATTGGGTCGTATTTGGTGCTTTATGTACTGTGCTGTGAAGTGGGGAGCAAGAGAAAAAACACTTCCCCATTTAAATAAAACGTGTGCTCTTTGGCAAGACTTGTGTCTTAGCCTGTCTGTGTCAGGGTTTGGGGAGCAGTACGCCCCCTGGTGGTCCAGAATATATAAGAGAGAGAGAGAGTAATTTAATGCAGCTTGTTTTTGCTAGCAAATATAACAACTACTTATGTAACATTATATACTGTATATGCATGTATATTTTGTACATAAATGTGGTGGTCATTTTAGGATGATTACACAAACTGTTTACAAAAAATAAAATTTAAGCCAGATGAATTATTATGTGCATTGACATTTTATTTAAGATAGCAATTTGTCTTTCATTACAAACCCTTAACTTTTAAATTGAGTTTTTGTTACACTAAAGACATTGCATTGTTATAAGGAAAAGTACACATTCTGAGTAGGGAACTTCAAAACAACGAGAGGTGAATCTGAATCATTAATCACATTGCGTATTTGTTTAAAATGTATTGTCAGCCTGGTATTTGCTTTTCATTATTCATTCGCCACTTTTGAAGAACTGTAACAGAAGAAGAAAATAAGGGAATATGGAAATTTGGGGGATTTCTGACACTGGGCCCAGATATAAAGGCAAATATTTGGCTGATTTGTTCAAAATTTCATACGATTTTTTATCCTGAGTATAGAATTCATTTTTTTTCCTGTTATATTCATGCCCTCAGACCTTCAATTAAAATATCTCCTGAAATTGTGCTCACATAGTGCATTTTTGAAGGAATTGTTTTTATATTAAATCTCAGTGGGGTGTGAGATTTATAAGCTGCACTTCAATAACCACTATTTCTACTTGTGACATACTATCATGTGCAGTTCATGACTATGCTGTATCAAACTCTGGTCTATAACAACTTCACCTTTGACACTCAATACAGTTCTGTGACTTACTTGCAGCATATGTACGTACAAATGGTGCCATCTGTGAAAACAATGATGGTAAAGTGTGGTATGGCTCCTGAAGAGCTTTGTGCAGTCAGTCTTTACACTATAAAAAAGAAACTATATTTCAGACATCTGACTGGGTGCAGTAGGAAATACCTTCTTCAAATATCTGCAAAGACGTGTGGCCTGATTTTAACTACAATATGCTTGATTATTTCCTGTCTCTCTGATTTGTGTAAAGATAAAGTAAAAGGATTTGACATACTGTAGCACGGATGAAAACACACAGCCCAAACATATGAAAAAACTTGGCAGCAACACCGTAAGTAAAATTTATGTAGACCACAAATAAAATTTAAACACTCCTGAAAATGAGATATTTTACACAAAGCCTTAAAAAACTAAACACTGTGGTGGACTGATGTTCTGTCTTCACTATGATCAGCACCTACACTTGTTGCTCTGACACTGGCACATTAATTTCTTTGAGCCCAATTGGTAAATAGGTGGGATTAAAATGACTTGGACTATATCAGTTAGTACGATGGTCACCGTGCATTTTGCTTTATATATGACTGAATTGTGTTACATGAAGTATTACAAATTTTAATTGGTCCAATCTGATCTTGATTCTGAAAACAATCAAGAAAAGCACCACTGGCCTGAAACCACACGCTTCATCTCTAATAGTGACTCATTTCTAGTGCATGGGTATTGGCTGATAGGCTTATGTAGCCACTCAATGGATGTTATCATTTTCCATAGTACAACAGAGATGGAGTGTTGTGTATCGGCTGAGCTTACCAGCAGATTTGGTGCTTTGCTGTCTCCAATGCCGAAAACATTCAGATTAGTTTGACGGGTGATTCAACATTGGCCCTGTGGGACAGATTATAGATGAGTGTTTGAATGCACTCTGTGACTGACTAGCATACTACTCAGAAGTAGTTCTTATACCCTATGGACTTCAACTCTGCATGACCATAAATTGGAATGGACAGATTCATAAAATAGATTATGGATTGATTATCAGTGATTTAACACTTAGTAAGAATTCATATGAGCAGTAAGAAGTAAATGGACAGTTGTTTATGGGCCTCTAAGTGAGACACACAACAAAACATGTTTAGCTTTGTGGACTAAACCTGTTATGTTATGCCACCACCGCTACCCTGGCTTAAAGGTATTTTGGCTTTTGTTGGTGATTTTTGCTGTTTTTAAATTATTTTATATATTCTGCTATGAATTATGTTTTTGTTATTCTGTAATTATATATTACATATAGTTTTGTGTAATAATTGTTTTGCCTTTCTTTCTTATTCTTCTGTATCTCTATCTCTAGCTTTATGCACATATATCATGCAATTACAAGGGTAAATCAAAAAGTAAAGACAATTTGAAAATTACATGTTAGCGTCAACAGATAGAATAGATAGATAGATAGATAGATAGATAGATAGATAGATAGATAGATAGATAGATAGATAGATAGATAGATAGATAGATAGATAGATAGATAGATAAGATACTTTATTAATCCCAAGGGGAAATTCACATGATGATGTGATACATGATACAACTAAGGCTGCATTTAGTGACTTAAAACAGGCCTTTACATCAGCACCAGTGTTGAATGCTCCTAATTTTTCTCTTCCTTTCATTCTCCAGACCGACACTTCGGACACAGGCCTGGGTGCAGTGTTGAGCCAAAATGTTGATGGTGTTGAACACCCAGTCATGTACTTGAGCCGGAAACTGTTGAAATGGGAAACCAGGTATGCAGCGGTGGAACGAGAAGCACTTGCAATTAAATGGGCGATTACGCAGTTGAGGTACAGTACTACCTCTTGGGTTGGGAATTCACTCTCGTGACGGATCATGCACCCTTACAGTGGATGGCCCTTCACAGGGAGTCGAATCCTCGAGTCACCAGGTGGTTTCTTGATCTTCAACCATTTAAGTATTCACTTGTTCATCGTAGGGGCTCCCTCCATTTCAACGCCGATGCTCTTTCTCATTCTCACGACCTCTTGGTGCAGTATGCCTGACCCGGCGGGTCTGGGCTGAGGGTGGGGGGGGGCCTTGTCACACACGTGCGATTAGGAGGCAGCTAAAGGGCTTAAGTAACGGTAATACTATACCAGACCAGGGAGTGGCAGAGTGTGCTGACTGTCTCTCTCAGTCTCCTGCAGACCATTCCTGTGAAATCCCATTGGGTTCTGGAGCCACAGATGATGCCACTTCCAGTTCCGTCACCACTAACGATGCCACTTTCTGGTCCCAATGATGCCACTTCTGGTTCCGGTGCCACTGATGATGTTACTTCCGGTCCCCCGAAAATGTCATTTCCGGTTCCGGCTTGGATGACCTTATTTGCTCTCCCAACCTTTAAAAACCGCCATCTTACCTCCATTTGATCAGTTCTGTTTTGGACTCTGTCTTGTAAACAACTCAACCTTGTTTCTAAACCTTTTGCAGCCAGGATCATATTATACGGGTGGCTGCCCCAAATCTTTGTGACTGTCTGGAGTCAATTTTGTTACACTTGTCAAATATTGGCAGACTACAAATTCAAAATGCACCTGACCGAGTGGTGATTCAGACATTACCAAATCTGAAAATAGCTTAGATTTGAATTTAAATATATTTATTTAATTCATGATATGGAATAATTTATATGAGGACTGATTTTAGTCAATATTTACCATATAATACTCACGTTTTAAGTTCTTTCACAGATAAGTTGGGGCTTGATTATACCATATATTTTCCAGCATTTCATAATGTTGGTCATATAAGTCAAATGCAGAAAACTCATGATATTGGTTGAGGAGATTACTATATGCTAACGCCAACCTGAAAGAGTTTCTTTTTTTTTACCTATGTACTGTGCCAACGTGACCACATGGTAATACCCGAACTATTCCAAAGGGACGTTTGCACTGTTTTGTGGATTTTGTATCTCACACCTTCATACACCTTTATCATAAGAGCATCCCTTATCTAAGATGGAGTGTTCGATTAAAAGAAAATATGAAGCAGGATTTCAATTAAAAGTCGTTGAAGTAGCAAAAGAAATTGGTAACTGCACTGCTGCAGCAAAATTTGAGGTGTCTGAGAAACTGGTGCGAGATTGGAGGAAGTGAGAAAATGTAAAAAAAAAAAAAATTTAAGTCGTATTTTTGAAATGGCGTATAATTCGTGGTCTGATTTTATGATCGATTTTTCAGGTTTCAAGCCCCAACTTATACGCGAATATATAAAGTAGGTTAATATATTTTACTTCTTCACCTTTTTCCTTATAATTAATAACATTCAATTAGGGAATATGCCTTGAAGCTAATATTTTTCTCATAAAGTGGCTTCCTAAGTACATTATAATTCACAGTGTACTTAAAATATGCCACACTTTTTCATAGTCTGTCTTGAGCACACATGATGTTTTCTATGGGTAGTCTGGTTTTCTCCTACATCCTATGAAATTTATTTATGCATTAGGTTTGCTGGTAATACTAAATCATTATCAGTGGGAGTGTACGCTTGAATGGGCCCTCTGACGGAATGGTACCCCATCCAGACCTGCTTTCTGCTTTATCTCCAGTGTTGCCATAATAGGCTCTGGGTCCTCATCACATTAAATTTTGATTGAATGTATTTGAAAATGTTAATATATTAAAAAATAAAATCAGGATTCCCTAATGGGAGGAATTTCAAATAATGACAAGCATTTTTAAACAACATTACAGTAAAGAATTATCTGTTTTAAAAGGTAGCACTTCAGTGAAATAAACTAATTAACAGGCCCCTTGATAGACAGTTTGCAGATATTTCAGGTAATACATTTGTCACCGTTAAATAAAACCTCCCTGCCTGGTGTCACAATTTTGTGGGTATTTTAGGGAAAAAAATCTCTGCCACAGTGATGTGTCATCCAAGATATTACTAAAATATTAGGAGTCAGTGTTCACATTATATGAGATTTTTATGTATGAGTATTTGTTTTGCATATTTTATTTAGTTTAAATTATTTAAATTGTTTATAGTTGAAATAATGCTGCAAAGTGTTATCTTGTGGTGGTAAATGAGGAACACTCCATATTAAAATTAGAAAAAAATGACAAACTGACTGAAGAATGTTGAAAAACACCATTTAAGTAAATATTTATTTTATGATAGGCTCTTCCTTTACTCTAAAAAATAAACAGCCACTTACTGGATGTATTACAGTAATACACAATGATGACAAGACAGATAAAGATCACCAGCTGTGTTAGTCCATTTTGTAATAAAGAAAAATAGATATCAACAAGGTTAGGTTGCTTTTGAAAATCAGCATTAATTCCATTAAGAGGGGCACAGATGCCAACGATAGGAGTCAAGCTAAAATGACATAAAAGATGCTCTTTTATTAGAAAGAGAAATTCATGTTTGGAAGAATAAGTAACGCAAGAGTAAAATACTTATTATAATACATGACAGAAGACTTTAAAGTGTATTGCTGAAAGAAACTCAACTTTCTCCAATTGGATTACGACATGCCCATGTTGAGAAATCTTTGCAAAATTACAAGTGTCTATTTATATCCAGTATCAATCAGTATTTCCATTTTTTAAACACATTTTATCCTTTTCAGCAACTATTAAGAAAAGAATTTGGCACAAAGGAAGAGTCAGCTCTGGCTTGGGAGATATTTAACTGCAAAGCATACTAACATAACACCCATAACCGACTAATTCAGAGCTGCCATCTTTATGATGTTACATGAAACTGTAATACCTGGAGAAAACATTACAACATTAACATTTGAACATAAGAACAATCTAGGTGAGAACAGGCCATTCGGCTGAACAAAGCTCACCATTCCTATCTACTTAATTCTTGCAAAATAACATTAAGTCTTGTTTTTAAAGTCCCTAAAGACTTACTGTCTATCATTCTAGTAGGTTTCTTATTTTAGGTGCCTGTGGTTCACTGTGTAAAGAAAAATCTACTAATATATGTGTGAAATTTACCATTAAGAAGTCCCCAACTGTGTCCCTGTGTTCTTGATGAACTTATTTTAAAATGACAGTCTCAATCCAATGTACTATTTTCCTACATAATTTTAAACACTTCAATTATGTCTCCTCTTAATCTTCTTTTGGTTAAACTGAAAATGCTCAGCTCGTTTACTCTTTCCTCATAATTCATCCCCTGTAGCCCTGGAAAGAGCCTAGCCGCTCTTCTCTGGACCTTTTCTATCGCTGCTATGTCCCTTTTGTAGCCTGGAGACCAAAACTGTACACAGTACTCCAGATGAGGCCTCACCAGTGCATTATAAAGGTTGAGCATAACGTCCTTGGACTTGTACTCCACATATCATGCTACATAACCTAACATTCTGTTAGCCTTCTTAATGGCTTCTGAACACTGTCGGGAAGTTGATAGCATGGAGTCCACTACGACTCTTAAATCCTTCTCATAAGGTATACAGTACTTTCAATTTTCAGACCTCCCATTGTATATTCAAACGTAACATTTTTATTTCCTATGTGAAATATTTTACATTTAATTACATTAAATTTCATCTGCCACAAATCTGTCCAAGCCTGTATGCTGTCCAAGTCCCTCTGTAATGATTCAACAGATTGTAGATTATCTGCCAATCATATAGCTTGGTATCATCTGAAAACTTAACCAGCTTGTTACTTCTACTCCTATCCAAATCATTTATATATATTAAAAATAGCAGCGGCCCTAGCACTGACCCCTGTGGAACACCACTCATCATCATCCAGTTCTGCTGAGGTTCCTTGCACCATCACCCTCTGCTTCCTGCATCTCAGCCAATTCTGCACCCATCTAAAAACATCACCCTGAACTCCCACTTCTTTTAGTTTGATTCACAACCTCTTATGTGGCACCTTATCACTTATTTTCTGAAAATCAAGATAAATATCATATGCTCCATTTTGATCATATCATTTTTTTACTTCCTCATAGAATTCCAGCATGTTGGCATAACATGACCTCACTCTTCTAAAGGTGCCAACACATGTGTGTGTACAGACCATGCACTGGACATGACCAGGTTAGAAATTGAACCAAGGTCTCTGGAGGCATCAGATGGCATCACTAAGAAATGCAGATATTGCTACTACTGCTCATCAGCAAGCTTCACCATTCTGCATTAAAGAAGAGATACAATGAATAAGGGCCTCTCATCATACCCTTGACTTGCCCATCATATTCTGTTCAGACAGAATATTTTATCAGTTGAGTGGCAAAGATGTTTTTAGAGGCTCAGAAAAGAATCATCAGATGTAGTCAAGGTCATTTCAGTAGAATGCCTTAGATCATTCTGCTAATTTCAAGAAAGCTTGCTAAATTATTGTAACCAGATTTCTGAAAATATAATTTACTCATGAACAAAGTTGTCTGATAGGACTTTTCTTTATTTCACAAAAATAGTATGGACAATACTTGTACAGTTGCCTCATGTAACATGGCTGCTATGAGGTCACTGGTCACATGGCACTTGAATCATAATAATAATAATAATAATAATAATTCATTACATTTATATAGCGCTTTTCTCAGTACTCAAAGCGCTATCCACACAGGGAGGAACCGGGAAGCGAACCCACAATCATGTACCCAACATCCATATAACTTCCCAGCAACCAGACACACAAAATTGCATTATCCCTGAAAGCCAGAAACACCACCTGTACAATCAGGTAAGCAGTAACCCCTATGTTTTTTTTATTCTTTTTCGTTCTTTGTCATTTAGTCACCTTTTGCCATGTGGTGGGTGAGGCAACGTGCTATAATCAGTGCATGCTCCCAACCTCTTGCAACATTGCTTGATGCTCAGCAGATGTTGCTGCTGTTCTTTTTATTTTTTGCCATTAAACACATAATAACAGGTCACTTTACCTTACTTTATAGTTAGGGTGACTAAGTTTTGATCAGCTAGTTTTGAAATTTTGACCTTTGAAGATAATCTGTATTTTTTAATGCTACATACGATTATAAAATAACTTGTAATATTAACATATGTGCAGTCCATGTCCCTTTTTGCCAAATCTGATTTTTTTTTCAAGTTCTCTTCAAAAAAAGTCACCTTTTCGTTTTTCAAATAAACATTACGTGACGGTCCTTGCCGGTGATTTGTAAAATCCATAAAACTAAAAGAGAGTGTATTTTCTTTTTTGCCTGGAAGTGGCATGTTAGCCAATGAATTTCAGTAGTGCGTCAGTGTTCAGGCTAAGCAAATATCACCTGCAAGTTAACTTTGGAATACTCCTTGTTAAAAATGTGGAAGTAAATACCACCACAATATGGTTTAATTCTCAGCTGTGCCCTTTACATATATCCATTCATTCTGCACAATGCAGTGGATGACCCAGTGTGCCAGGTTTGCCAGTGGACTTAGCTAAGATATTTCAGTTTGGCCAGGCAAAAATCCTCTCATTTTAACAAAGCTCAACTTGTATGGGGCCAGTTTCACAGTTACCAGTTAACTTAGGTTGAAAATCTTTGGGATATGCAAAGAAAATCAAAGTGCCTAAAGAAAATAACAATGTTGAAATGCTTCCTGGGGGAACGTGCAGAATCTACACACACAGTTCAGCAATTCCCTTTTATTCACTTCCAAAATAGTCTCCTTCAGACACAACCCTCTTGTACCAGCACGTCTTCCTTCCTTGGAAACATTTCCTATAATCAATTTAGTTACAATGCCTATAGTCTCCTGCAGTTTTTACTGGATTTCTTCCACAGTAGCAAATCTTTTTCCCTTTGATGTCAATTTTGGAAACAAAAACGTCTCAGAGAGAGAGATTTGGTGAATAATGGTGATGCGAAGCAAAAACCACATTGTTTATGATAAAAAAAAACTCTCTGACTGACAACACAGAATGTGAAGGTGGGCTGTCATGGTGCAAATATAGTTTTATGCAAACCATTTCTCTGGATATTTTTCCTGATGCTTTCCCATAGTAACCTCAGCAGTTCATTGTTATCTTGCTGATTAACAGTCTTTCCACAGGAAACAAACGTGTTAAGGACAAGACCATCAGCGCCCAAAAATGCAATCATCATTGTCTCCTAAAAATCTACCTTGGTGACTTGGAGAAAAAAAATTGCCAAAGTCCCATGTAGAAAAAACACCAGGTCAATTCAGCATGATGCCACTCGGTGGACTGATAAATCAGATTGTAGGCATATGATATCTAGTGGTGTAGCTGCATTTACCCAAAATGACCAAAGTTCTGCAGCTTCAGTATGCTTCATGGGATTCTGGCAAAAAGCTCGATCCATTGAAATGATTCCACAGACAAAATATCTTCATTTTAAAAACTTTAGTAAAAATTCAAAGTGAAACAGTTCACACAAAAATAGAGAAAAGATTGGTATTGCAAGAAAAGAAAAGTTCTGTTTAAAGCTATAAATCTTGTTTAATTTCTTTACGTTTGTTTATACAGCTGCACCATTTCTAAACGGTCGGACAACTGTATGGTTATCCCATTTTCATACTATAAATGGGTGTTTCAGTCCCTGCTAGCATTGGGACCTATTCTAAAGAACAACTGAACACTTAATTTACACACTGTGTCTCAGATATAGCAAGAATGTTCTATCTCATATTAACTTACAGGGTGTCACAAACTCGAACAAGAGCCATAGAAAGGTTTGGGGCAGCCACCCATATATTGTGTAACCTGGCTGCAAAATAGAAAAAACAAGTGATAGCACTGGTGTGCACAAATCAGGATCCAAAACAGAACTGCCCTCCTGTGAAGGGGAGTGAGGTTTTATAGGGAGTCTTGGGGAAGTGATGTCATCTTCGGGGCCGGGACAGGAAGGGACAGTCGAGGCACTGGAACCTGGCGGGATTTCCCAGGAAAGGTTTGCAGAGAACTCAGAAAGAAATGTAGTGCATCCTGCCTCGTACTATTCTCTACACCCTTTAGCTGCCTCCTACTCGCACGTGTGTGACAAGGGGTAAAAGTCTATACCAGTGTTTCCTAAACTCGGTCCTGTGGCCCCCCTGTTGCTGCAGGTTTTTGTTCCAACCAGCTTCTGTTTTTAATTGGACTCCTGGACTAATTAAGTGATGTGTTATTTCCCAAGTTCTGTGTTTTGGGAACAATATAGAAATTAGAAAACTAAGTTTGGTAAAAAAAAAAAATATATATATATATATATATATATATATATATATATATATATATATAAAATCCCTATGTGCGTCCAGGTGTCCGTGTGTGGGTGTCTTCTGGTGAAGTGCGCATGCGAGGGGCACGGTGCTATGCACGATATTACTGTCAGAGAAAGTTAGAGGCGTTTTACGGAAATACAAACCAGTATTACTGCGAGAGGAAATTAATGGTACACAATACAGTGACGCATATTACAGCCACATACAAGCCAGTATTACTGTCAGAGGAGATTAAAGGCATATTACCGACGCACACGCCTGTATTACCGCCAGAGAAAATTAAAGGTATATTACGGACGTATATTACGGACGTACAAGCCAGCAGATGTACAAGACGGTATCCATCAAATAGGGCGCGCACAAAAAGGCGAGCCTCAAAAGGACGACCTCAATTGAGCGCAGCGAATAAAGGCGCGCGTAAATAAAGATCTGCACCTGTTGCTCTTCACATATTCCAGAGCCATTTGAACTAAATTATCTACGCGCCCTTATTGAATAGAGCCGTACAAGACAGTATTACTGTCACAGAAAATTAAAGACACACAATACACGGCGGCAGCCCACGAAGAACAGTCAGCTCAGCAAGTAAACATCAACAAGAGAAAGGCTGAAAGAAAGAAAAATACGACCAACAAAAAGAATGAGGTGAAAGTCCCTTGCCATTTAATATAGACTGTTCCTACTAATGTTTATGCACTACTGTTCTAGCGCCCGTTATTGTAACGGGCTAAATGACTAGTATATATATATATATATATATATATATATATATATATATATATATATATATATTAAAATGTACCAAGCAGTTATATGGGAATAATGTATTTTTTTCTTTTTAACAATATTTTCATCTTGATTTTCATTCTACTTTTCTAGGTGTTCTAATTGTGTAATTAATCCATTATTTACTAATTAGTGGGTCTGATGCTAAAGTAGTTGCAGCCTTTGATTATTTAGTGTTGTTTGCCAGCGTGTCTGCTCTGCTCATTTTTAATTATCATTAACTAGCAAAATACCCGCGCTTCGCAGCGGAGAAGTACTGTGTTAAAGAGGTTATGAAAAAAAAAGGAAACATTTTAAAAATAACGTAACATGATTGTCAATGTAATTGTGTTGTCATTGTTATAACTGTTGCTGTCTTTTATATATATATATATATATATATATATATATATATATATATATTATATATATAATATACACACACACATAAACATTTATATACATATACATATATATATACATATCTACATATACACATCTACATATATATACACACATACATAAAGACACACATAACACTTACTGAGTGAAACGGGCTTTCATTGACAATCATGTTACGTTATTTTTAAAATGTTTCCTTTTTTTTTTCATAACCTCTTTAACACAGTACTTCTCCGCTGCGAAGCGCGGGTATTTTGCTAGTATATATATATATATATATACATATACACACATACATGCAGTTTTAATAACACAGAAATCAATATAAACATTAACATCATTATCATATGAGAATATGAAGTAATATATAAGAAGCACATTTCATATAAATAAAAATTATTAAACAGTAAAATCTTGTTCTGTAATTTGCTACCGTGGCAATTTGTGTGTCTGTCCAGGATTTTAAATGACCTGTAGGTCGCAAACCGTTTCACCTATACACTTGAAATGTGGTACACATATAGTACGTCGCGTCTACTATCCGCTTTATGGGTGATGATTGTTTTACTCTTTTTATCTTTATTTTATTTTATTGTAGAATCAACTCCTATCTGCGCACAGCAGGGCAGCCGTGGGCGGATGCGTATGGTGTATTCACTCCATGTTATCATGCATTGCTCTGTCAGTGGTATTTTGATAAAAGAATTTGAACAACATATAACAACCGTATAAATTATTAAACAGTAAAACATTAACAGTTAAGAAGTAAAGTTACATTAAGTACTACTGCAGTGCCTTCGGGTATACCTCATTTTTTGTTTGCCCATTATATGCTTAAATGTATACATTTTTTGTTGCACCTACCCGAGAACACGCGACATATAACCGAGCGTGGGAGAAGCATGGATTTTAAACACGCGTTGAGTTGATCTGCTGGTCTCCCTCGTGGAATAACTGGTAATGTTTGACTAAAATCTACAGCGAGTAAAACGACATTACCTCCTATTTTTTTTTTTACGATCTCTGAGATCTTGCTTTTTTCGGTTCAAGGCTTCATAAGCTCTTTTATGTTGTATGGTGTACTTATCCAAAACCATCATCTTTGAATGTTGCAAGACTTTCGCCTTGTATGTAGATCGGGGTAATTACATTCATTGCATTCCTAGTCTGAATCACAATGTGATTGTATGGGTGGTTACCTGGCACTGTAGGGTTGCCACCCGTCCTTTAAAATACGGAATCGTGCCGCGTTTGAGAATGAAATTGCGCGTCCCGTTTTGAATCAATACTGGACGGGATTTATCCCGTATTTTTTTTATAATTTTTTTTTTAAAGCAGTGTCTCATGCAAATCATCCCACACGCATTTTCTGAAGATGCCTCCTTTCCTACTTTTGATTGGGTAATACTTGATGTCATCGTTACTTTGATTGGTCTTTTTAACTGTCCAGTGAGGAGGGCGTGTCTTTTAAGTACAGTCTGCAAAGTGTTGGCACTGAGATGTGGCGTCAGCGCCATAGTTGAAGCCCCTAACGTTGCGGTCAGCAAGTCGACTAACATCCGCCATGTGCCGTCTTTTCAGTTGCGAGAAGCAGATCATAGAATGGTTGAAACTGTTGCCCCTAACGTTGCGCCACGGCGTGTGGTTCGTTTATACCTCGTGTCTTCTCATTAAAGTTTTATCTCGCGAATATGTTATTGCAATCCGCAGCGGGAGCGTTTGTATAAACTTAATTTAAACTTACGTTTTACACCGTGCTTTGTTTCCCTTATGAACATGCTTGTATGCTTAACTCGCTCCGTTCTCAATTGTTTAATTAATTTTTTGCTGTTCGCTGTTTGCGGCTGTTCCTCCATTTCCCCCTACTTCGTTGTTTTATCTCGCGAATATGTTATTGCAATCCTTAACGGGAGCGTTTCAATAAACTGATTGAAAATAGTTTTGCATTTACCTTTTTAGTAAAAGGCGAGCTTTTAAGCCTGAGAAATCACCCCGTAAATGCACACGTTTAATTGGACATGTGTTAATATTTATGGTTACACAGTATTAAAAGACAGTGAACAACGTCAGTTACCTTTGTTCCCGCGTTTGATAAAAGGCGAGCTTTTAAGCCTGAGAAATCACCCCGTAAATGCACACGTTTAATTGCACATGTGTTAATATGTATGCTTACACAGTATTAAAAGACAGTCAAAAATTAACGTCATTTACCTTCGTTCCCGCGTGTGACTCGTGCTGTAAATGTCTTCCTTGTTTTTAGTTCACGTGATTATGTAGGAGACGTGATGACGCGATACGTGACTCCGCCTCCTCCATTACAGTGTATAGACAAAAAATATGTTCCAGTTATGACCATTACGCTTTGAATTTCGAAATGAAACCTGCCTAACTTTTGTAAGTAAGCTGTAAGGAATGAGCCTGCCAAATTTCAGCCTTCCACCTACACGGGAAGTTGGAGAATTAGTGATGAGTCAGTCAGTGAGTGAGTGAGTCAGTCAGTCAGTGAGGGCTTTGCCTTTTATTATTATAGATAAGATACAACAAAGGGGAAAAACTGCACAGAGAAAGGGCAAAATATAATGAAATCAACAAAAGAGAAGTTAAGCATTTAAATCTATAGCAAAAGCATAAATATTTCTAAATGTCTTATAAATGTAAAAATCATGCTGCTGTACTTTTCTGAATGTAGAATAAGAGAAAAATAATACCAGCTAATTAAATGAGATCAGTGCTATCAGGTGTTGTCACTGATTAGTAATTTGGTTGGAACAAAAATCTGCAGGACCAAGGTTGGGAAACACTGATCTATACCATTGTCTATGGCAATGAAAGACAATTATATTTTATTCAAATTAAGCAAACACCAGTACTAATTTAACTTAAAACATTAACTTTCTAAGATTGGCTCTTACAAGTAGTATATTTGATAACTACACCTTACACCCATGTTATTGAGCAGTTCTGGGAAATTTTGGGTCTCCCCTCATACAAGACCTGTTCCCCTGCTAAATCCATGAGCCTGGGTGTGAGGAAAATGGCGATCTCCTGAAAAATCCCATCTTCAGTCAGCTCATGTATATAGTGAACTCTCAGCACGCAAGATGTCAAAAAGGGGTACAAGACACAAAATACACAAAAAGGCCACACCAGCACTTCACTAGTCTGACCCAAAATAGGCCTCGCCCTGGGCAGCCAAACCCCAAAATAAAGTGTTATAATTTCAGGCCTCCTCAGGTCTAAAATGGGGCTTAGGGTTTAAACATTTAAAATGCTTATAATATCCCAAATAAACAAAAATACCCTTCAAGATGATTAACCGTATAAAGATTTGTCTTGACAACTCAAGGCAAACAATGAATATACATTGTCACGCACGCGCGCTTAGGGAGCCGCGTAACGACCCAAAATGTAACGTGAAACCGCATGCCAGAAGGGAATGGAGGGGTACTAACCTCTCTCTCTTTATTTTCTGCAGAAAGAAAGACGCACCGCCGCCATGAATCGGCCAAGAATACCTGAAAACACATCGCCACTTCCGCCTTCCCTCTGTCGCTTCCCGATGACATCAACAATCCCAGCATCCATCACGGTTCCTTCCCAGCATTCTATTCACCTATTTCCGGTCCCTCGTCATAAATGTTCCCCACTCCGCCATCTTGGGGGCTGTCTAAGGAATGCCAATATTGAACGGAATAATTTTTTTTTGGAAAATATTGATTGTTATAGTACACGGGGCCGGAAAACCCCAAACCTTTATACTATCTGAGTCTTTCTTTTACAGTGGCATAGTCAGTAGGATAGAAGAGTCCGAAAAATGTCAGAAGGACAGGACCTAACTACCATTTTGACAGGGATGGCAACACAGATACAAACCCTGCAATTGGAACAAGCCGCGACGCAGCGAGAATTGGAGGAAACCAAGGCAAGACTGACTACAGCGGAAGCGGTAAGACTAGAGCCCGCTCGACCTCCTCCAATTGTCCCGCTTTCGGACGTGGACGACATAGAGTCTTATTTAGGCATCTTTGAGAGGACAGCCTCTTGAAATCAGTGGACATGGGCGGAGTGGGCGCCCATATTGGCACCGTACCTGAAGGGCGCTGCACAGCGGGCCTATTACGACCTCCCCAAGGAGGAGGCCGTGAATTATGACCTCCTAAAACCGGAGATCCTTAGCCGCTACGGCATTACATCGGACCAGCAGGCTAGCGAATGGAGAAACTGGCGATCGCCCTGCCCGAGCCCAGGCTTTTGACTTTTGGGGCAAGATGGGTCGTTGGCTAAGGCCAGAAGGTCCCCAAGCTCGCTGAGTGGTTGAGCAGGTGGCGTGTGAGGGATTAGTCAACGCTATGCCAAAATATTTCGCCCAGCATGTCCGACGGCATTCTTATAAGGATATGAATGGTTTCCTAGAAGTCCTGGAGAGTCAGCTCGCAGTTCACAGAACTGGGGGGCCGGAAAAGCCGGCTCATGGAGCTCGACAGGGATGTGCCGTCAACCCCAAGCCCACCCGTCGCGCGGCAGAAGCTCCGATGAAGTCCAGGGAAAAGCTGGGCCCGCCGCGCTGTTTCAAGTGCGGTGAGGTCGGTCATCTTTTGCCAACCTGTCCCCTCAATCAAGAGCTGATGGACTGCAGTTGGGCTGCCGCTGAGAGGTACTGTGCTCTGTCAAACCCCCTGGCTGTTCCTAATACGGGAGTGGTGTTGATAAATGGTCATTCTGTGATTGCCTTATTTGATACCGGCAGCAACATAACCATTGTTGCTCGCCGTTATATTCTACCGCAACAGTGGCTGAATCAGTATGTGAATGTTGCTTGTGTACATGGGGAGACCAGATCATATCGGTCCACGAAATGTTATATTTCCTGGAAAGGGGAGCTAAGTCAGTTGTCGGTTGCAGTGTTACCCGAGCCCCCCTTTCCGGTGATTTTGGGACACGACTGGTCATATATTAAAAGCGGTAGAAGGAAAACCACTCCTGTAGCCAAATTGGGACTTGTTATGGGTGGACGGGGCGCCATCCCTGCGGCTCCCACGCCGTGCACAGAGGTAAACAGTAATGACGTAAGCAGAAGTGGGGGAGATTCTCTGGCGACGGACCCCGAGCTGGAAGTAGACCCAGGTGAGGGCCCAAGCCAAAGAAGCGATAACACCCGCGAGCAAGCTGATCCTTTAGATAGTATGAATCACCAATTTAGATCCACACCAGCCTCATTTAAAAGAGAACAGTGGAATGATGATTCCCTGAAGTTTTCCAGGAATGCGATTGTTTCCGTAGATGGCCAGATGTCAGACAGTTCCCTGCCACTGGAGCCTTACTTTGTGTTGGAAAATGATCTGTTATATCGAGTCGCAAGTCACAAAGGCAGGGTGCAGAAGTTGTTGCTAGTGCCACGAACTTTCCTGCGGGAGTTTTGCAAACTAGCCCACACCCACCTCCTAGGTGCCCATCTCGGGACCGAAAAAACGCTGGAGAGAATAAAACTGCGTTTCTATTGGCCTGGAATAAATGAGGAGGTCCGACGCTTCTGTCAGTCTTGCCCGGAGTGCCAGACCCATCAGATACCTAGGAGGGACCGTGCTCCTCTCGTTCCTATTCCCCTAGTTGACATTACCTTTGAAAGGATCGGCATAGATCATGTTGGACCCTTGGAGCCTTCGAAACGTGGCCAGAAATATATATTAGTCATGGTTGATTACGCAACTCGGTATCCAGAGGCGGTTCCATTACGCACCACCAATTCAAAACATATCGCACGGGAATTGGTCAAGCTTTTTTCTAGAGTGGGAATACCTAAAGAAGTCCTCACAGACCAAGGTACTCCCTTTACTTCGGATACGTTCAGGGAGGTGGCCAAGTTACTCTGTATTAAACATCTTAAAACGTCTGTCTACCACCCCCAAACAGACAGATTGGTAGAGCGATTCAATCAGACGCTTAAGCAGATGTTGCGCAAGGTAGTCAGCACGGATGGTAGGAACTGGGACGAGCTTTTGCCTCTCGTGCTTTTTGCTTACCGGGAGGTGCCTCAAGCCTCCACGGGTTTCTCCCCTTTTGAGCTTCTGTATGGACGCCCACCCCGGGGACTTTTGGATATATTAAAAGAAGGGTGGGAAGGCTCTTCCCTTTACTAGTGTGTTGGAATACATCGCACAACTGCGCGATAGAATGAATAAGATTCGACCTATTTTAAAAGAACATATGGTTCGTGCTCAAACAGCGCAAGCCCGGTGTTATAATTGGAACGCAGTTCTCAGGGAATTCCACCCCGGGGACCGTGTAATGGTACTCGTGCCCTCCTCCCACTCCAAATTGCTGGCCCATTGGCAGGGCCCGTATGAGGTTAAGGAGAGAAAAGGGCTCGTCGACTATTTGGTGAAACAACCGAATCATCGACTGAGCGAGAGGGTGTACCATGTGAACTTGTTGAAGCCGTGGAGAGACCGGGTAGGCCCCCCGAACTCCAGTACAGCCCTCTCCCTTTTCTCAGAAAAGTCAGCCCTTAACCTTGGTCCGGATGTAATACCTTATCAATGGCGGGAGCTGGAACAAGCGATCCTGGACGTCCCCGAAGTGGTTATCGAGTCACCTGGCCATACTTCGCTGATTGAGCACGATATCATTACAGAGCCTGGGGTGGTAGTCAGGGAAAGACCCTACTGCCTCCCCGAGGCAAAACGTACAGAGGTGGAACTAGAAATCCAGTGGATGTTGGACATGGATATTATTGAGGAGAGTTATAGTCCCTGGTCCAGTCCTATCATCCTTGTTTCCACGCCAGATGGTTCCTGGAGATTCTGTAACGACTTTAGACGTCTTAACCAGGTCTCCAAATTTGATGCCTACCCCATGCCCAGGGTGGATGACCTCATTGAATGTTTGGGTAGGGCTCAGTATCTGACTACTCTTGACATGACCAAAGGGTACTGGCAAATTCCCTTAACGGCATCCGCGGAAGAGAAAACAGCCTTTAGTACCCCTAGTGGACATTGGCAGTATAAGGTCCTTCCATTTGGGCTGCACGGGGCCCCCGCGACCTTCCAACGTCTGGTACATAGAGTGCTCCGGCCCCACCAGTCCTATTGTGCCGTCTACCTGGATGATGTGGTCATTTATTCCGGCAACTGGGAGGAACATATACTGCAGGTGTACGCCATTCTCGCAACTCTAGCGAAGGCCGGCCTCCGCATCAATCCCCGCAAGTGGTTCTTTGGCTTGACGGAGGCCAAATATTTAGGCTACCTAGTGGAACGAGAACAGGTGAAGCCACAATGTTCCAAAGTAAAAGACATCCTCGAATGGCCCCGTCCGAGTACCAAGAAACAAGTGCAAGCCTTCTTGGGGTTGGCGGGGTATTACTGCTGGTTTGTGCCCCGTTTCTCTGAGAAGGCAGCACCCTTGACTAATCTAACAAAGAAAAGGGCCCCTGTGTATGTGGTATGGGACGATAAAGCCGAACAAGCATTCAGTGACCTAAAGAAGGCCCTGACATTGGCACCTATATTAACAACCCCAGATTTTTCTCTGCCCTTTATTCTCCAGACCGACACTTCGGACACAGGCCTGGGTGCCATGTTCAGCCAAAGTGTCGATGGTGTCGAACACCCCATGATATACCTGAGCCGGAAACTGTTGGACCGGGAGACCAGGTATGCGGCAGTGGAGAGGGAAGCCTTAGCCATTAAGTGGGCGGTGATTCATCTGTGGTACTATCTGTTGGGTCGCGAGTTCACTCTAGTGACAGACCATGCCGCTCTTCAGTGGATGGCACTTCATAAGGAGTCGAACTCCCGAGTCACCAGGTGGTTTTTGGACCTGCAGCCCTATAAGTTTACTTATCGCCGGGGCAACCTTCAAGCCAATGCTGATGCCCTCTCCCGGGTTCATGAAACTGCATGCCAGAAGGGAATGGCGGGGTACTAACCTCTCTCTCTTTATTTTCTGCAGAAAGAAAGACGCACCGCCGCCATGAATCGGCCAAGAATACCTGAAAACACACCGCCACTTCTGCCTTCCCTCTGTCGCTTCCCGATGACATCAACAATTCCAGCATCCATCACGGTTCCTTCCCAGCATTCCATTCACCTCTTTCCGGTCCCTCGTCATAAATGTTCCCCACTCCGCCATCTCGGGGGCTGTCTTAGGAATGCCAATATTGAACGGAATAATTTTTTTTTGGAAAATATTGATTGTTATAGTATATTGGGCCGGAAAACCCCAAACCTTTATACTGTCTGTGTTTTTCTTTTACAACATATATATATATATATGGAGTGGTGGCTCTGAGGCTAAGGATCTGCGCTGGTATCCTGAAGGTTGCCGGTTCGAATCCCTGTCACTGCCAAAAGAGATCCTACTCTGCTGGGCCCTTGAGCAAGACCCTTAACCTGTAATTGATCCAGGGGCGCTGTACAATGGCTGACCCTGCGCTCTGACCCCAAGGGGTATGCGAAAGCTAACAAATTTCTAATACGAGAAATCGTATAAGACGAAAAAAAGAACAAAAAAAAAAGAACAAAAAAAAAAAAATATATATATATATATATATATATATATATATATATATATATATAGTAATAAAAGCACAAACACGTATAAAGGTTTGGGGTTTTTCAGGCCCCGTATACTATAAAGAAAAAAGAACGGACAGTCAAATTAAATCAGGTCAGACATTTTATAATGAGGAACAGGAAGTGATGAAAGGATGATGGGAAAAGTCGTGATGGATGATGGGAGAGTGATGTCATCATTGGGGGACCAGAGGTTAGAAAGGCCCCCAGAAGTGGGTGGTACCAGGAGACTTCCAGGTTTGTTTATAGCGGTGGTGCTTCGGTCTTTCTGAAGAAACAAGAAAAGAGAGGTTAGTACCCTGCCATTGTCCCCTGACACAGTTTGTTGCGGCGCCCGTCGGGTCCTTAGGCCGCTCCCCATGACCCCCCCCCCCCACGGAATAGAATAGAATGGAGAGGTCGTGAACTCAGGAGAGAGCATCAGCATTGGCTTGAAGGTTACCTCGGCGATAAGTGACGGTGAACTTGTAAGGCTGCAAGTCCAAAAACCACCTGGTGACCGGAGGATTCGAATCTCTGTGTAGAGTCATCCACTGGAGGGCGGCATGGTCCATCATCAGGGTGAATTCATGGCCCAACAGGTAGTACCGCAGATAAGTTACCGCCTAGTTGATGGCCAAGGCTTCCCGTTCCACTGCTGCATACCTGGTCTCCCGGTCCAACAGTTTCCGGCTCAGGCAAATTACGGGGTGTTCGACACCGTTGATGCTTTGGCTCAGCACAGCACCTAGACCTGTGTCCGAAGCATCGGTCTGGAGGAGAAAAGGAAGAGAAAAATCAGGAGTTCTTAACACAGGTGCCGTTGTTAGGGCCATTTTCAAGTCACTGAATGCCCGTTCAACACCACATGTAAAGGGGCCCGTTTCTTTGTCAGGTCCGTCAAAGGTGCTGCTCTCTCCGAAAAACAAGGTACAAACCGGCGGTAGTAGTTTGCTAGTCCCAAGAAGGCTTGCACCTGTTTTTTGACTATCGGATTTTAGACTGCTGTGGTTTCACCAGCCCTCCTCCCATCAGGTAGCTTAAATACTTGGCTTCATTCAACCCAAAATAACATTTCCACGGGTTGTCCTGAAGCCCGGCCTTCGCTAGCGTCTGGACAGTGTGAACCTGCAACACATGTTCCTCCCAGGTGCCGGAATAAATAACCACGTCATCCAGGTAGGTGGCACTATAGGATTGGTGGGGCCGTAGCACTCTATCTACCAGACGTTGAAAAGTCGCTGGCACCCCGTGCAGCCCGAATGGGAGGACCTTGTATTGCCAGTGTCCACTAGGGGTGCTAAATTTTTTTTTTTTTTCCTTGCAGATGCCCATCCCTCCCCCCCCCCCTCCCCCATGAACCATCCATCCATCCATTTTCCAACCCGCTGAATCCGAACACAGGGTCACGGGGGTCTGCTGGAGCCAATCCCAGCCAACACAGGGCACAAGGCAGGAACCAATCCCAGGCAGGGTGCCAACCCACCGCAGGACACACACAAACACACCCACACCCACACACCAAGCACACACTAGGGCCAATTTAGAATTGCCAATCCACCTAACCTGCACGTCTTTGGACTGTGGGAGGAAACCGGAGCGCCCAGATGAAACCCACGCAGACACGGGGAAAACATGCAAACTCCACGCAGGGAGGACCCAGGAAGCAAACCCGGGTTTCCTAACTGTGAGGCAGCAGCGCTACCACTGCACCACCATACTGCCCCCCCATGAACCAATTAAAGTTAATTTGTTCGTTTGTCCATCTGATCTGCAATGGCAACAGGTGCTTCTGATAGCTCCCAAGTGCTGCTGAAAAAGTCAATTGGCATCACCTAAGAAAAATTACCTAATCTGAGGTCTTGTCCTGCAATTTAACAACTAACCAGTTATTTAAATTAATGAAGCACAGAAGGGAGGACATAAAACTAATGAAAGAAACAATTCACACATCAAAAAGCAATTAAGAAGCACTTAACAAACAGAAAAACCTAACAAAAACAAGGTAAACCCAATGTAAAAATGGCAAAAACAGAAACCTTAGAGCAGGACCCAGGATAGACTATAATAGCAAATAACAATTAAAGTGACTCTTCTGAGTGTAGTGAATGAGATATAGTGCATTGTAAAACAATCAATGTATTTGATTACACATCCACAGTTGCCTCTTGGTATTTCAATTTGAAATGATCCACTTACAGTCCATAACCTCTTCTCATGCCCAGTTATATATTTGACGATGCATATTCCAACACCAGATGCAGTACATTCTAAAAGCCCTGCAAATACATCCCAAGAACTATATCAAGATTTTACATCTTACTTTCCCAAGGATCATTTTTTGAGTTCCTAAGGACTAAATTAAATTGGGCTTTCCTTTTTTTAGTGCGGTCCTTTGAGTTTGTGGCCAGAAGAACGCTTGAGAATAATTATCTTGCGACCTCCAAACTCTACAGATTTTTCAGAAATATCAGCAGAAAAAAAAAACTGATGGCAGAATTAAAGGCAGTCACGACTAATGTGGCCAATTGTCTCCTTAATATGTTGCCTAGTAGTACCTTTATTTAAGGACTTGTTGCACAATGGTGAGCTAAGAAATGCTACTGCTCCCATCATGCCACTCTTACACTCTAATCATTTATAACAGACACCTTGACACAGACACAATGTTTCTTTAGGGATTCCATACATTGAATATATACTGGGCATATTGTGTGTACTGTTTTGACACTTACATTTGTGTATCAATTTGTACTTTCTTCATATCGTTTTAAATTATTTCAATGTACACTTTATGTTCTTTATGTTAGAACAAAAGCAAGTAAAAATTTCCCTCAACTCTGTGCACGTGACAATAATGACCCTATAAACCTAGGAGATCAATAAAGTACAATCCTTTTATGTATAGGCACTTTTGACACATGTGGAACTCTACTGTAAATGGAGTGAGACTTTGAGATCCTTCAGCTTTACAAAGCCTGAGCTTTCAGCCCTTGCTGACATTTCTTTTGTAAGTGAATTCTGCAGCATCATAAGTTCTGTAAGGATTGCCTTGTATAGACAATCTGCTTCTGGAGTTCAGATGTGAAACAGTATTGTTGTTTATTGCAGGGCGACTAGTTGAATCCAATTTAATTAATAGCAGGGCCTCTCACTGTTGAGAAAAAGCATATGTGGCACTTCTGCTGCTTGGAGGAACTGTTTGTGTGTGTGTCCGTGTTATAGCCTAGGCAGCCCCCATTACAGACAAACAGCGTGGTCTCTGTCAGTGCACCTGTGCCATGCTATCCTGCTAATAAGGGTTAATTGTGAGGTTAATACAATGATGGAGCCCTCTTTCCCTGACAGCTGTGGGTGATATCGCAGAGAAAACATTCACACATGCAACTAATTTGGGGCATAATCAAACAAAGGAAGCCTTTAATATCACGGACCAAAGACCATGTAATTGTGTGTGTGGTTACTCTCCTTGCAATTATGGCACACAGGGAAACGTTTCCTCCGACTGCATGCTCTGTCTTTTGACTGGAGCTCTTAGGCAAAGTGCCTCCTCTTTGAATTAAAACCAGATTACGGGGAATAAATTGGGGCCTGGCGTGCTCATCTTGTTTTGTTTGGCCAAATGACAGTTAATTCACTCCATCTGTTTACTGAATGCTACTGTGTTATTTGTGGGAAATGGAAATTTAGCAAAATGCTAAGCCATACAATCAACCAAATTTAAAACGCAGCATCTATTCTTTGCTCTTGTTTCACTTTTGCAAGGCTTCTGCAACAAAAGTCACCATTGCTGTCTAAACGCACTCAGTATATGCACAAAACCAAAATTTTTTTCTCGGTCTGCTTTGGATAAAAACTATTACTGTGTTATGTAAATCTTTAGCTTCATCATTGCCATTTTTTTAATTATTTGTCATTTAGTCAATGTTTTAAGGGCTGCAGTAGGCAGAGCTGCAAATTCTGGAATCAGAAGCCAAACTCCTGTGTGGAATTTGCACAGTCTCACTCTGGCTGTCCTCCCATATCCTAGGTGAGGTTAATTCTATAAATATTGTTTTCTGTGATAGATTGTTGCCATGTCAGGGGTGGTTTTTGCATTGTTAGGATACTGCTAGGATAGGCTGTGAATTTGAATTAGGGTGGTTAACGATGGACAATAAAAGGGCCAAAGCATCTCATTGATTATAATTAAGAACAAAACAGGGAATGCATGCAAAATAGTAGGCCTGTGCCTTTAAAATAATCTGATGTTAATCTACTATATAAGAACACACTAAAGTCTGTGTGTCCTGTCCCTAAGAGCAATCTGATTGGTCAGTTTGGCTTTGGTGATGCAGTGAAAGAGGAAGTGCAAGTGTGAGACACAAATGAAGGCGAAATGGCATGGGAGGGCATGTGGAGAGTCACCTTCAGAGATGGCAAGTATAAAAGTGGACAGGATGTGAAAAAGTGCCTCAAAAATAATGATAAGAGTCCGTCAAGCAGGCATTATGGGACCATGTTCAAAAGAAGGAGTGCAGGTGAAGAAACGTTCACTCACACTCACACACGAATACCTAGCATAGGTAGCTGAAAGTGCACATAGGGCAAGAGACAGCAAATATTTATCAACTATTCTATTACCTATCTTTGGCTGGTAGTGTGGATAGTTTATAATAAACTAATTCATATTTTTAATGGCCATCAATTAGTTTTGAACACCCAATTCAGCATATGCAGGGTCCCAGAGACAACAAAGGGCAACAAACAAAGGAATAAAGCAGAGAGTAGCTGGGCTGTCATTGTAGTGCACACTCATAAATATTGAGCTAGTTTAGCTCAGATCAGTTAAGGTACATTAATAACATGTGCTTGTATTATAAGAAGAACCGGAAGCATGTAAACCCCACAAAGAAGGCTACCTCACCAGGATCTAAAATAACACGACAAACACCGTGCCGTTTAATTAATTTTATTGGCTTCAGTTTTTCTATGCAGTGCTTTTCTTTGGATAACACAACAACACAGCTTCAAAAGACCTTGGTTTCATTTTTGGTCATGTTACTGCTTGTGTGAAATTTTTATGTTTTTCCAAAACTCTTTTCATTTTTTTCCAGGTACTTGGGTTTCCTTCTCAATCCTGAAGGTGTGTGGTTTTGGTTATTTGTTCTGGCCTAAGTGAATATGCAAGTATATATGAGTGTGGCCTGAAATAGGTGGTCTTTCTGTCCAAGGCTAGATCGAGGTCTGTGGTCACTGCTGCTTAGACTTGCAATGCTGTTATACTTTTTTTTTTCTCATTTTTCTTATCTTGTAAAAAAATATTTAGGTTCAGTGATCTTTTAAATTTGTAAAGATTTATTTTTCCTAAACACTATTATTTTCTTATCTGTTTTCCCAATAATGAATCATCTGTGTTGTACCTTGTGTATTTGCTCAAGTAATTATGTTTGTGGGCAGGGTCACTAGCAGGGCAGTAAGTACCACATTTTTTTCTGATTAATAACAGATGTTTTAGTTGAACAAACTGTACTTTAATTAAGCATGTCCTTCTTTCCTGGTCACGCAACACGTTTGGCTGTTATTAATAAAGATTAGTTTGGGTGAGAATAGTTTCCATTAGTCCCTTTATAAATATGGGTATCTGAAGCAAACGGGGGAGAAATCTGTTGACAAATATAGGACAGGAAAATATAAGAAGGATGAGCAATACTAGAGGATAAGAGAATCATTAGAGAAAATAAAGAAAACAAGCTAGTATTACAATTGGCCAAAGGCTGAAATTTTATTATGCAGTCATTCAAGGTCCGAAGTCGACCTTGAATTTCAGACTTAAATGATTTATTACGGCTAGATATTATTTATGAAAAAAAGTCATTTTAGATAAAGAATTTAAATTTTTACTCAAATAGATTTATGTGAAGACAGGATAACTGGTACACGGAGTCTAGTAATTTATGACCACAGTTAACTCTTTTATCACGTTTGCAAGACAATGTATTGTTCAAAGTATCTCTTAAAGAAAAGTAATGAATTAAAAAACTGTTTTAAAAGTAATTAAAACATATTTTACTAAAGGAACAAAAGACGGCCATTTTTTAGTTGATTAAACCTAGATCTCACTGTAATTGAACTGAAAAATGCATGAAAGGTAAACTAAGAACTTAGCAACCTTTGAAAGATACAGGATGAAGTGTAAAAGCTTGTTTAATTAAACTATTATAAAACTTTCAGCAGCATTTCCTGGAAAAAAAACTGGAGTTAGAGCAAAATGGATGTAAAAAAGGAAAGTGCTAAACATAGCATTTAAAAAAACTGCCATGCACATGCACATGGGAGACAGTTTAGTGGCTCAAATATAAGTGTTTCTCAGCCGAGCCAGTGATATTCGCTTCTCTTTTTCCGCTGCAGATTGCCAGAGTTTGCCTCCTAATAACTACATTTCCGGCTCTCAAAATTGTGCCCCCGATGACATCACTTCCTTTTCCCATCCCCGCTAGATCTCCCCTCTTCCTGTCTTCGTAATACAAATTCACCAACTTACCTTATATGTATCAGTACCATTTTGAACCTCGAGTCTGTAAAGACACTATTTTCTTTTTACATATTTTCAAATATACAGGGTGAAATTCTCCAAATCTTTATGCTCTTGATCGAGCCTTATTATAAGGCTCATGTAAGGAAACATACAAAAATCAGTTTGAATTCTCTGGTGCCACTAGCAGGTAAATAAGCAATATTTGTTACCAAACCTATTTCACTTGCTTCTTTACTGGAATCAGCAATATTGGAACTCTATCCTTGTTGCTGAATGCCTGGTAACTGAAGAACTCATGACTACTTGGCCCTTGAAATGTAGTCCAGGAATCAGGGGAGTAGTAGATACAAGAAGATTTACTTCAAGAAGTACATTCAAGTTTTCTGTGAGCACAAACACAATGGCAAGGAATAATTGGCAGCCCTCTGTCAGAGCTAATTGTTTTGTTAGTAGACAGAAAGGTGGGAGGGTATTTTGACTTTGTTTTTTAGGGAAAAATGGATAATCCATCCCAGGGACTTAATATGGATTAACATTAATTTATAGATACTTTACATCTGAATAACCCATTGGATTAAGTAGTAGGTTTAAGGGTAAGAGATGGAATGAAATCAACATCAGTAATGGATCCTGTCATCTTATACATACATACAAGATACAGAATAACAAGCAGACACACAATCCATTATTTTATTTCTTATGTATTCCAAATTCAAATACAAATTCGAATTTGGAATATTTGATCTGGAAAAGGAATGGGATAATGTAACAGTTTAAAAAAATCAATATTACAGTAATCCCTCGCTATATCGCGCTTCGCCTTTTGCGGCTTCACTACATCGCGGATTTTATATGTAAGCATATTTAAATATATATCACAGATGTTTTGCTGGTTCGCGGATTTCTGCGGACAATGGGTCTTTTAATTTCTGGTACATGCTTCCTCAGTTGGTTTGCCCAGTTGATTTCATACAAGGGACGCTATTGGCAGATGGCTGAGAAGCTACCCAACTTACTTTTCTCCCTCTCTCTCTTGCGCTGACTTTCTCTGATCCTGACGTAGGGGGATTGAGCAGGGGGGCTGTTCGCAAACCTAGACGATACGGACGCTCGTCTAAAAATGCTGAAAGATTATCTTCACGTTGCTACCTTCTGTGCAGCTGCTTCCTGAAGCGACATGCTGCACGGTGCTTCGCATACTTAAAAGCTCGAAGGGCACATATTGATTTGTGCTTCTTTGTTTTTCTCTGTCTCTCTCTCTCTCTCTCTCTCTGCTCCTGACGGAGGGGGTGTGAGCTGCCGCCTTCAACAGCTTTGTGCCGCGGTGCTTCGCATACTTAAAAACCAAACAGCCCTATTGATTTGTTTGCTTTTCTCTATCTCTCTGACATCTGCTCCTGATGCGCACTCCTTTGAAGAGGAAGATATGTTTGCATTCTTTTAATTGTGAGACGGAACTGTCATCTCTGTCTTGTCATGGAGCACAGTTTAAACTTTTGAAAAAGAGACAAATGTTTGTTTGCAGTGTTTGAATAACGTTCCTGTCTCTGTACAACCTCCTGTGTTTCTGCGCAAATCTGTGACTCAAGCATGACAATATAAAAATAACCATATAAACATATGGTTTCTACTTCGCAGATTTTCTTATTTCGCGGGTGGCTCTGGAACGCAACCCCCGCGATGGAGGAGGGATTACTGTATTAATCATGACATGTTATGTAAAGTGTAATACATTTTGTTATTGTGAGTCATGCCATTTTAATGAGTATAATTGCTAGGATAAAATATATACAACAATTTAGTAGTAGTTAAAGTGTTTCTTACAATCATCTTGGCTGTTCAGATGATTTTGTGGATTGCTTTTGGCAATTCCAATTTAAGGGCTGATATGGTAAGGCAAAACTAAAACAATGTTTTTGCTTCCTTCTGAAATTAATAATTATAATACTTTTCATCAGGCTTATTAAGTTTGAAAATATTCATTAAAAACACTGTGTGGCTGATGTTTAGTGTAATAAATAAACCTGGTTCAAAATGTGTGTTCCTACGCCCATTCCCTATTGAAATGTACAAATTGTTAATGCATTTATACACTGCCTTGCCAAAAAAAAAGTCACATACTCTGATATTTCACTGGACCACCTTTAGCTTTGATTACAGCATCCATTTGCTGTGGTATCATTTCGATAAGCTTATGCAGTGTCACAACATTTCTTTCTGTCCAGGTCGGGAGTAAGCACTGATACAGCACGTTGCTCTCCAGAGCTGCATTCATTTTTTTGCTGCGATCTTATATTGAAAGATGGCAGAATCAAACCACTGTGTAAAGTCTTCACCAGAACATCCCAAAGATTTTCACTGGGGTTAAGGCCTGGACTCTGTGGTATCCAATCCACATGTGAAAATGATGTCTCATGCTCCCTGAACCACACTTTCACAATTTCAGCCCGATGAATCCTGGCATTAGTCCTCTTGGAATATACCTGTACCATCAGGGAAGAAAAAAGTCCATTGATGGGAAAACCTGGTCATTCAGTATATTCAGGTAGTCAGCTGACCTCATTTTTGGTGCACTAAATGAAACAAACTCAGATCATAACACTGCCCCCCAAAGCTTGTACGGTAGGCACTAGACATGATGGATGCATCACTTCATCTGCCTCTCTTCTTACCCTGATGCGTCCAACACTATGGAACAGGGTAATCTGGGGGGTATTTTTCATACGTGGATTACTTGTTGAGCCGGATGTAATTGTTGATGATTTGGCATGATCCTGGATATGTCAGTTTTTTAAAACTCTTGCTGGATGTATTGTCATAGCAACACATCCAAATCCTCAAACCTGCTCGGAGCAGGTTTGTTCTATGTAAACAAGGATTAGCTCACACACTTAATCAGTGTCCGTGCATGGAATTCATTTAGTCATGGCTTCGCCGTTCATGAATGAACGACCAATTGATATTGGTGCGCAAATTATAAGAAGAGAATTTCATATAGAGAGGGTTTTGCGCGATCGGCAAGATCCTTTATTGCTCCCAGAGGAAATTCTTTTCAAAAGATACCTATTTAGCCGAGGGGGAATATTGTACCTCAAAGATTTATTAGCTCCTTATATTGGAAGTCAAACTAAGTGAAGTCAGGCTCTCACAACCACACAGACATGCATTGCTTTTTTGGTTTCTTACAAGCGGCACTTTTTTATATACTGTAGGCGACGCGGAAAATCTATCTAAAAGTGCAGTTTGCCAGGCATTTCGTAAAGTCTTTTTGGCTCTGAAACATTTCCTATGGGTTTTCATAGTGTTTCCTGGACACCTGTGTGTGCAGACAATGAAAGAGGCATTACATGCCATTGCAGGTAGGTCATACACAGGCTAAAACACCCACAGTTCCATGAAGAATCTCACAATCAGCCTAACATTCTCATTACCAAGGATTTCCAAATGTGATTGGGGCACTGGATTGTACGCAGATCCGAATAAAGGCCCCATCAGGTCCAAATGAGCCAGATTACGTGAACAGAAAAGGCTTCAACAGTATTAACGTGCAGGTAATGTAACTTTTTGTAAGAGCTGAAAATAGCCAATAGGCATGTTGACAGTAAAACTGTTTGACCTACATGCTATCAATTCTCAGATGATCTGTGATGCATCCTACGTTGTATCAAATGTGGAGGCTAAATGGCCAGGGTCTGTTCATGACTCAAGAATTTTTAAGGAGTCACACCTGTATCGGACATTTGAACAAGGTAATCATGGTGATGCGTGTATTGTATTCACAATTTTTACATATTCCACAGGTCATCATGATGGAATCCTGCTTGGGGACAGGGGATATGCCTGCAGGAATTTTCTAATGACTCCGTTTCCTGACCCCAACCCTGGGTCACAAACTCGATATAATGCAGCTCTGTCTAGGACAAGGGCACGAATTGAAATGACCTTTGGCCACCTGAAGGAGAGATTTCAATGTCTAAAAAGGCTGAGGGTTGCACCTGACAGAGCATGTGACATAATTGTTGCATGCTCTGTCTTATACAACATAGTGACCATCAGAAAAGAGAGAGTCCCTGAGGTTTTGGTGCAGCCTGATGATGACCTTGACCCAGTGCACCTTGAGCAAACCAGTGGCAGAGCTGCCAAAGACAGAATTGTGGCCCAATATTTTCAATGAAAAAGACAACAGTGGTTTCACACAAAACTTATTTATTGTATATTACGGACCTTCAGCCTGTAAGGAGGAGAACATAAATTAAAGATACACTCACGCATACACATATGGAAAAGAAATAAGAGAATTTTGTTACCAAATTGTTTTTCTAGTATTTTTATCTGCAACTTCATTTTGGTTGTCCTCGGTTCATGAAGTTCCATGTCCTGCTGTATTTTTCTTATTTTTAGTTTCCTGTATGTGATTTTCTGTTGAAGATATCTCTTGTATAGAGCCCTCACATTTTTCTGCAAATAAGTACACAATTACAAATGCCTTTTTTCCTCTATATTGTATACACAGTATATCATTTTGAATCATTTTGTATCAAGTACAGCAAATGGCTCAGCCAACCTCACCATCTCCTTTTTTTGATGTGGACTTTGTTCCAAAAGGGACATGTGTGCTGGCTACAGGCTCCTGCAAAACACTTATATCATGATTAGCACATGGGACTGATCAGAGTGGAGTTTGTTCAAACATTTGGAAAATTTACCTCTCCTCCTGATGAATAATCAGACACAGTGTCTTCTTCAAATATTTGACCTTCATCAATAGCTCGTTGGTCAGACACAGTTTCTAGGGATGTGACATTCCCTGCAAATGACCCAACAAAAAAAAAAAAAAGAGGGCTAAATGGGACATACCTATGGAACACATTGAGGACAAAATATATGCAGTGACCATCCTTTACCTGAAATGAAGTGGTTCTGAGGAGGAGCTTCCCCCTGGAATGCCCTCAGAAACAGGGCGATGGGCATTTTGCTGGAGAGCCAACTCTTCTGCAGGGGTTAGGTCTGAACCGCATGGACCTCCACCTGTTTTTTGCTTGTCTGCCTTCTTATTAGCTTTCAAATTAATGTTTTTATATTATGTATGATTCTTTATGTCAACAATTCTTTAAATAGTAATATACCAATATTTACCAGTTTGAAGTATATTCTTGTACTTCACTTTAACCTGTCCACATGTTCTCCTTGTGCTCACGTTTGATCTGGAATTATGACATATTAAATAATAATTAATCTGACACATAGGAAATGAAACGCTGCATTCAGTAAATTCAATCCACACTACTTACGCGTTTAATTTGTCGGCCACTTTTTGCCAGACATCTTTTCTGGTTTTGGCTGCTTTTGCAGTGTTACCCCTTGTACATATTAACTCTTGAAATTCTTCGTATGCTTTGAGTAACAGGTCCTGCTCCGCTTGTGTGAAAGAATGCGCCCGTTCTTTCGTCATTTTGTTGCAGCCTATCAAAGACTTGCTGATCATGTTTTCTAGACTCAATATATATGGGCTTTTCACTCAGCGCGGCCGAACGCAATCATCTCGGATGATAGCTAAACTAATCTACTACATGGCTGCGTTTGAAAAACCGACTTATACCGAATGAGTTTCACTGGCATTAACTCATCCAAGATGAGGCATCTGATCTCGAATGATTTAAGCGACATATGGAAAATACCCCCCTGGACTCATCAGACAACATGACCTTTTTCCATTGCTCCAGGGTCCAATCATTATGCTCCCTAGCAAATTGAAGCCCTTTTTTACCCTCAGTGATAAGTGGTTTTCTTAAGGATACACAGCTTATTTATCCACAATACCTTGAGTTCTCTTCACATTGTGTGTGTGGAAATGCTCTTACGTTCACCACTAAACATAGCCGTGAGTTCTTTTGTTAATTTTGTACAATCTGATTTCACCAAATATTAAGTGATCTCCAATTACGATCATTCAAGATTTTTTTCCAACTACATTTCTTCTTTAAAGATCATGGTTAGGGTTAGGGTTCACCACTATTCTTCCAGATTTTAATAAAGTGTTGGCCAGTTCTTAAGCCAATTTTAGTAGTTTCAGCAATCTACTTAGTTGTTTTCTTTGCTTGATGCAGGCCAATAATTTGACCGTTGTGAAATAGTGTAACGTCTTTTCCACAACCACAGGATATGTCTTCCAACATGGTTGCTTAAGAAATGACAATCTACTCACCGCATCAGTTAGGGTATAATAACAGCTGAAGCATATTAATCACTGCAGTATCCAATAGAAGGCTCTTACCTATTTGCTTAGCTAAATCCAGTTTTTGACTTTTTTTTTTGCCAGGCAGTGTATATTTAGGCCCAGTATAGTTATATACTATATAAAGCCAGAAACATTTCTTTTGGCACTAGCATATAATTGTAATAATTCGGAAAGTGCTTTTTTTATTGCCTGGTTCACAACAATTTTGTAACTGAAGTCTGAATATTTTGATTATTTAGTAATACAGTAGTAAATTACTAAATTTACTAAATTAGTAAAACAGGGAAAACTTACTGTAGGAGTATCAATTAGCCAACCATTTCTAAGCAGCAAGACCTCAACAAAAATGTTTTTGGCCTTAATAAAACTTACAAAACACTAACAACAACTAAGAATAAGAGCCAAATACTTTAACAAAGTTTTTGTTTTAGACAACAAAAAATGACTAAGACAATCGCTATAATAGACCGTAAAGAAACTCCTGTAAAGCATTTAGTACCAAGACATTTTTATTAGTCTTACTCTCAGAACAATGTAAGAAAGTATATATTTCTTATCAAATAACAATGTGAGGCTGGAGTCATCTAAACCTTACTATGTAAATAAAGCTAAACATTAGGTTATTTCAATCCATTGAAATAAATTTAAGGAAACTGTGAGATAGATATCACAGAAGAGTGATTCTGTGAGAAATCTTCCATGACTATTCATGGAAATAATTTTCCCAATTAATAGTCCTCTATTCATCTTAAAATAATAATTTTGTTTACCATAATTTCAATTTTCATTAAAAACATCTTGAGAATACTACAATTAAAGTTGTTAAGCATTTATTATGGTTTAGTAGAATGTGTATCCTATTGGACAATTTCATATTTAGTGTGCCAAAGATATACAAACATTTACTCCTTTACAGTATACACAAGAGGATAGAGTAACTGTGAATATCTTTTGTATGGAAAGTTGTTATATCTACTGTATAATAAAACACTAAGGTCTTTGTGTCCAGTGTCTCGGACCAATTTGATTGGTCAGTTAGGCTTTGATGGTCAGGTCAGTTGGTGTGATTGGTCAGTTTGGATTTGGTGATGCGACAAAAAAGGAAATTTGGGTGTGAGACGCATGAGGAGGAGTAAAGGTGTATGAGATTTGCTGAGAGAGTTGCCTTGAAAGATGACAGGTATAAAACAAGACAGGAGGTGAGAAAGGCACCTCAAAAATAATGACAGAGTCTTGAGAAGCAGGCTTTAAGGAAACACACTGAAGAGTGGGAGTGCCAGTTAAGAAATATTCATGCACGCAAATATAGAGAAAAGGCGCTGAAGGTACACATAGGACAAAAGATAGCAAATATTTTTTTGGTGTTCTATTACTTGTCTTTAAAAGGTACCATGGCTAGTCATTTAATAAAATGAAAGGACAAAACAATAATCAGAGTTAAAAAGTAAAAAATGTCACCAGGTAACTAAAAAGGTTCATATGTGCTGCATATTAGCAGGGCCATACATTGGCTCAAGCCCCTTCTCCTCATTGATCCTAGTGCCCTTTTCTCTTAATTAGGACATATTGATTTCTCTGAGCACAAGTGCATGTCTCCTTTTCATTGTAAGAAACAGAGAAAAAGCAATAGTAAATGGTCCATCAATTTAAGTGTTTTGCAACCAACCAAACAACTTAAAACTGTGGGCATCTGTGAAAAAGTGTGTCTGTGTCTGCAAGTGCTTGTGGACATCTTTAGTCCAAGAGAAAAAGAGATTGGCTGGTAATAGAAGGACCATTCGAGCTCAGATGGATTGGGTGTACTGACAGAGCAGAGAGCATTCATTTTGCATACACCTTCCCAAAGAATAGTGCCCAAGCAATGTTGGGAATATGATTTTGATGCTAATTGAATGTTTCCAACACTGTTTCATTTGCTGAACATCGATCCCATATTACCTGTATAAACAGCAACTGTTCAATCAAGTTTTTTTCCAAGCCCCGTTCCAAACTTTATATTTTATGTTTACTCTGGCTTGTTTTTATCTATTCAAGGTATCCTTTATTTCATGAACCCAAGAAGAATTGCTTAAAAGTATATTAAAACTTGAGTAGTAACGGAAGGGGAGAGAAAGGTCTTAAAGAGAAGGAAAAGGCAGCTAAAGATCTGTCAAAGTTCAAACAGTCTCAAGTTCAAGTTAGCTTACCACAGGCTCAGATTAAAGACACAGGTGAAGAAATGGATCAGGAAGGACCTCATGATGCAGAACCCACCCCAGCGATATCGATTATGGGAGCAAAAAGGTGAGTGAGCAGGGCAATGAAAATTCACCACTTTCGAATGGCATATCTGAACCTGGAAGGGCCTTATCAACTCCACAGTCAACTACTACCAACACACCCTGTGGGTCAACAAGATCAACGTTTTCTGGATATGTTGTAGCGGTCCAGTGCCACTCAGATTACTGAAAAAATGGTGATTTATTTACTCTTTTGGTGGGTATTCCAGGAACGCACTCAGCCTTGGCCCGACTGCCACACACTCACAGACATAGACAGACACAAATCAAATAAAAGAGTAAAATATCTTAAGTGTAAAATCAAATATAAGCAACAAAAAATCAGACAACCCTCCCCTTCTCCTTTGGCAATTCAAATATAACACACAACAATCCACCCCAGCAGTAAACACTCATGACAATGTCCTTATCTCTGTTCCCGTGCTGCAGAAACGGACGAAATGGTAAAGGTGATGATGACGATCCCGAGAACAGTTTCTGTAATAAATATATTAAACAGTCTTACCGGGACTCCTGTAGCGTCAAGGGGTGAGATTTGTGGGAGCGCTCCCCCCGAAGACACAAAGACTAATCCACCACTATTCACATGGCAGGCACAGGACAGTCCATTCATCCCTGTGAGAAATGATACAGGGCATAAATGACTTCATAGTTTTTACGTTGGATAGGACACACGAGATATACAGAAACACAGACCTCCCCTTGCTGCTTCCCTGGCCCCCCTTTTCAAGTTTCCCACTGGCCCTTCTTGTCCCAAGCAGCCCTTGCGCCTGTTTCAGACATCCAATGAGGTCAATCCCCTTCGGGGATGCTGGGAATTGAAGTCCTTTTAGTGGTAGCACTGCTCTAATGTAATTCTGCCTCCTTTGCATGAAGACGACAAAGACATGCTGTCTGAGTTGAAGGCATTGATTGCTACACTCAGGATGGGTATAAAGGACATAAACAAGGATATGAAGAAAACACACATGGAAATAAAGACAACAAGCATTAGTTAGATAAGCTGAACTAGGAGATAAAGGATCAAGAGGTACATTTAAACAATAACTTCAATAAAAAGTTAAAATAAAATCTAATATATTGTTCTGCAGGACTCTGGAACAAATCTTGTCCCATATAATGCTTTTGGCGCCACCGCCCACCAAAAGGTCTATGCACATCATTGTATCTTACTGTGCGTGACCATCATTTATAGTGTGTCCAAATTACATGTGACCAGCAAACAACAGTGTCCCTGATTAAAAAAAGATGGTACATGTGAACATATTCTACAAAATGGTAGTGCCTATAGAATAAGAACTCTACAAAAATGATGACACTGTGATGTCACTGCAATAATAATAATGCATACATAAAAAAAGAAAAGAACAAATCATAGAGTTCAATAATAATATATTTACTAACACATTCCTCACATTACTCAATATATAATTACTGTTTCAAACCAATTCGTCAATTAAATGTGTTTCAGTTTCATTATAGTGTATACAGTATTGAAATCTCTTATGACATTTATTATTTCAATTCTTTTGTTACACAAATATTGTGTATGATGTTTATAGTAGTTACATATAATGAAATTTAAGTCCAGTTTACACTGAATTATCTACTTCTGAGGGCTTAAAAATAAAATCCCAAATAACATGTCTAGTCGTGGCATTCCGGAGATGTTGGGCCATTACTACTACTACCACTACTAACCACCATTTGACTCAGGCAGGCATAAGGATGTTGAAAATCTCCAGTATATATTAACATCATTCAAAGGGACATAACAAGCAGACCGAAAGCAAAATATTGTGTACTGCATTTACCAATTATTTAATTTAAAGTCTGTACTATTTCTGAGGATCACTATCTTCCAAGCAGTTTTCTTAGCCTTTCATCCCTCCACATTTTAATCATTTCATCATTTTTAAGCCTGCTCTTGACTCAGTCTTTCAATGAAGTGCTGACAAACTGAAGTTTCCACATTCCTAAACAATCCTTGATGTTGCCTTCCCTACAGCTCCACATCTGTATTACAAAATCAGTTAAAGCCTACTGTCTGCTGTTGGGACTTTCTATACATTGTTAAGTTGCCCGTTGCACTTTCTGTAATTCTGATGTGCATCTTAATGTTCAGTTTTAATGTTCCTTTCATTGGTTTGGAGTTCTTTCTCAGATTAAGTTGCTTCTTCAATGAGTATAATGTTTTACCTGCTTATTATATATTTGTCTCGTCCCTTTGTCCATGTTGACTTGGTAATAAGATCAGGATGCATTAAAACTGTTTATTATTTACTTTTGAAGGGCATATGGGTTATGTGATTGTGGGGTATGTAGTGAGTCAGGCGTGTGGACTAGACCAATAAACTTGTAGTTTGAAGTCTATGATCTTAGCCAGTACATTAATTTCTCTGTCCAGTGTAACCACTCATTCATACTGAATAATATCTTAAACCTATTGGTCAGTTAGATGGGTATGGAGATTGAGGAGCATCCAATCTTGTTTTGATTAATCATTCATGTCAAAATTAAATGCATCTCAATGTGTTAAATACATTGCATTGCAATGCATATACAGATGGTGTTTTTAATTCTGGAATGGTTTTATTATGTCATAATTAAAAACACATCAGCCAATTGATCAATTGATTTTCACTACAGCACACAGTTTTTGTAGCTAACATGTTGGATTGTATTTAATTTTGGCATGAATACTCTTCCTGAGAAACAGATCCATAGCAAAACCTGATACATTACAGCAATTGAATAAAAGTGCATTTATTTCAAATATTTGAGATAGATGATACTTTAAAGTTCACATAAAAATCATATCACAGATAAAAAAGAACCTTTTGTTTTCCACAGCCCTTGACTTTAACATCTTCCTTCTAATTTAAAGGGAAACACTAGTGATGAGCAAACTCTGCTGAATTCCCTTCTCTTCTAGTTCATTGAAATTGTGAAAATGTTCAGGAATTTTGCCACACTCAACAAACTGCACTGAAGTCAATTTGGAAGAGTGATGATGCAGGTTGCCTCCAGACTCCCTCTTCACCTATTGGAGTCTGTAGAACCCAACACAGTTGATAGTTAAGCCTGAGCCGAGCTGACAAATGAGGACAAATCTCACATGGAGCAAGGGGATGGTGGAAAAAGTCCCATGGTGCTTTTATTAAAATATCAAAAACAAAACCAAAAAGTGTCCACAGTGCAGTGTTCTTAAAAAAACAGTAATAATAATACATTTTATTTATATAGCGCCTTTCCCATGCTCAACATAAATAAATCCATAAAACCAAGTGAAAAGTGGGGTAATAAAAACCATAAATGATCCATTAAAATCAGAGGTTAAAATTCAGTCTAACTCCTCATGATCTCAGCCCACCTCTTTCTCTTTCTCCACGGCTAACCCATTACTCACTTAGCCGGCAGAGACTCAACAGCCATGAACTCCTTTCTGCCGACCCCCATCTTGGTGGCCTCCACACTGCGCAGCCAGACCATCCGAGGTCGGCTCTCCTGCCATCTTCCGTCGCACTAACTCAGTTGCCCCTCAGATCCATAGGAAGGGCTTCCGTCCTGCTCGCCCCACTCTACTTGATTATTCAGTGAGGTGAACCAGCCCCAGAGTGCCATTACCTACGCTCCTTTGCAGGGTCCCAGCTTGTGCTGCCTTCCCGATCTAGGTAGCCAGTCGTCTTAACCTCCTTTGCGAGCTTGTTTTCTTTTATTCATTATTTTTCTCCCAATCCCCCGTGCCGGCTCATACTTATATGGCTCCGTAGGCGCAGCGCCTTAATCACATGCCACAGAAAGCCGATGAAGCAATTGAGTACGACCGCACCAACACGTGCAAGTGAGACTCACCCCAATTACCTCATTAACTCCCCGCGGTCATGCAGTCTCACCCACGGAGACTGACACAGCTATCTGGCTTTAAAACTGGCCATATTTTTGAAGCCGTGGACCCACTATAGCACAGGAAGGAGACACTGAACAACTTTTGGGAGGATTATAATGAAACTATGGTCTGTTAAGTGTCCCTAAGTGTTATGGAAACATGGACTGATAATTGTGGCCAAAAATGTGACCTGAGTTGTGAGGCAGTTGTGGTAATCACTGCACCACAGTGCCTGCCCAAGATAAAATTAATAGAACTAAATATCAGAACAGGAAAATTTCTTGCAGAAAATTGGAGCAGGAAGCACGAATTTACTGAGGTGTGTCCCCCACAGGTTTTATAGTAGGTACTCACCTCTCTCAAACTCACTGCTGCAGCTACCAAATAAGTATAAAACTAAAGCACCTGAATTATTTACTCCTTCCTGTTTGCATCAACTGCACTGCACTCAGGGTTATATTATTAAAGGGGTAGGCTCATGTATTACACATAGGCCACATACAAGTTCACACTAAAAGACATTACCTTTAGGACAAAAATACAGACACATTTGCAGTTTAATTCTGCATGTACATTTTGTGTTTAAATGTATTTGCAAATGCTCTACTAATTTTAAGCATATTAAACATAGCAGCAATTAAACCCATACTAGAAGAAAAATTTTATCCGATATAGCGGCTGATCCCATATACCACTCACTACAAGGATCATTGTTATATAATCTTGGGGCTCCTGCAGCTTTCTGATGTGATGCTGGTCTCTCATATCATCATGATGAGCCGTGGAAAAAAAGTTAATCTGAGCCAGCCGCTCTGTGAGTTTTCAGGAAAGTCACTAGCACTATCTACCACATTATCTTGTGAATGTGCATAGAAATTGTTATTATTTACAGTACAGATCTTACTATTTGAATCTTTTTTTTCACAACCACAGATAATTATTTATGAGCTGTTACCTGTTCAGAAGCTCTCTGGGGATCACTACACAATGTTGATTTAAGAAACTTGCTGTCACTTGGTGGATCACTGATTCTCAAGTTTCATTTTTACAGCACATGTAAGACACATAAAAATTAGACAGCAGCTGAATGCTGACCAAATCTGTATGTTTCTCTGCCAAATTATACCACATTTCTGGCTCAAACAATCAAGTTTCACTAAAGCATGAGCCAAATTAGTTTTAATAAAGCAGGCAGTTCAATAGTGTACTGAAGCACCTCACATTACAGGCATGTTAAGGATGTTCTAATTTATTCAAATCACTCCGTGCCAAAGCTAATACACTTTGTATAAACCTGTGCCTTAAACACTGCTAGGCAATAATGTCAGTCAGGGTAAAGGCTCTGCATTTTTATAGCAATACATAAAACAGGCACTTATTAAGTGCACTGTTTTTCATCTAAAAATGTGAGCACTGCTAGATAATGATCAGATTTATAAATATTTCAGAGCTTATTATGTGTAGTTGTCATAACCACTGGAGAGCAAAGGAGTAGTGAAAAAAACTATTCAAAGAAGTTTTCTTAAATGCAGCTTTGGCACATTAATGCAGACCTTAACGCAAGCAATCCAAAAGAAACGTTTACAAGATGTAATCCTTATCTGGCTCAATGGTAACAAATAAGACCACAAATGGAAATGCTACTTTTTTTTAAGATTTAACAACAAAAAAACAGACACATGCTTCTGCTAAAATGTTCAATTAAACACAACAGACATTATGATATACATCAAAGTTTAGTCTGCACCCAGCTGCATTCTGTGGCATTTTCCTGATGACTACAAAGCTCTTCAGAATTTCACTCTATCATGTTCTAAGTCAAACAGTTTACAGAGCGAAAATATAAATTTAAATGGAACACCAGGGATGCCATTGAAGACCTTCAGTGTTTACATTTTGTTTTTGTGAGGTCACAGAAACTTGTCAGTAATGATCAACAGTCGGGACATAAACAATGGAGTTTTAGGCTGCATGTCTTTTTTTTTTTATTTCGTTATACTGTTTCATTATATCCTGTGTATAATTTGCAAGAGCAAAAAAAAAAAAATACCATAATGTTGGGTACATTACTACATAGATTTTTGTATTTTAAGGCACAAAAAGTGATATATTAGGAGAGAACCACTTTTGTTTATGATTTGTTATAAAAAAAATCAAACTGTGTTTTATCTATCTATCTATCTATCTATCTATCTATCTATCTATCTATCTATCTATCTATCTATCTATCTATCTATCTATCTATCTATCTCTTCCTTTTCAGAAACAACTTAATTCAACTTCATGGTTGCAGAGAGACTGATAATATCCCAATTCACAGAACCCACTCTGGGCAAGATGCTAGTTCATCAGAGAACACACTCAGGCACACACACCTACACTATGTTATTGATGGCCAGAGTGGAGTTACCAATTAGTTCATGCATGTCTTTGAGATATGGGAAAAAAACAATGAAAAACATATACAGACACAAGGCATCACCCATCGAGAGTTACACAGAAGTCATGGTTTAAAACAGTTTGATTTTTTGAATTAATTTACTCATAAGCTGCAATGCTCCAAAGAAGCTCAACACATTAGAAAGGCCATTCATACCTCACGCGGTGAATGCTATATAGCATCTTTTAGCTAAATGGATCATTATTATGCACTTCACTGGGGTTGGTAAAGAAATAAATAAACAGCATGTTCAAATACTAGTATTATAAAAGACAGTTAATTGTAATTCAGAACTCTTAACCCTCCTATTATATTTAGGGTATGGACCAAATTGATCCACAAAGTTTACGCAAAGTCAAAAAACAGACAGGAATTGCATTAAAACAGCAAAAGTTTTGTTATAAATTTTCAGAACATGTAGAAAGACGAAATAAGAGAACATATGGAAAATACATTACGTTCAAAATTCAACCTCCCAGCTACACATTTCTTTTACTATCTTCAAATTAGAAATTTTGTTAAACAGAAATTGCCCGATTTCCCCCACCTTGCACCCTCCACAATGCTGGAAAAAATACTGCTCAATTTCGAGGAAATAAACACTATTTCCGCAATATATAAAATCTTATTAGAGTCCCTACCTTTCAAAGATCCAAGAAGACATTGGGAAGAAGATCTCTTAATCAATATATCAGAAAAGGAGTGGAAGGTAGCAAAGCAGAGAATTTACTCGAGGTCTATATGTGCAAAGCATAGAATTATTCAACTAAAAATTATATATCGAGCCCATCTGTCTGCTTAAAACTGTCCAAAATGTTTCCAGGGCAGGATCCAACCTGCGAGCGCTGCAACCAAGCTCCTGCCTCACTGGGTCACATGTTTTGGGCCTGCACTAAACTAACATCATTTTGGACAAAAATTTTTAAGTGCCTCTCAGACAGCCTTGGTATCACAATCCCTCCTAACCCATTAACAGCTGTGTTCGGTGTTCTTCCAGATGGACTTGAATTGGAGAAGGACAAGCAAACGGTGATTGCATTCACTACACTTTTGGCACGCAGACTTATTTTGTTAAATTGGAAGAATCCTAATTCTCCTCTTATAAGTCAGTGGGAAACCGATGTTTTATATTATTTGAAATTGGAAAAAATCAAATTTTCAGTTAGAGGATCTGTACAACATTTTTTCAAAACATGGCAGGATTTAATCAATATTATTTTAGAATAAGAGAAATCACTATTATTGCATTTAACTCCCTTCTCCATCTCTTATTTACATAGATATTTACTTCTCCCTTTCTTTTGTTTAATGTTGCCTTATTAAAAAGCCTAAAGCAATTTTCCTTTAGCTAAGCTCTCCTTCTCAGGGGTGGGGTTTGATTTGTCTTCAAATTTGTTGGGTTATAAATTGATCTGTTTGTATGGAATGATTACAATGAAAATTAATAAAATAAAAATATTAAAAAAAAAGGAAAATACATTATAATAAACAACTTTTTAGTAAACATTTTCTTTCTCACAAACTGGCACTTTAATGGCACTATTTAATTGATGTAAAGATAATTTTGTATTTTCTTAGAATTTTAGAATTACCCTTGCTATAGCTGTGATTACACCTTTACATTCTTCCCCACATGATGAGCACAATGAAAGTGTGTGCTTTCTGCAGATATATTTATTGCACTGTACACACGTGGTATTGGTTCTGCTGTCTTTTTGAGAGGGGCAGACCTGGCATCTCTTTCACTTATTGCCATTATATGTACCCGCTGAATCAATTTCTTTTTGAGCCCCTTTGGGTCTGAAAACTCCAGCTCATACTTCCATCACAACAGCTGCAGCTGCTGGGTATCGAGATGGCAGGTTCTCCTCTGGATCTTTAGAGAGATAGATCTTTGCCAAGCTCCTCTAGGAATATCCAACATTCGTGCAGTTTGCCCTTATTCCACTGCTGGTTGATCTCAGTCCACAGGATAAAAGCATTGTAAGCAGATACAATACTGAAAAAATAACCAAAGTTCAACAGGCAGTCAACTCCTCTCATTTAGTGGAATTTAACTGAATGGACATAAATAAGTTATGATTTTAGAATCTTTTAAATTAGTCTGTATACTTTATTTCAAGGTTATTATTGTTTTTCTTTTAGTAGCATCATACTAATTTATGTTCTTATCTATATACTGTATATATTAATAATAATAGAAACTGTGATTTTGTTGTAAACAGCAGATTGCACTGCATTGTGTGTAGGAAACGTGCTCTGTCAGTGTTTTCAAGTCCAGTCCAGGTGGACCCAAATAACTGTACACTTTTATTTCAAACAAGTACACAATCAGTTTGTCATTCTTACTTTAAATTGATCTCATTATTTAGTTATCTTACATACAAATATTTAGTTAGGTAATTCATAAATATTTGTCTTCTTTACCATAACTCCAATAATTAACAGGCACACGTGCAAACAACGTTGAATGATAAGAGGAGCAACTACTTCACTGCTATTAAGAATCATGTCTTAAGAATAAGAAGACAAGTGAATATAGACTGAAATAATTACATTAAATGTTGACAGCTTTTGGATACAATTAAGGGAACCAATTCTGTAGAAAATGATGAATTAAAAAGAAAAGAAGTTAAAGCTATACTATGGAAATGTTAGCATTGTACCTGGTGGAAAAAACAGATGTCTCAGCATTTCTTACAGTAGGAGAAGAAAAAATGGACAGCTTATTAAACAATGTAATCAAATAAAAATAAAAGTAATGCGCCGATTGTGAAATGGGTGGGAACAAAAACCCAGAGACAGAGGACACCTCCCATGACTGAATTGTGGAACCACTTTGCTATATAAATACATGTATTACTATTACTATTACTATTATTATTTATACAGATAATCTTCATTGTTATTTTGACACCGAGAACAACAGCACCATTGTGGTTTATATTATTTATATTTTTGTAGAAATAGTAGCAGTTTCAGTTATGAGTATAATGATTTGACAACTATCAGTGAAACAAGAAACTGTATGGACTCGGAAAGGTTGAAAACTACACTCTATGTTTTCCCCTATAGAATTTGTGGTATCTTATTTATGTTGAAGAAATGGATGCTCTATTCAGTATTCATCATGGGAACAAACTAAGATTATAAATAGGAATGTTGTCTTTATTTTACTTGCTACTTGAGATGAGGGGACAGCTGTACAATACTATCACCTTAGGAGAGCCTATCAATATTTTTGTCTGAATCAGAACATGCACGAGCACTAGTGAGATAGAAAAATGAAATCTTACTTAATTAATAATCAATGAAACTATATATTATTTACCATAAAATAAAAGTTTTACAGGATATGTACGAGGAAAGTGTGACAGTGGTGAGGTCTGCGGTAGGAGTGACGGATACATTTAACATGGAGGTGGGATTACATCAGGGATCAGCTCTGAGCCCTTTCTTATTGGCAATGGTGATGGACAGGTTGACAGACGAGATTAGACAGGAGTCCCCATTGATTATGATGTTTGCTGATGACATTGTGATCTGTAGCGTTAGTGGGGAGCAGGTTGAGGAGACCCTGGAGAGGAGGAGATATGCTCTAGAGAGGAGAGGAATGAAGGTCAGTAAGAACAAGACAGAATACATGTGTGTGAATGAGAGCGAGGTCAGTGGAATGGTGAGGATGCAGGGAGTAGAGCTGGCAAAGGTGGATGAGTTTAAATACTTGGGATCAACAGTACAGAGTAATGGGGATTGTGGAAGAGAGGTGAAAAAGAGAGTGCAGGCATTGTGAAGTGGGTGGAGTAATTTGTGACAGACAGGCATCAGCAAGAGTGAAAGGGAAGGTCTATATAATGGTAGTGAGACCAGCTCTGGGCTGGAGACGGTGGCACTGACCAGAAAGAAGGAGACAGAGTTGGAGGTGGCAGAGATAAAGATGCTAAGATTTGCATTGGGTGTGATGAGGATGGACAGGAGTAGAAATGATTACATTAGAGTGTTAATTCAGGTTGGATGGTTGGGAGACAAAGTCAGACAGGACATATTGCGTTGGTTTGGACATATGCAGAGGAGAGGTACTGGGTATATTGGGAGAAGGATGTTAAGGATGGAGCTGCCAGGTAAGAGGAAAAGAGGAAGGCCTAAGGTTTATGGATGTGGTGAGAGAGGACATCCAGGTGACTGGTGTAACAGAACAAGATGTAGAGGACAAGGATGGTATGGAAAAAGACGATCCTCTGTGGCAGCCCCTAATGGGAGCAGCGAAAGAAGATGAAGAAAAAGAAATATGAAGCCTGTATACTTGCAGCTGCTGGCATATATTTTAAACATATCTGATCCCTTGTATTTAACAATTTGAAGACAAAATTTCTAAATGTCAGATGGCACATGTCACGTTCTAAAATTGTACAACAGATCGGTAACAAAGACTTTCAAACGCAAGAATTGGTTCCTAGTTAGGAATAGTTGTTTATTTTTAACGAAAAAGTAGAGAGTATGGTGTCATAGTAGTGGAGCATTCAGTATAATTCTGACCATGGACCTCTCAAGAACATCTCTTTTATATCATTTATAATACAATTGGATTTGGTTTATTTTAATGGGCTATATTGACCTGATTTTAATAGTCAATGTGAATCTGTGTTGGCAGTGAAGTTAACTCAAGAGAGCACTAGAAGTCTCCAGGGAGACTTAAGCAGAAGTCATGTAGTTTAATTTACCTGTAGATATTACTACAAATTTTTAAGTAATTTGTTTTCTGCCCTAGTTCAAGAACATGGATTAAGATCATTCTTATGATTATGGAAATGGTTAAAATCTATGAAAATTAGAGTTATGTGCCACAGAGGCCCTCAGAGTTTTGCCTGTACTTCTTATCTGCTAATTTTAAGAGTTCTTCAATTTCAATGGAAAAAGGTGTCGCAGCCCATTTATCACAGTGTATGTTTATAACAAGTGCCACACACATGCATGGGAGACAACTTCAGGGCTCGTCTAATGGTGATAACACTCTGAGCCAGGGTTTGGCACTGTTGCTTAATGTCTTTTCTCTTCCTTCGTCTGCAGAATGGACAATTGACAGACATACAGACATTGACCTATGATGGCTTCAGTCTACATTTTGACTCACACCTCGCAACGTTTATTTATTTTTTTTTGCTTTATGCAATTTTCAATAATACTGGGATCACCTTGGTGTCCCCAACTTTTATGATCTCTGTTTGTGTCCTTCTTACACAAGCTAAATTTTACAGCACCGAAACATAATTTCAGCAACCCATAAATATCTGCCTTATTCAGCTGTAATAGCATGGCATTGTGTCCAGTACAACGATAGGTACAACAGATGACATTTTTCTTAATATGGCATTTCATAGCCATCCATATATGTAAAATACCACTTTCAAAACTATCCCTTCTAACACCTTTATACACTTAATACTCCACTCCCTCTGCCCATTTGTCTTTGACCCGTATTTATCTTCAGTCCTTCCTCTTCCTTGTTAGTTTTTCACTCCTGTGCTTTCTTCTGTTATGCTTCACATTTCATTGTTAATGCAAGATAATTGGCAAGGTCCTTAGCAGAGACAGCATTTAAAATCAGACTGACTAAAGTAAAAAATAAATGCAATAAGAAAAATAAAGCCAGTACAGCGAGCAGCTCTTTCGTCTCATAGCTCAAGGGACCTGAGTTACAATTCTGGTCCATTCATTGTTTATGTTGAAGACAGGCATTCTGCCAGTGCTCATGGGTACTTTTGCAGGATAGGTAGACTTTATTATTCCAGATTTGTTTGTTTGTTTGCAGCAGGAAAGTATTCAACATAAGACATTTTTACACAGATATAAATAAATAAACCAAATCACATCTTCCAATCTCCCAGAAACTTGTAATCAGATTTATTGGCAAATATAAATTGTTCAAGTGTTAGTGAGCAAGGCTGTATACATGATTGTGCCCTTTAAAAGATTCACCTCCCATCCAGGACTGGGCCTGCCTTGTGGCTTTGACCCAACCATCACAGTGATGGAATGGTGTAGTCTAGAAAAATGACATGAAAGTATTATAAAATACTCTTAAATTTATTTTAACGTTCATGATTGGACCCAGGAGAGACAAGTTGCTCAAGTGTCTGCAGACTGTTAGAAGGGGCAGAGCTACTTAAAGAAGCCAGCATAAAAGCAGCCTGTGCAAAGCGTGGTGGAAGGGACAGCAAAAGAACTTGTCACCAAGTACTTCAAAGGTACTTCTCCACTGCTAAAAATTATAGAATTATCTGTGGGCAAGCCACAGGAAGGACCATGGCTAGTATTAGCTCGTGGATTGGGGTAAAGTATGGCAGATAGTTTTACCTCTGGCCCCATGTGAGTGGTGTGAGGCAGACCTGGTGGCATGAGTATGCAAGTGGCGAAAAAGGCATATGAGATTGCCTTGAGCTGAATGGAAGGAGCCCAGGAAGATCGAGGAAACAGCCAAGGGAGGAGATGACACACTTAGCTACCAAAGAACCTACTCAGGTCCAATCATGAATATGAACATTACAATAAACTTAATAAATACATTTTTAAAAACAGCCCTTTCAGGACAACTAACATTGGTAGAGTTCTAAATCCACGGTTCTGTCTTGCAGCTCCAGGTTGTTAATAAATATATATATATATATATATATATATATATATATATATATATATATATATATATATATATATATATATATATATATATACTAGGGGGCTTTGCCCCTTGCTCACTTTGTTCGCCAACCCCTCTCCCCCCACCACCAGCGCTATGCACCGTTGTGAAAAGGACGACTGAACGCACTGCAAGGAGATGCGGCCGCTCCTCTGAAACCCCTCTTAAACGGTGATACAATGGAAAACAAATACAATTTTTTTTTACCTTCTCTTTGCTCAATCAGCTGCACTTTGCTCGCCTACCCCTTCCCCCCCTCTCCCACCAGCACTATTCGCCATTGTGAAGAGGGGGGGTGAACGCACCCCAAGGTTATGCAGTCGCTCCTCCAAAAACCCTCTTAAACAGTGATACAATGGGAAACAAATAACAGTTGGTTTTTTTTTTACCTCTTCTTTGCTCGATCAGCTGCTGGCTTACTGCTGCTGCCGTGCCACATGATCTGCATCTCGTGCAGCGCTTTGAACGTTTAAAAGCCTGTACATCAGCTGTCCTTTTGTCTCACTGCCTTGTCTCTTCTCCCCCAGACATCCTCAAACACTATTTGATCTCTTTTTGCTGTTCTGTTATTTCACCGAGTAATATTTTCAGTTTGTTTGTGCTAATGCGATCTTTACTCTCATTTTTTTGAGACTTTTGAATTTTCCTACTTCCATTATCTCTAACCTGCTCTGCATGTGTATCACGGGACTTGCTTCCAAAGGCTGTAAGTATGACGTGACTTGACCTTCTCACAGAATGTGAAAGTGTCTCTCTGTTTTTCTTCAAAAGATCACGTCTCATTGCAGGAAAAATGTCTTGTCTTGTCCCAAGATTTTTTTAAATAATATGTATATATATATATATATATATATATATATATATATATATATATATATATATATATATATATATATATATATATATATACACTGTATATATATATACGCAGAATGAATGAGTTGCACTGTATGCTAACTCTTGTCTTAATACTTTACCATTATGATATATAAGTTTCTTTCCATTTTCAGTCTCGATTTGGACTTTAGTAACAAGATGTTACACTCTATAACCATCATTTTCATCATGGGCATTTGTAAACTCAGCTTATTGCAATTGAATAATAAATCAGTATTTAAAAGTTTCTGTGTTCATCAAACTGTATGCTGCCATTTTAATTATGCTGAGCTTCTGGCACTAGTTAAATTATAATAGATGTAAAACCATAAAAGGTAGCTTTGAAGTCAAAAGTTAAAAATTAAAAGCAAAGTTTCTCTCTGGGCAAAAGAACGCCCCCACCGCCAATCATCATTTTAGTCTGGAGACGCCACAAAGCACAACATCTTTGAAAACATAATTTGCACTCCAGTTTTGCTGAGAGCCTTCAATTTTTTTTCATATGACAAGCTCCAGTTACTTTCAAGAAAGAAACAATGTACGTACCACACTGTAATCACTGAAATACCGTAAGGTAGCAGTTGTTTGTGGAAGCTGGTGCTTTGTTCAGGTTTGTTTTTTGTATGAGACTCATTGCTGCTCAAACAGGCTCTTGTAACCCTCACCCTAAAGTTGGACTGAGCAGTGTGGGGGACAGGAGGCACACTCAAGCCATGCCTAAATCCAAATTATGACAAACAAGTAATACAACAACAATGTGCATATCACAAAGTAGAGGGATATACACAAAAAGCAAGACAATGTCCTATGAGATGGAAAAACAGATACCTTGCCAACATCAAACAGACTTCCTCAACATTATGTGTAACATTCAACCCACAAAGTAATATAAACCACTTTTCTCATTCCCTAGTATGACCCAAACTATCCTTTATGTTTTTAACAATGTTTCTGATCTCACTTTCACCTTCCAGTCAAGCTCTTACCATACCATACCATACCATATTTATTTGTTGAGCGCTTAAAAACACAGCATTACAACCGACCAAAGTGCTGTACAGTTAAAACAAACAGGACTAAAAACAAAATATTAAAAGCAAACATTAAGAGAGAATTTGAACTAAGAAACTAAAAACAGGTCAGAGGACCCAATAAAATAGAGAAAATAGCGAAAAACAAGTAGAAAATGAAACAAGTTAAGAATTAAAAGCCAATGTGAAGAAGTGCGTTTTTAAGCGTAATTTGAATGTGGCAACTGAAGTGGCTTGCCTAACCACTAAGGGTAGGGAGTTCCAGAGCCTGGGTGCACCGACAGAGAAAGCCCTTTCACCACAAGCTTTGAAACGTGCCTTGGGAACAGTTAGAAGCAGCAGATCTGCGGATCTAAGAATGCGAGGGGGATGGTATCGATGGAGCAAAACACTCAAATAGCTCTTGTTATGAACTATAGACAGAAGGCGCTTTTCCTGCCCTGATCAAGAACTATTTTCAGGATAAGGCTTTAGAACTCCTTAAAGAACCCTCATAACACCCCGCAGCCCACGGAATCCCTGCAGTCCTGAGCCCTAGTAATGTAATAAAGAGCCAAAGAAACCCAAGGTCACCTGTCCTTTCCACGAGTAGCAAGACAGAATGTATAACGTACTAAGCCATCCCTGCTCTAAATGGCTACACCCTGAGGAACTCTTCATTTTTATCTATATTAGAAGTACCTTCTCCTTTCCCACTGATATGAAGTCAGCCATCCCTGTGAAATTATCAAATTATACTTCATTCCACATCTCTGTATTTTTATTACCTATATTGACTGGATATATTTATTAGACTTCATTCATGCCCTGATATGTTAAGATTTATTTTATTTATTCTGCCACGAGTAAATTAAAAAAAATATATTTTAACAAGAATACTTAGATATACTGTATATGAAAATTAGTGTAAACTCGAAGACCAAGAAGTTAAGTTAATTTTCTAACAGCTTATGGATAAATGCTATCTTAAAATGTCATAGTCATGGTCATTATTAACCTTTTGTTTCTGTTCTTATTTAAAGTCCATCGCCAGTTCTTTTGGCTTTGTTGACTTTCCAGAATATGTAAGCTATAGTATTTGACCTGTTTCATTGGCTTGTTTCTGTATACATATAATATGTGCAAACTTGACAGTTCAGTGGAATGCATTACAGACATGTTTTCTATTGACGTGATCATACATCAGTTCATTAAAAAGTACTCGTTTACTTGAGCTTAAGACCTTTGCAAATCAATTTGAAAACTTGATGGTATGCAAGTTAACATGGAGTCAAGTAAGGGTGAAGAACATTCTTACCCAAGAACCACTCAACAAGTATCCTGGTACCTGGAGTTGCAACATCCTAAACCAGAGCACAGTTCCTTACTCCTCAATGGCAGGAGCAAAATAGTCACTAATTAGTGATAGTGATAACAGCTCTATAAGACATCAACACAGAAGCCTTAATGATATATCTGATCAAACTTGTTATTATTCTGGTCTGTATGGTGTGAGGGACAGCTGGCATCTTTACCCAGCCGGGACACCTTCCTTAAAGGAAGGACAGGGGGAGATGGCTTTTGAAGGATGCTCTCTTCCCAAAACGGCTACTCAGCAGCCCCCCTGGGTTGCAACACCGTGTCTGATTCTCACAGGGTTGTGTAGGAATTGGTATATGCCGGCTCAGTCTTGTTGGGTTCCATGGATGCCACCAGGGGGAGCTGCGGAAGCTGCAGAGCCCTACTTTGAACTTATATGACACCTGGGATCGATTCCAGTCCTTCACTAACAATGCCACTTGGAGCACTCCCAGGTGCAACATAAAGGGAACTGCCCGCCTGTATTCCAAGAGCCGGAGTCGGGAGGAAAAAGACAAAGCTTGCCGGAGAAGACATAGAGATCAAGAACAAGAGAGAAGGACAAAAACAGAGATAAGAAAAGAAGAAGAAATATGTGTGTTAGTGCTTCTGTACTGTGCTGCTGAGAGGAACGATTTGGGCAGCGTTTCCCCACTGAAAATAAACGTGTGTGTTGCCGCACTTGTGTCTAGTATCTGTTGCGTTGGGTGTTGAGGAGCCGGTGTGCTCCCTGGTAGTCACAAGGGACACATACTTTTTATGTATTATACCCTTGGTAGCAACAGATATTGTTTTCTGTTGTTCACCACCACTTATAACTTTATAGATTACACTGTTCACATGATGTTGTGTTCTTTGCATATGTTGGTGAAAATACAGTAAATAGGAATTATGCATAAATGCTTAAAATAATCATTATAGTTAGATTTCATTGGCTTTTCCATCCATCCATTTTCTAACCCACTGAATCCGAACACAAGGGTCTGCTGGAGCCAATCTCAGCCAACACAGGGCACAGGGCAGGAACCAATCCCGGGCAGGGTGCCAACCCACCGAAGGACACACACAAACACACCCACACACTAAGCACACATTAGGGCCAATTTAGAATCATCAATCCACCTAACCTGCATGTCTTTGGACTGTGGGAGGAAACCGGAGCACCTGGAGGAAACCCACGCAGACACCGGGAGAACATGCAAACTCCACGCAGGGAGGACCCGGGAAGCGAACCCAGGTCTCATAACTGCGAGGCAGCAGCGCTACCACTGCACCACCGATTGTGATTGCATCATCATCATCACTGTAAGCTATCTTTTAAGCTAGGGCATGAAAATAAAATTGAAAATCCATTTATATTGTGATATTTAAAATCACATGACACAGATTCAATCTTTGTAGATAAATGGAAAATGGAATAAAAGAAGTCTGCCAATACAGTCCAATTGCTACATGTATAGCATATATTTTTCCATCTTGCAGAAGGATGTTGCCATATGTAATCCAATGTCTCCCTTGTCATTCTAAAATTTTCAAACTGCTATTTTGCCTCAAACTGATCTACATCTTGTTCCCACTAGTCCTCTCTCGTGTCCACAGATTTCTACATACACATCTGGCAGATGATTCCATTCAAACAATTTTTGAACACTTGAGATTGTGAACTGACAAATTCACAGATGTCCTGCTCTGTAAACAAATTTAACTTGGAATGTCACAATGTAACATGTATTCATGGTTTTCTAATAGGCCAAATCTGTCTGTTGGATTAATTTTTATTAATTTTGCAGATTTACGACAGATATTGGTACATAGTCTTTTTGGATTTGAATCGCTTGCAGAATTAATTAGAACAGTCAAACAAAAAAAAAATCAGATATGAAGCAAAAATCAGAGTCAAGTCACTTTTTATGTCATTCTGAATGTTGCCTTAGTACCTTGTTGTCACATACAGAATCAAATGTAGCTATTTTACCACTAAGACTTTTCCTAGCATTGTCCTTCCAACTTTGTCCACAAATTTTCCAGAAGTATTAACTGATGTCTTTACACATATGGGTTTTGCTCTGGAAATATGATGAGCAAGGAACTACTTTTAAATACAAATTGATCAAAGAATTACCTAGGCTTATATGCAGCATTGCTTTAATATCCATGGTCTATCACCACAAAAAACATATTAATTCAAATAATTAATTAACCCTAAAATAACCTACAAGAAGAGTTGGAAATAAGGAGCAAATAACACAGGTTTCATTTTTACTGTTTCTTATGAATGCACTTTGGGGAACCCTGCAGGCATCAATTGGAATTAATGCTTTCCAGTTATTTGGCCACATGTGCCAAGATTTTCTAGACATACAGTAGTTATATCCTACAAGAAATTAAAATAAAATAGAATTTTTATCAAACTCTATTAACAAGAAAAGTTATCTAACCTTACTAGCTTTGCAAGAGAGCATTTGTAAAGGGGGCAGGAAATTCAAATGATATAATATCATCCAAAAAATTACATTAATTTTAAAAGGGAGATAAAATATTGGAATTTGTCCCAAGCGGCCCATGGAAATTCTTATGTTTCTGGCAGGGACTTATGAGGGTCAAGAAGAGGCTTAAGTAAAGATTTCAGGGTGGGGAAATTCAATACCAGTTTTGCATACAAATGGCACAAGTGGCAGGATATGAAGAAAAGCCTGCTGGCAATAAATGACATGGTAGAATTAGGGTTTCTTGTGGATAGAGTGTTAACTGGCCAACAAAAAAAACTTACTGAAAATACAAATACATTTTAGTACTGCCAAGAAAAACAACACTTGAAGAACATAAATTATTATTCAACATCATCTACAACTTCACATGAACCCTTACAGGGTTTCAGAAGTACATGTTTTTAACAATAAATGCTTGGGCTGGGTGACTTTAGAGTCCAAAAGTGACTTGTGTTCTATGAGAAACTGGATGGTAGCATATACATGTAGGTGTACACAAAAGGTGCCAAATACAACCAAAATCAATACGATATGATGTTGAGATTTTTTTTTTAGTAGGAGCTTTGACAGGTACTATTAAAAGGGTTAAGCTACAAGAAAATCACCTTTTTGACATCCTGTTATACTTTTCAATAATTTTGACTTTATGAATAACAGGTTAATGATATTGGCATTGTGGAAGCTATTGTGGGCCCCAATTATTGTTACAACTTTGTCATTTTGAATCTATAGTAATGCTTCTCAAGGCAAATTAGTTTAAGGTGCAGGTGCAGGGTCAGGAAAAAAAAAAAAAAAATGACCATGATGAGTCTCATTAAAGGAGAACAGAGATACTACGACCCAATCCAGGAACCAGGCTTGGGGGGTATTTTTCGTACGTGGATTAGTCGTTTAGCTGGATGTAATTGTTGATGATTTGGCCTGATCCTGGATCTGTCGGTTTTTTGAAACTCGTGCTGGAAGTGTTGTCATAGCAACACATCCTAATCCTCAAACCTGCTCGGAAACAAGGATTAGTTTATACACGTAATCAGTGACGGTGCGTGGAAGTCATCCAGTCATGGCTTCACCGTTCATGAATGAGCGACCAATTGATATTGGTGCGGAAAATATACGAAGAGAATTTCATATAGAGAGGGTTTTACCCGATCGGCAAGATCCTTTATTGCTCCTGGAGGAAATTCTTTTCGAAAGATACCGCTTTAGCCGAGGGGAAATATTTTACCTCAAAGATTTATTAACACCTTATATTCGAAGTCAAACTAGGCGAAGCCGGGCTCTCACAACCACACAGACAGTATGCATTGCTTTGAGGTTTTTTACAAGCTGCACTTTTTTATATACTGTAGGTGATGCGAAAAATCTAACTAAAAGTGCAGTTTGCCAGGCAATTCGTAAAGTCTGTTTGGCTCTGAAATATTTCCTTCGGGTTTTCATAGTGTTTCCTAGACACCTGCGTGTGCAGACAATAAAAGAGGCGTTTCATGCCATTGCAGGTAGGTCATACACAGGCTAAAACACCCTCAGTTCCATGAAGAATCTCAATCAGCCTAACATTCTCATTACCAGGATTTCCAAATGTGATTGGGGCACATGGGACTGATCAGAGTGGAGTTTGATCAAACATTATTTGGAAAATGTACCTCTCCTCCTGATGAATAATCAGACACAGTGTCTTCATCAAATGTTTGACCTTTGTCAATATCTTGTTGGTCTGACACAGGTTCAAGGGATATGACATTCCCTGCAACTGACCCAACAAAGAAGAGGGCTATATGGAACATACCTATGGCACACATGGAGGACAAATATATGCAATGACCATCCTTTACCTGAAATGAAGTGACCACTGCAGCCTGCCACTGGTTCTGAGGAGAAGCTTCCCCCTGGAATGCCCTCAGAAACAGGGCGATGGGCATTTTGCTGGAGAACTAATTCTTCTGCAGGAGTTAGGTCTGGACCGCGTGGACCTCCACCTGTTTTTTGCTTGTCTGCCTCCTTATCAGCTTTAAAATTAATGTTTTTTATATTATATATGGTTATTTATGTCAACAATTCTTTAAATAGTTATATACCAATATTTACCAGTTTGAAGTATATTCTTGTACTTCACTTTAACCTGTTCCCATGTTCTCCTTGTGCTCACGTTTGATCTGGAATTATGACATATTAAATAATAATTAATCTGACACATAGGAAATGAAACGCTGCATTCAGTAAGTACAATGCACACTACTTAGCGTTTAATTTGATGGCCACTTTTTGCCAGCCGTCTTTTCTGGTCTGGGCTGCTTTTGCAGTGTTACCCCTTGTGCATATTACATCTTGAAATTCTTCATGTCCTTCGAATAAAAGGTCTTGCGCTGTGTGTGTGAAAAAAAATGTGCCTGTTCTTTCGTCATTTTGTTACAGCCTATCAAAGACTTGCTGATCATGTTTTCTAGACTCAATATATATGGGCTTTTCACTCAGCACAGGCGCGCGCATTCATCTCGTATGACTAGATCCAACTAGACTAATCTAATACACGGCTGCGTTTGAAAAACCGACTTATCCCGGATGAGTGTCACCAGCATTAACTTATCCAAGATGAGGCACCTGATCTCGGATGATTTAAGCGACGTACGAAAAATACCCCCTTGGTGTGATGTTATTTGAAAAGCAACTGGCAGCTGAGTGAAGTAGCAATAGCCACCAAAAGGGGTTTCTATCCAGAAGGTGAAGGGTGAGAATCTGGTACAATGCCCCTTGGGTAATGACACCGAGTGAAAATAATAGGATGAAGTAGACCTTAAGAATAGAAATAAACTATTGGGATGTGGGGTCTGTACAGTATTTTTTTTAACTTATTTTTAATTAAATTGGTCTGACTGGATATTTTCAAGACAGACTTAAAAATACCCACCAGCTCCCAGCTTGGTGTTATAGAACTGTATTTTATTATACCAATGGATGAGACGGCACTTTAAATGTGATCTTTAACAACTATTTGGTCTGCTAACTGACTTTGGCTTCAGTGAACAAAAGGTTACTGTTTATTGACTATGTAGACCTAATGGAGTATCTGTATCCATCTGGTATATTATTACTGGATTGTCATAGATTGCCCCTAAATATACCTGACAGTTAGAAAAACAGCACCCATCTTTGATGAAATATCATCTGCTTTGAATGGTCACGTAAATAAGAAATGCTCAACTGTCAGCTGAATACCATTTAGCTAAACTGATTTAGAAAATATAAAAGTTCATTGACAGAGCCGCCTGGGACTTCTTTGGGCAAAAGCTGTTTAGTGGTGGTCATGACAAAAGCCTTAAAATAAAAATCGTTACGCTTAACATAGGTACAGCTCTTCATATGTTTATAATACTCTAAAGCATCTCTCCCATAATACTTTGTTTAACAATTATAACTTAAAGGAATATTTTAAAATGCATAAATGACTTCTATGTATTAAAAAAAAACTAAGCAGCTTGCATAATTCTCACATATTGTAAAACATTAGATAATAGGAGTACTTATAGTCTTTGCAGTTTCAGATGGATAGACTTCTAAATTGAAAGCAAAATCAAAAGGATGTGACATGAGTTAGGAGAAACCGGGAGAGGAAAGAGAAATAATTAAGGGTGAGATTAGTAAGAGCACTTTGGCAAAAAGCGTAAAGAAAGGTAGGGAAGGTGGATTCTGGTATGCTTTTCTTTTTTTTTTTTTGAAGATAAAGGGAAGGGATAAACACCAAGCAAATTCAAAGTATTAATAGAAACGACAAAACAAAAGTCCACATGCCCAATAAACCTAGCTATGACAATTAATTCACCCTTGTGCCCACCTCCCAAGCATTAAAAGCACAGACTCTCTCTCTTCCCATTTCTTTCTCTCTTAACTACCTTGGCGCTAACCCTGCGTGTGACTCAAGCTCAGAATTCTATGCTAGAACAGTTAACCACGAGTTAAGGCTCAGGCTGAAATTTAATGATACACTGTACAATGTTAACCCCAAATAACTCTTGGGACAGTATCTGATACCATCCAATGGATGAAATAACATCAGACTTTGCTTTCTGCCACTTCATGGTAACTCTAAGGTAACTCGTCAATATTTATGAGTGGGGCAGATCCTCCAATAAAAACACAATGACAAACTAAAAGTTGTAAAGGCAGTTTTAGAATGAACTGAAACGAAACCATTGCTCAGATTGAGCCGTAGTGATGATGATGTGAATTGGTCATCAGACGTTGACACAGATAGTGAAACAAATGTATACGGTACTGTACAACCGAATAATCAGATTTTCATTTTAACCTTTTTCTTAATTAGTGACCTGTTTTTGCTGCTACTTAACTTTTTTTGAATTAATTTTAATTGACTTGTTTTTTTTAAGATTTGCTTCCCTGAATTTCTTCATTGTTCCTCTGAATTGCTTCATTTCTTTCCTTAAACGGCACCCAAACAAGAAATAAAATGAGAAGTGAGTGACCCAACAGAAGACCAACTACGTTAGGGACTCAAACTCCAACCAATTTCAATCCAAGCACTCCTCTAATTAGGCAAAGTCTTGTTATTAATTAAACTTGTTCTTTAATTCCATGGCTTGTTACTGCGCTCATTGTGCAATAGCATACATTTCTGAAATTGTTGATTTTCTCTTTTCTAAGATCACTGTTAAAATGTTTTGTGGACCTGAGCAGATCAACATTCCTGTGATCTTCATCTTTCTTTATTTTCAGATATTGGACACAGTTTGCTGGTCATGTTTTGGCTCATTTTGTATCTCAATGTTGTTTGTCTGCTAATTAATTGAAAATAAACAATTAAGGGGTCTGAGTCTTCAAGAGCAAGTCAATTACAATTAATTCAAAAGAAGTTAATTAGAAGCAAAAACAGGTCACTAATTAGGAAAAGGGTTTGAATGAAAACCTGCTGCCACTATGGCCCTCCAAGATCGGAGTTTGAGAACCAAATTAATATTCATGACTGGGGCTGGGCCTTCAACCAAAACAAAAAAAAAAAGTATATAAATTAAAAAGTTGTAAAACCAGTTTCATAAGAAACTGAAACTGAAAAATGTGTTTTATCAAGTGATAATGATAACAATGTGAATTGGTTATTTGCCATTGACATGGATAGTGAAACTAATGCATATAGCACTGTACAACCGAAGGCCCATAATATGCCTGGAGACCTTAATCACATAAAGCTGCGGTGTGTACTTGGTAAATAGGAAAAATGATAGCGATCAAGGACAATGATAGCGATCAAGGACAAGAAAGATGTTACCCCCCTAAGCACTGCCCTCAAGGTAGCAGCTGACATGCTTGGGAGGGCAAATTTTGAAGTCACTAAGCAGCCTACAATAACACAATGGCCTTGCCCACCATGCAGATCAGGCACTGACATTTTAACCTCTCATGCTTAAACAACAGAAAATAAATTATAAGAAGAGTGCACAAAGAAACACACTTCTGCCGTCCCAATTGTAGCGTCGGGCTTTGGGTTGGTGACTGTTTCAAAACATTCAGCATTACACAAAGGATGTGTATTAAATCTGCATCATTACTGCAACGGACAGCAGACATTTCTTTCCTTAGAAATACCTTTTGGTATTTCCATGTTTCTGTTATACATGAAAATACTTTTTCATGTTGAAAAAAAATAAACATTTTTGGCTTGTTTTTTCAGGCGTAAGCATAATGCTAAAAAGATTAAAATGTAAGAATATTGCAAGAATATGTCACCGATTTTCTCAAAAAAATTGATGGAGGATGAGGAAGAAAATTCTCATGGTGTAAATCCTTTCAGCCCTGCTCGGCAACCTGAACAAAAAAAAAAAAAAAACAGTAGCCTTGTTGTTGATCTCACAAAAGCCTGACTCCATCTCTACAGAAGCTAGGAATAAATCCCAATCAAAAAAACAAAAAAAAAAAGGCAAACTATGAAACATGGTAATAAAGTCATTAATCCAAAATGTTTTGTAAGGTGTTAAGCTTACAACATAACTGTGTCATCTGCTGCTATTATTTTTGTAATAATGTTTAAAGAATAAGTCACTAGTGTGTGCATGCTGGACATGATAAGTCACAGGAGCCTGCATTTTCCCGTGTGAGTAACACCATAGCAGTGCCACCACAGTAGCTCCTAACAGAGAGGGCTGCAGGAGTGCTGCCAGCAAAAGCTTTTTAAATAAAGATCTCAAGCGCAAGGTCTTTTACTTTGTGTTTTCACACCTTAGTTTAGAGATGCTCTCTGCAAATCAAGTATAAAGTTCACCTTCTTTTAAAAGATTTCCTTGGAATTATACCACACCCTGTAGTTAAAACTATTGTTCTTGCACTCATATGGGTTTTCGCAAGCAATTCCAGTGTCTCACTTTTCTTGATATGCATGTTAGATTAATTGACGAGTCTACATTGATTGAGTGCTGATGGATTAGGCTCCAGCTTTCAACAACTCCTGAATTGGATTAAGCTGAATTGGAAATAGAATGTAAGAGTAAGTCAAATGTTTTAAAACGGTACACACAGAACAGTTTGTTTATGTCTCATAAGTTAAGATTTCTATAAAAATCTGTTAAGAAATGTGATGTTTAATCAAGTTAACATAATTTCAGCCATATTACCTTTTGTCTTCTGTACCTAATATGAGCTGCCTGCTGGAATAAAAAGAATGTATTGTATTGTCGATTGGGACCTGCAATTAAATCTCTGTGTTCAGTCACTTTAAAATGATGGTATTACTCTTGAATAACAGGGATTTTGTATTTGCTTACTTACAGAATTAATTAGTGAGAGTATGGATATCATCTTATTGTATATTGCTTTTTCATGTGATATATTTCATGAACATTTCACTAAGGATCCATTTTGTCCTAAACCACAGGAATGCCAGACACACATGTACTGTATATAAGGAATTTAAAGGTGCCAGGTGATGTACCAAGATGTTTTGGACTATGACAGGTAAACTGGAGAATACCAAATTTTTTACACTAAGGGAAATAAAATAGATTTTGGGTGCCATAATGCTGAGCCTCACATTTATATAATTTTTTTCTTGAAATTTCTAATTGAATGCAGAGGTGATTATACCAAATAAAACCTCTGTTGAATGATAATATATGTGAATTCATAAAGAAGCTACATTCTGTAAAGTCTTAGAGGACAGAGGGAGCAATTACTGTATATAGCGTAAGTATGCTGGCAATGTGTGTCAGACAAACAGATCTCGCTAGACAGTGCAGGCCTTTGAAGTGAATTCTTCAGCTACGTCTGAAAGCGGTAAAAATGAGTGATCAAAGTATCAGAAATGAAGGTTTGAGGCATTTTCAACCTTTCTAAAAAAGTGAAGGGTATGGTATGTGATTTTCATATTGTGTGATTTATGAAAAGGCATCTTATCGGTATACAGTTAAATGAATGTAGACTGCATAATTAATATGCTGTAGGAAAAAGAAAGTTTACATGAACATTATTTAATTGAGTAAGACAGAAAAAGTGTCTTATAGCATGAAACTAATAGACTGGATTCTAAGCAATTTGAATATTAATTTGTGTGAAATTGCTTTCATTATATTACCCATAATGAAAGATGCTATATAAAATAAGAATAAGCAACTGAACACATTAAACTGATATTCTTTAATTTTGTTTTTACTTTTTATTAAAATATTTTTTTCAGAGAAATCAAGACCTAAGCTGCCACAGAGTGTTCTTGGTACTGTATTAATGAAAACAATGCTGGATATGTCCGAGAAATTCTTTCAGAAAAAAACGTTAACCAAAATGTTGAGACATAAGGACTTGGAACAGCAAGAAGACTGCATAAAATCTGAGCTGATGAAAAGCAGGGAAAGTGATAGAAGATGGAGGGCTAGGGAAGGACCGCAAGACCTTTAGGGTAGTAAGTGGTGGCATATTGTCAGTATCTGGGGTGGCTGGTACTATTTTTAACATTGAGTTTGTGATATCACGTTGAACTGAGAGAAGACCATATCTGTCCCACCCAAACCCTATGGGGCAAGCCCACAGCTCCAGAGTTGAATGGAACTGGGTCTTGCTCTTTTAGCATGGACCACTTAGAAGAGCTGCTAATAGGGCAACGGTTGTAGGACACAAATGACTACAAGAGGACACTAACCTGAAATATTTGTAGCCAAAGCTTTGATCAAGATTCTTCATCTGTGGGGTGTTAAAGAGAAGGTAATGACTTGTAAGGAGAGTCTGGAAAAAAGCTCAGTGTGAGGGAGAAAAAGAGAGGCCATGATTAAAACTTAGAGGGAAAGACTCATTTAAGGTAAGAAAGGCAGTGTTGATGATACTGCACAAGTCGGCAAGAGGGTTAATCACCTTGCCTGGAAGGCATGAGTTCAAACACCAGTATAGGATGTCTCAGAATGGCAGCGGTAATGTGCTTTGATAGATAGATAGATAGATAGATAGATAGATAGATAGATAGATAGATAGATAGATAGATAGATAGATAGATAGATAGATAGATAGATAGATAGATACTTTATTAATCCCAATGGGAAGTGTCTGTTTACTTTATGTTCTCCCTTTTTACGCATTCAAGTGAAAGTGTTACACCATGAAATGACTTGATATTTCTTGCCCAAATCAATGTGCTGTGGTTCAGTTTCTTTTAAGTCCTTATCTTGCTCTTTTAAGGACTTTTTTAACCTTCCAAGGGTTTCTTATTACTGTATATACTCTGGGATAAGTCCTCCCACGGATAAGTCAGGACTTGATTTTATCGTATAATTTCTGGTATTTTATAATGTCGGTCGTATAAGTCGAATGCGGAAAACTCACGCTATTGGTCCAAGAGATTATGATATGCTAATGCCCACCTGAGATAGTAACCACAGAGCACACTGCCTTTTTTTCTATGTGGGTGCGGCAATGTGCTGTATCAGTGCGTCATGCTCCTAACCTCTCTCTCTTGTGCCTATGTGACCACACAGTAATACCCAAACTATTCTGAAACAACGTTTGCACTGATTTGTGTTTTTTGCATCTCACACCCTCATACACCTTTATCGTAAGAGCATCCCTTATCTGCGATGGAGCGTTTGATCAGAAGAAAATATGAAGCTGGTTTTAAATTAAATGTTGTTGAAGTAGCGAAAGAAATCGGTAACTGCGCTGCTGCAAAAAAATTGGATGCGTCTGAGAAACTGAAGCGAGATTGGAGGAGGCAAGAAGATGTAAAAAAAAAAAATGTAAGTGTCCCATTTTTGAACGGGTGTATAAGTCGGGGTCTGATTTTATGGTTGACTTTTCGGATTTCAAGACCTGACTTATACTTGAGTATATGCAGTATACAGAATTCAATTTTACCATTGGCTTTAGGTTTTAGTTTAAGTATGGTCCTATTGATTTAGTTTACCTTCATGTTTTCATTTTCATAGCCCAAACCACCCTTCCTATTCACAGATCACTCAGTGTGTGTGGTGCCTCTGATCAGAAGACTGAGCCCCCCCCCCCCCCCCCCCCACCCCATAATTCAAGAGCTTCACTTGACAGTCAATTGCATCACATGTTTTTGTTGCTTGTTTTTTTGACCTGATCATACTCCTCCCACAACCCTAGTCTTAACCACATAGTGTAACATATAACATCCCCGATGTATCTCCTCAACTCTAAAGATACGTAGCTTGAGTTTATTGTGGATATTGCTGTTTAATGAATCGTCAAATTGTCATTGTTGACAGTCACCACTTGTGATAATTTTCTATTAATGAGCAGAGAGATGGCTTCAAATCAATACCAGTCAAGAGCACAGAAAAGAAAAAAGCAAAAGCATGAAGAAGCATCATGTTTTGATGTGTTTTAGAAATCTTAATTTGTCTAACGTCCAGTAAGCTTGCTAATGTTATATCAATTGACACTAAACTAAAGCTAACGGTTTACCGTAGTAACAATGGAGTAACAATAGCAGAATATTCCACTTAGGACCCCGGTTTGGCTATTGGTGGCACTTTTCACAACATCATTGTGTTCATTGTCACAAAAAACAACGTCCTGAACTGATGACATCATAACTTTTTTGGTTTAAATACTGTGCTGATGGCACAATTCACAATCCCTTAGTGAATTAAAAACTCTGACAAAGAAAACTAGAAGAAATCTCTAATTTAGGTTTATAAATAGCAAAGGATTATTTGACATGGTGGTTCATGTTTCTGACTTTAACTTTGGCTATGACTTTGCCATATTTTGATTCTCGTGCTTTCTCAGTTTTGACCCTGCTTTGTCCTTACTGTTTTTGTTTACATAATACACTGTTTTTTATTAGGAAGCCTCAGAGGTAAATCATACTATTCAAACAACCAAAATGAGGTTCCTGCCTACAATTTTTGTGTTTGTGACAGGGTGAGGAGTTTAGCATTACAGGAGTAAGATGGAGCAGAGCAACTGCTTCTATAGATCAAGAACTGTCTGCTGAGGTGGTTTGAGTGCATAACTAGGATATCCATAGTTGTCTCCAAATAAAGGTATATCAGGGACAGCTCACTAGGACAAGACCTATGGAAAGATCCTGGATGTGCTATAGGAAGTATATTTCAAAGGTCAGGAAGAGTGGAAGGAATTTGCTAGGGACTGGGTGGCCTGGTCTGTCCAGCATGGCATTACCAGTGCATGGAGTGAAAGTGAAATGAATCTAATTTTATTCTAATTTTAAAAAATTGCTTATATTTAAGTATTAAATTGAATTTATATGGACATAACATACTAAAAATTATTTTCAATTGAAAATGTTACCAATATTTTATATCAATTTATTTGGTATTCAGCCTGATACTTTTATCAAAAACATTCTCAGCCAAGCAAGATTTATTTTAATATCCACTTTAATTATTACTGATTATTCCTGTTAAGTACATTAACATATGCATGTTCTACAGATGAATATTAATTTTTAAACCTTGGGTCAAGGTTAGATTTTAATTTTCTTCTAAGCCTTAATTTTAGTCCATGCATACTTCATTGTTTTTGAGAGGTTCAGAGAGGAACTGGAATTGATTTGCAGGGCAACATCTCATCCTGCAAAATGGATTGCACTGGTTAAAAATACTTGTAATTTTTTAGTATGTTATTTGCTACTTGAATTATCATATATCTGTTATCTTATGTCTTATTTATCTCTTATTATGTACATCGATCTGCATAGATTTTAAACAGTACTTAGTCATTATTAGGTAAGAGAGCCAAACCATAGCAAAAACATATTCTCCATACCATTGTAATAAAGCATGTGCTGTCCAAAATAAACCCCTTCCCAGAAAGACACTAATCCAAGCAGAATCATTTACAGGATACACCTTTTTTTTTCTATGTAATTATACTATAAGATTTTTAATTTTTGTTTGTTATGAAGAATAAAGTCTCTTTATTTGAATCTAAAAACTATTCTATTAAACATTCTCTAATTGAAAGACTATAATGTTTGATAAACTGCATGACCTTTTGCAAGGTTGCAATCTTCTAGATATCATAAATAAACTTTAAAAGCAAATAAACAAATAATAGAATGTAAGCTAAATAAACTGTGGTGTTGATATCAGCCAAAGTGTTTTATAAAAAGGGGCAATTATACTTACTGAAAAAATATAATAAATTATGACTACTTCAAACAATGCAAATACCACATTTATTTCTTAGAAGGTATACATTTATCAATTGTGCTATTAAACTGAAATGTATTACAAAATTGAATGACAAACTGCATATAAATAAGCACATTATTCTTGCCCTTGATTCATAGATATGGACATTTTTTTCAATAACATAAAGGAAGAGGCATTTGAAAACAACTGCATTTGATTTTTATATATACTGTTTTTCTTAGTACATATAAATCAACATGCTGCATTAATTTAGAAAACCATAAATCTACAAAACTATATTTCAGACAGTGAGAAGGTGAGAAAGAGCAGATGTTTCTATATGTATGCAAAAACATATTTAATGGGAAGTGAATAAGCTTTTTATTACCAGAAGCAAAAGTACAAGTAACGTTATATTCAAAACAATAGGAAAATTAATTTCTATGATATGTTACTGTCACATTCTGTCTTATAAAAAAAAAACAATGAGTACATGTAATATTATTCAGTCCTTAGATCATGAGTCAACATTGCAGTTCCTGAAGAGTTTTTGCTCTAACCTGGATTTTTGTAATACACTACTATTGAAACATATTATATTTCTAAACAGAGTCTGCATACTAAAACTAGCCTCAATAAATCTTTTGTAAGCTTAATTTTGCCATGAATAGTTTATGATTACAGATCTCTTCAGTGTTTTTCATAAGAAGACTGTCCCATTAATACTGTTGTTCTGTATATTATAGTCAATATCTAAAGCTTACAGGTAGATAAATCATGATAAACTGAATGCTAGTACATAAAATACAGTATTGCTTGTCAACCTCTGTAGCATATGAATTTGCTGACTTTTACAACCTATTTCAGAATAATTAAGGCATTCATCTCTAACCCAGGAACCCTGAAATTATAATATAAAAGAAAAGCTAATAGGTAGTTCTGTACTAAACATAATTTTGGAATATAAATGGTCCTATTAATCAAACACTTATAGGAATATAAATGTTCTAATGACTCAAACACTTCTAAAGGAGGGTCATAACTCATTTAATCAATTAATGTGGCTACAATTAAATCCAATGTTTTAAACTCACTTACTACTGAAGCCCGGCAGTCTGGTTATCCTTTGGAATTATACATAATTAGTAGTCAATAGGTGTAATACAAACTTAAAAAGCCAAAAATAAATAAATAATCAGTCACTAGTTGGAGCACCAGAAAATAATTAAGATGCATCAGGAATAAGTTGAAGGTCTGGTATGAGGTGATGTACTTTCATTTATCTCTGTTGCTTTGATGTTTGCACTTTCATTCTTCTATGTATTATAACTTACTTTGTAAGTCACCTTAGATAAAGGTATCTGCTAAATAAATAAATGAATTAATGATATAATAATATATATCATGAACATGATTTGGCATCACTGACCACATCATAAATAAAAATTACTGAGTTTTCAAATAGTGAAACAAACACCATAATGCCAGCTTAACTAGGACAAAAAACACATTTTATTGTAATCCTCATGGAGCCAAGTATTAGACCCTTGCCTTAGATCATAATTTCCAAGGTGCTCATTGTGTAAAATTGATTTAATGGCTGCATGATTCATGTCATTATTAGTATCGTATAATAATAAATAGTTATTTTACCTGCATCAAGAGTTTACATAGTAAAAGTTAAATGATCTGACACTATAAATGTAGTATATGTCCGACTGAACATGAATTATCAATTTTTTTTTTAAAGTTAAATTTTAAAAGCAAATTTTAGAAATGCAAATCTTAAAGCTTTTAATTATGGATTTTTTCCCTCCATTTATCAGACACAGGGAAACAACAATGGGATATATATGGCAATACAAGATATTACAAATTTAACACAGATTAATAGCATTTGATTGGATTTAAGAAATGTGGTACTGTAGTTAGGGCAAGGACAAGATGGCATAACACCAAATTTTTAAACAAGAATATAGCTCATAAAGAATCAGAAAACAAAATCCAGATATTCAAGGTAGAGCTTGTGTGGTTAATGGCTTGAGCAGTCCTAAAGCTGCTTGAAAATACATCAAGTAAGAACTCTGACCAGCCGCATCAGCTTTAATTAAGTTAAGGACAGTAAGTCAAAGCAGAGCCTTACTAACTAAAAATCCAAATAATGTGTTGTATATTGTTGCTAAATAATATGAATATTGTTTGAGAAATGTGTGTGTTGTTGTTCACTTGATGATGCCTTGAGGTTCATCCATTGTTTAGATATGAAATAGGTGAAATAAATTTCCAGACCTTCCAGATCAAATCCACCAAATTTTATTTTAACACACCGCTTGTATAACATGCCAAAATAACGGCCTGTTTTGAGGCAAGGACAAACTTGACTTGGCATTAGCCAAGTATAAAATTCAGTAAAAAGCATTGTTAAAAAATCATATCTTTCCCAAAGAATTCTTTAGCTTTTAATCATCTTTCTTCTGAGTCTGAGCAAGGACTATAAGAAAATTCTTTTAACCAGTAATAAAGATCTAACTTCCACTATTCTCACCACTAACTCAAATGTTATCCATTTTAGAGAGATAGAGATGGGCTGTTGACAGAATATTGCACAAAATGTCTTATAGTGCTTTCTGCATTTGATCCAGAAAAGAGGTTTTTGTACCAAATGAACATCCATGCCATGTTTTACAGTTGATGTTTCCGCAGGTCTTGGTGCTCTTTTGTATCATTTCTCAGGATAACTAGGGATGCCTACCATGTGTTATTACCGTTAGCTCATGTAAGCAGAAGATATTTAAAAATATTTACTGAAAGTGCAAAGGCAGACTTAAAACAGGTACAAAATACTGTTTAAATGAAGAGTAAAAATAATGGCCACAATGAAAACAAACCCAATAAAAAAGATCAAATGACAGTGTTGATGATTTTCCTACCTTCACAGAAATTATAATGAAAGAGGCAAATTTCTTCCGAGCAAATACTGAACAAGACTTTGCGTGTACACATTTAAGTGGGAGCAGCAGAAGAAAAGGGCATCATAAAAAATACCCTGTAATTTACAGGCCGTAAATAGAAAACCAGATCCCCTACAGCCGTTTTATTTTACTCACCTGTGAAATCTGATGCTTGTCATTTAAAGTCTGCCCAACGAGTAGCATGATTCATCTTGTTATCATGTCAGTTAAAGATTTTTCATATCTAGTAAACATTGCCTCTTACTTAGTCTCATTAATTTATACTGAATGCATTGCTGTATGTTTTTTGAAGCACCATTTTCATTCTCTAAAGGCAAAATAAGTACTAGATGGCATTGTATTATTTGGTATTAATATTGAAAAACTGTGAAAATTAATATTTTTAGTTCAAAATACATTTTTATCAGTCCTTTTAATATGTTAATTTTAATTGCACAAACTATTTTTTATACATTCTCCTGAATATCTATTTTAAATCAGACTTAAATGCAAAATATGGCTGCAGTGCAGGAGATACTTAAAACATGTGATGCTTTATGCAGCACCCATAATTGGCCACCTTACCCTGTCAATTACTGTCAAATACATCCTAATCAGGAAATTGTATAATTTCACTATCCCTAAAATACACAAAATGTAATAAATGAAATATTCTTAATATTCAAGGTTATGGAGGTGCTGAGTCATGTGATAAAAGTTGTGTTGAGTACTCCAGAAAAGATGAATTGCAGAGGAAGGTGAAAGAATGGGGAAAGGCCTTGGAAGGAAGAGAGTTGAAGATAAATAGGAAGACGACAGAATATATAAGGTTTAAGGATGATCAGGATTCAGAGGTTAGCTTGCACGGTAGGCTATTGAAAAGAGTGGTTAAATGTAAATGTGGTAGCCCAAAATGGAAAATTAGATGTAGTGATAACCCATAAAATACAGAACGGATGGAGTAATTGGATGATATCAGGAGTATTGTGTAATTGAAAAGTTAAGGTGAAGGATAAAGGGTTTAAATACAGTGGTAGGACCAACAATGATGTATGGAACTGAGACATGGGCAGTATAGGGAGCACTGGAGAAAAAGTTAGATGTGGTAGAAATGTTTAGATGGATGTGTGGAGTTACAAAAAAGGACAGAATAAAAAATTAGACAATCAGAAATACAACAAAAGTGGGAGATACAGTATATCTAAGAAAGTACAGGAAAGTTAGTTGAAGTGGTATGGTGTGAATATACCACAATTAATATGTGGGCTAAAGAGTTTTGGGAATGGAAGTACAGGGGAAGAGAAAGTGAAGGTTTCAAAGTGGAAGTGGATGGATAAACTTAAATAAGATCTTAAGGAAAGGGGTTGACTGGTGAGGAGGTGTAGGACCAAGCTGCTTGGAGAAGATTGATTAATCACATCTACCTTAAAGTAGAAGTGGAAAAGATAAAGAGGAATAATAATAAGAAGAAGATATTTGTATACAGATCATATACTGTATTTGCTTCCTTTGAACATCTGTACCTAAAATATTACTTACCTTTTTCTGCATACAAGTTACCTTTTCTAAAAGAAACCCAAACAATACTGCAACCTTTCCATCAATATCTACTGTAGAAATTATATTTTCCAGCTGTAGTAAAGATGCAGGTACAAAAACAGTCTAATCCAACATAAACATCCACAAGTGTTTATTCACCTCTGCAGTGTGACCTACTAACCACACTTCACTTTGGAGTGGTCAGAGGTGGACTAACTGAGACACATTTCTTTTGATATTATGTATTTAATATAAGGCCTGTGAATCTTTCATATTAACAAGTACTTTTACCATCAGGAGTCAATGTGCCACACTACACAGAGATGAATCACCCATGTACTGATGTTCTGTAAGTGTTATGAAGACCAAAAGAAGCCTTTGTTAGGGTCTTGTTACATAAGGTTAAATAGCAATAGATGCATTTGTACAATACCTAAACTAAAGTGTTCACAAATATTCTGCAAACAAAGAAAAGCCATAAGTTTTTTTTTTCATTTCTTTAAATGAAAAAAGTGCAAAAGTGGCCATACTGTATATTCTGTATAAATCATTTAAAGCAAATAGAATCCAGAATGTAAGGAGAAACTCACTCTGGCTAAAAGCATTTGGGCTTTGAAATATACAGTATATTGTGTATAATAGATGTAGTAATACTGAAACTATTGCCAAGAGGCTAAAAGTTCTGAAGTGTAAAATGCAAAATTGCCAGTTCCATTACCCACAACCAGCATAAAGTTATTTCAACAATAACATAAAGTGCAAGTAAACTAAATGTAGAACAAAAAAAGAACTCTGCACACTTGTTATTTGGTAATCACTTTGAATAAATTTGCTTCTGCATGTACTGTATCTTGCTATAATTTTAATGTAATTCATGTAATTCAGAATAGAATAAAAAAAAATCACCTTTTTTTGCGGATCAGAGTTTGTGCAATACCTGTTTTTAATTAACCTAATGATAACCTCAAGCCTGGCCGCCCACAACTCCAAAAGCATCCTCTATGCTGGAAAATTAACAGATCTGCAACAAATAACACAGTGCTGACATTCAAAATGACATGTCCATGCTGCAGTCATTTATTACCTTCACATGTTTGTTATACTTTACAAAGAAGCAATGATGTTGCAATAAATCATGTAATCAGTGTTTTCATGACTCATTTTCCTTCTCATTTTTATTGCAGTTGATCTGAAGCTTTCTTGGAATACTAAGTACTCAAGCTCCTTGAAGTGGTAGTAGAGTGTGCTATGGAAAGTGAATGCCACTCACTAAACAGTTTAAATCAAAAATTAAAACATGCCTTTCAGAAACAAATATGAACACAGGTAAAAAAATCTCAAAAAGGTAACAACTACTGTTTGATTATATTCTTTTCAATATCAAGCATATGTTTACTGTCTTGAATTTAACATTTATACTGTAGGTAGTTATATCCTTTGGCACAGTAGTTAGTACTGGAATGAGTGTTTTGATTCTGGAAATGCCGACATCTGGGTGTTCTTTGCACATTCTACTCTGTATTCTGAAAAGTAACAGCAATTAAAATAATGTTGCCTAAATGGTTATTGTTTGTGAGCATTTGATTTTTTTCCACCTTTCTTAATATGATGTGTAAGTTAAATATGAACTATTTTTATGCAAACTTTCAGCTTTTTCCTTTCCTTATGTTCTCTGCTGATACAATGTAAAACAATACCCACTGTTTAAAAGAATGAAAGAGGCAGCACAAGAGCATCTTTGGAGACCCAAACTTTGAAAGGCTAATGAGGTTTCAAAGATGTAGGCACAACAGGCACCACTAGAGGGAGGATCTAGCTTGGTGACCCTATAGCTAACATGGGTCACACCAGACCACAACAGGAGGACATGCTTTGGATTTTTCAAACTGCACGTTCTCTTGTACATAAGACTGTATATACAGACTCATTAAAAACATTTGCCTCTTTCCTGATTTAACCTAACTCTCCTCAAATAAAATAAAATCAAAGTAGTAAAGAGCACCAGAGTGAACAGATAACATATTTTATTTATGTAATTTATTAAATGAATGAACAAAATTATCCAAAACAAAATGGCACTTTTTTTTAAAGTAATTCTATCCTCTTGCATTAATACTAAACATTTCTTATAATTTAGTATCATACTTTCACATCACTATATGGAAAGGTTAGCCAATTGAATCTTGTAGAGATGCATTAATTAACAAGCTCTAATAGGTTTCCTAACTTGCTTGAGATCCTGCCATGGCAGCTCTATTGGGTTTAGGTCTGTATTTTGTTTAGTCAGTGGAAAACTTTAGTTTTGCTTCTTTTCAGCCATTCTGATAGGGACTTGATTCATGTTTGAAATCACTGTCTTGCTGCATGGCACAAATGCTTCAATTTCAGGTCATTGACAGATGATCAGACATTCTGATACAGAGCAGACCTTATGGTTCCTTCAGTTATGGTGAGCCATACAGGTCCTGACACTAAAAAGTATTCCACACCATCACTCTACCGAAACAATTTAAAACTGTTGGTATGATGCAGACACCAGATATAATACAGTATATTCTATATCATCAGAATATTCAAGTTTTTTTCTATCTATCCACAGAACATTCTCCCTAAAGACCCCATTTATTTTCTTCTTGGTTAGCAGTGGTTTTCACGTTGCTGATCTCCAATGAGCCTATTTTTTGAAAAGTACTTTTGTTGTGGGATCATGAACACTGCAAGTCAGCATGTAGTTCTTTGGGTATTTGTTTAAAAACCTTTGGGATTCTTAAGTGGTTTTAGGCTGTACTTTTGAAGGACTTCCAGCAGGTTAGCTGCTTCTGGTGTACTGACTGCACCAGGTGGCAGTAGCTTTCCGTGGAGTTTGATTTAGTGGATGTAGCTAAGTCAAACATTTAAAGCCAATTGTCAGAAACAAAAAGACTGTTAGTTAAGCAAACTGTCCTCAGGACATGTTTCAAGAATCACTGTAAGAAAGCGCTGCTGGAAAATTTGATGGACAAAAATAAAAAGAAACATGAAACCATAGATCATGGTCAAAAGGCAAGGCAGAAAATATTTGTAAAAACAACAATGAATGAACAAAGAATGTTAAACCATGGACAACCAGGAAGTACAGAACGTGATCATGTGGCAGACACTTTCGGTTGACCTTACCTAGCAGTAACATAGCAACCATCAACATATACATTATCTCATAAAAGTGAGTACAACCCTCACATTTTTGTAAATATTTTATTATACCATGGTGAGGCCATGTTGCTTTTCTTATGGGCACCACCATTTTGACTGTTATTTGTAAATAATTTATTATATCTTTTCATGGGACAACACTGAAAATATGACACTTTGATACAATGTAAAGTAGTCAGTGTACAACTTGTATAACAGTGTAAATTTGCTGTCCCCTCAAAATATCTCAACACACAGCCATTAATGTCTAAACCGCTGGCAACAAAAGTGAGTACACCCCTAAGTGAAAAATGTCCAAATTGTGCCCAATTAGCCATTTTCCCTCCCCAGTGTCATGTAACTCGTTAGTGTTACAAGGTCACAGGTGTGAATGGGGAGCAGGTGTGTTAAATTTGGTGTTATCGCTCTCACACTCTCTCATGCTGGTCACTGGAAGTTCAACATGGCACCTCATGGCAAAGAACTCTCTGAGGATCTGAAAAAAAAGAATTGTTGCTCTACATAAAGATGGCCTAGGCTATAAGAAGATTGCCAACACCCTGAAACTGAGCTGTAGCACGGTGGCCAAGACCATACAGCGGTTTAACAGGACAGGTTCCACTCAGAACAGGCCTCACCATGGTGACCAAAGAAGGTGGTGTGTGTGCTCAGCGTCATATGCAGAGGTTGTCTTTTGAAAATACGTATGAGACGTATGAGTGCTGCCAGCTTCGCTGCAGAGGTTGAAGGGGTGGGGAGGGGTGTCAGCCTGTCAGTGCTCAGACCATATGCCGCACACTGCATCAAATTGGTCTGCATGGCTGTCGTCCCAGAAGGAAGCCTCTTCTAAAGATGATGCACAAGAAAGCCCGCAAATAGTTTGCTGAAGACAAGCAGACTAAGTACATGGATTTATGGAACCATGTCCTGTGATCTGATGAGACCAAAATAAACTTATTTGGTTCAGATGGTGTCAAGCATGTGTGGCGGCAACCAGGTGAGGAGTACAAAGACAAGTGTGTCTTGCCTACAGTCAAGCATGGTGGTGGGAGTGTCATGGTTTGGGGCTGCATGAGTGCTGCCGGCACTGGGGAGCTACAGTTCGTTGAGGGAACCATGAATGCCAATAAGTACTGTGACATACTGAAGCAGATCATGATCCCCTCCCTTCGGAAACTGGGCCGAAGGGCAGTATTCCAACATGATAACGACCCCAAACACACCTCCAAGGTGACCACTGCCTTGCTAAAGAAACTGAGAGTAAAGGTACTAGACTGGCCAAGCATGTTTCCAGACCTAAACCCTACTGAGCATCTGTGGGGCATCCTCGAACGGAAGGTGGAGGAGCGCAAGGTCTCTAACATCCACCAGCTCCGTGATGTTGTCATGAAGGAGTGGAAGAGGATTCCAGTGGCAACCTGTGAAGCTCTAGTGAACTCCATGCCCAAGAGAGTTAAGGGAGTGCTGGAAAATAATGGTGGCCACACAAAATATTGACACTTTGGGCACAATTTGGACATTTTTCACTTAGGGGTGTACTCACTTTTGTTGCCAGCGGTTTAGACATTAACGGCTGTGTGTTGAGATATTTTGAGGGGCAGGAAATTTACACTGTTATACAAGCTGTACACTGACTACTTTACATTGTATCAAAGTGTCATATTTTCAGTGTTGTCCCATGAAAAGATATAATAAATTATTTACAAAAATGTGAGGGGTGTACTCACTTTTGTGAGATATTGTAACAGTCAAAATGGTGGTGCCCATAAGAAAAGTGACATGGCATCCCTGGAGATTGTGGAAATCATTACTTGTTTTTAACATTGTTAAAAAGTTATCAAACACAAAAAACAAATATAACCATGGAAAACCTTGATCTTTAAATCTCATTAAACAAAGTCACAAAAATTTTTGAAGCTGGGGAGGAAGTGTTAATAATCAGAACAAAGCCTTATTATGATACTGGGCAGATCCACTATTGTTCCAAGTCTTTTTTCTATTTGGAGATCATGGCTGTCACTGTGGTTTGGAGGAGTTCCTGAATCTTAACTCTTTTAGGGCGGATGTCGACTTTTGTCGACAGGAGGGGTTGAAGGCGAATGTCGACAAAAGTCGACATCCAGGGATAGGGGGCGACAATCAGCTGTTAATGGCGACAAATCTCACTGTCATGTCACAGGCATTCCCTCTGTGCTTGGAGGAATGCTAGACTCGTTGACTCGGCAAATAAACATTGCGTGTGCGTGAGTTGCGAAATGTAAACAAAGGCAAGATGGCACCGACATGTGAAAAGGCAGCGAAGCAAGTGCAGAAAAGAAAACACTCGGCAGACGATGTTTTGCGCATTATCGCGGAGTCGGATTCTTGATTTTTCAGAATCTGACTTTATTGGCAGTGATCAGGAGATTGAGCAAGAGAGTTAGAAGCAGGCATCAGCTGATCAGACACCAGCCGATGCCGCGCCAGCGGATCTGCTGCCAGTTGAGTGCCTTCGCGCAGCCGATGCATCTACGGCAAGGTTTGCATGGGATAAATACACAGACATTGATCCGTTGAGAGCCGATCTGGCTACCGGAGTTTACAAGACAGCATGGCTTGCTGTTGGACACGACAGATCACCAGCTGCTGTACTTCAGGCTGCTCTCTCCTGATGCTGCTTTTCAGCTACTGTCAGACGAGACAAACGGGTAGGCAGAGATTTTTTTTGAATCGCGGGCTGCGTTTGCATCACATTCTCGTTTTTCAAAGTGGAAACCCACAACTAAAGACAAGATGAAGCGCGCTGTGGCATTACAAATAGAGATGGGACAGAACTGGTGATATAACTTCAGGGAGCATTGGTCCAAACGTGTTTTGTCCCCTGGTGGCTTAGGTACGTGCTGCTGCAAAGTTTTATTCACTTCTGTAATGAACAGAAGCAAATACCATGGGGTGAGCCAGGCTATAATGCCATACATAAAGTTCATAAAGTTTCAGAAGATGAAAAGAGGTGACAATACGGTTTTCATGCAGGCAGAAAACTTGGTGGCAGTGGCATGGCACGATGGCAAATGGGTGACTTGTCTCTCTACAGTACACACTAACAATATATGTGAGAAAGTGCAGCAACAGACAATTGAAAAATAGGCACCAAAGCAACACATATTGTAAGGAGTACAATGTGGCAATGACTGAAATTGGCTGCTTTGAGCGAGATCAGACTTTGCTGTGTAAAATGTATGTGATATGTATGTGAAATCATAGAGTATGCAGGCTCATACAACATGCAAGACAGTAACATTTGTCAAAAGTAAATATTTTTTGTTGATTTGATATGTTAAACAATTGCTTTGTGTTCTTTTTTAAAAAATGTTAGTTTTTGGAAAAATATTCAGCCCTGGGAGAAAAGAAACAAAAAAGAAATTAGCCCTAAAAGAGTTAAAATGACTGTGTTGCCCTTTCCAGACTGATATCTGAACAGCTTTTTTTCTAATTTCAAAATAAATTTTATTTGAAATAGCATTGTGTATTTGTTGACTCTTTGTGATGGCAACTTGAATCTGCTGAAAAGGATAAAAAGTAAGTGAACTTTATATTAAGCCGGGCTGGTTGTGTTCAATCAGCTCAATTAATCACTCCATTAGTTGGGTTGATTTAACTATGGGGTTCATACTTTTCACACTGTGCTAGTTGGCATCAGACAGCTTTGTTCATTAGATAAACAAGTTTAAAAAGTGTTATTTATTTACGGGTGCCTCCAGTGTCAGTCTGTGTTGGGTCGGCACTCATATAGCGTCTTTACCACAATGTTTACCGAAACACTACATATACATATTATGAATTAATCTGTATTTTTTTTGCTGTTTTTGTCATTTTTAAATTAGTTTTCATACTTTTATGTATTTTGTTATGTTTGTAATTATGTCCTGTTTCTTTAATTGCACCTCCATTCCATGTACTTTGGAGACTGGCACCCCAGGAGGCAGGGCCACCTTGATTTCACCACTCCTGAGTTCTTCCTTTGAGACCTCATACTTATTTAAACCAGAGCGAAGAGATTTTGTATAATGAGATTATTAGGTTTATTTGGAGTTTTGTAAGTATATCTTTTTATTTTTCTGGTTCTACTGACTTTCTTGCTCTGTCTTAAGGATTCTGTTTTTTGGATTGTAATTTGGATCTTGTTTGCTTTAGTGTTGCCCTTTAGGCACCTGCATAAAATTGCTTGTTTTTGCTTTTTTGAGAACTGTGTTGTTATATGCTATTTTTTTGAATAAATCTTGTATTTATAAAGATCCTGTTCTCCCTTCTTAATACAAGCCAGGTGTCTATGGTCAACTCCTGCCTTGTGCAGTGTTTTGCTATTGGGACTTTTCTAGTTATTTTGTAAGCTTTCCGGTTCTCCTTGTTTTGGGCCTGCAGAGCACAATCCTGCAGAGTGAAGTTAGGAATACGCTGGACTGGGTGAGCATTATGTGGACAGCTCAGCAAAGGTCCTGGGCTGCAAGTTTGGACATTTGCTTGTGGAATCATTGATATTTGGGTTCAAACATGTAGTGTTTGTGTTGCAAAGATATGCTCACAAGTATCTTCTTAATTACTTGAGCAAGAGAAGGAAAAGCTTTTAAGCTGCTGTAAACAGTGTGATTCCTGGTGATGCTGTTATGAAAGGTTTGATTAAAATTTTATCTGCCTTTGCTGTTATATTGTTCTGATCTTTAAAATACCACTTCTGGGTTTTGAGTATGTAGATTTCAATTTTGATAATAATTTCCAATTTTAAAATGTATTCAAATTAGTTACATTATTTGGGCGTCACTTCACAAGTCCATTTTGTTTAGCATGGGTTGCCTAGGACTAATCTGGAGGATATGCCCATGACGTTACCAGTGCAGTAGGATAGAGGATAGTGCAACGTACTTCCTAGTATCTGAGATTCTGGATAACTATATTGAGACTTTGCGTACAAATTTTTTCTGTCTAGTTTTTCCCGGTATAAGAACTCTACCTTCAACTTCTGACTTTAATCATCAGGTATCAACCTTTGCATAATTATTTTAATTACATTTCCTTTTAAATCTGCCATGTCCCAACAACAGATCTCAGCTGTGCTCAGTCTGAATTTACTCCCTGCAATATTTTAAAAACATATTTAGTAGAATCCCTTAATCTTAATTTCATAACCTCCTGTTTGCCATCACATTCCTAGAATATGTCTGCACATCCTTCCTAGATGTTAATTTATAGATCTCTTGTGTGCACAGTATTCCATATTTAACCTCTGTAAAGATACACAAAAAAACTGGAAAAGGTTTGGGGAACCAACCGTCCCCTATATTATACAGCGTACAATGCAAAATAACAGAGAAATTCAACAAATGCCTCCAGAGCAACATCTGGTTCTGTGTCCAAAACAGGGACAACTAAACACAAAAGGAGTCGGGTTTTTATAATAGCCAGTGAGGAAGAGGTGGGGTCCAATAATTGAGGCCGGATGTGACCTTGATAGGAGGTGTGGTTAGGCAAGGGAAGCAAGAAGTATTCTATGTTGGCTTCCCTTCAGGGGATCTGTAGGAGAAGGAGAGGAAAGGTTAGTGCACTGCTGTTGTTTTCCGCCCTCGGTTAAGCTCTTAGCCTGCCTCCCAAGCATACGTGCATGACACCTCATACGTCCCATATAAAGTTTAAGAACATATTAACTATTGTGAAGAAATTAGGCCATTCAGACCAATATAACTTGTAAGTCCATATTCACTTCAATTGACTTTTACCCCACACAGAATGCTTTAAAACCCAATGTCCTAGTAGACTGTTTGTTGTTGATAATGATAAGCCCATTAAGATTTCCATGCAAGCAACCAAACAAAAAACCAATGCTAATTTTTGTACTCATGCATATGATGTGGAGTTTTGGTTTAGACAGGAAAATATTTGTATTCCAAATTAATTTACTGGGTGATCATATGCTCAGCGGTGTCACTAGCTGGGTGTGGCAGGTGTGGACCGCACTGGATGACCCCCTCAGAGGGGAGTGACACAAAAATGACTGTTATGCATTGTTTCAGGCTAAAATCACCAAGGGAGTACAGATTGATGAAATGATCAAGTCTAATCAGGTTAAATTTACCAAAATGGGACACCCCCTCGCTTGATGATGTGGGCTGATATCTCCAACAGGGATGTTTCCTACTACCTGCTCTATGTGGGGATCTTATTCTGGCCTTGGTTACTTCACTGGGTTACACCAACTGTAGTGACGCCACTGCATATGCTCCCTGTGAATGTCTAGTTCACGATTTAAGGTTGTTTCTACTTAATCAGTAATGCTTAAACAGTAGTCCCCAGTTATTCAGATACAGGGTAGCATCTTCCATTTTTATTCCATGCACTTATAGTATTAATTTATTAATATTAATTTTGAATTAAATAAAATTCTTCAGAATTATCCATATTATAGTATCAAAATAATTTATGTCTGGCCTTAAAATGAAGTTTCATTTATAATGCAAATAAGCACTGCTGTTCTTCCAATTAACAAATAACATACAATTAAACAATATATGGTTATGTTTTTAAATATGTAGGGTAATGAAGACTCAATGCAGAATGACCTATTCATAATCTACTTCCAGTGCTTAATAATAAGTACTGTATAAGCCAGTCAAAAATCATAAATACCTCTTCTATAAACAATGGATTTGGTGTTTTTATTTAATTTCTTATTTTTTTCTTGGTGGTGTTCTCAGTTTCTAGTCTGTTCCATAATAGAATTACTGTAACCCCTGCCATTCGCTTAAAGGAATAAAATTCTGGAAAACAGTGCAGCTTTACAGCTGAGTCCAAGAGAATTAAGGCTAAGAAGATGGAAGACCTGGTTGAGCCTTATGTAAACAGCAATTATTTACCTAGTAAGGAAAAGGCAGAATGATGGTTAAATGGAGGCATTGTATAAAATTAAGTACAGTTGATGTGAAGTGGATTAGCCAGAGATTTTAATTCTCTAAGAATCAAATAAATAGGACGAATAATTTTGAATTTCTTTTCACAGGCACTTTGCAGAATGTTGATCGGTAGGTTACAAAATACTGCAAAAAACAAAATAACAACTAGTAACCAGAGAAAAACTCTTTGAGAAATGTCAACGAAATGCTAAGTATTAGGAATTGTGCATACTAAAAGAAAGAGTAAGAAAGTATTTCCTTTCATTGGATTCAGTCTGGATTATAACCAGTTGTGCAAACTAATCATTGTGCTTTCCTTACATGATGGGAATGATTTTAAAGGAATACCTGTACCTCAAAAAACATAAAAAAAACAGAGAACTACGACGATGGACCTAACCAAAAATACCTCAATTTACTAGATATCACAATTTATTTATTTATTTTTTTGTGTGTCTAACCACCCTTCCTTATTTCTTCCCACTAAGGAACTGTTCACTCCCTCACACCCTGTGGCTTAAATACCTCTAGCAACGGGCTGCTTTTTATGCTTCCATCTGAAAAAGTCACCGTTAATATCAGGATAGCCTTAGACTGACAAAGGAGTCTGTGTCTTGTCATTAAAACTTTAAGTTTGCTTAATCCCCCATTGTCTCTTTACTGTGCGAGGAGAAACCTGACTCTTCTGGCATGGGTAATCTACGAGAAATTTTAAATGGGGTCTATCTGAAGGGGGAGTAGGAACTTTACATCATTTAGTAATCCACTAATAACCAATATGCTCAGGACACATATGGTGTCTCTTTATAATTATTTTTGGGCGGTTTCTTTAGAAATCCAACGTTCTGGTCATTCTTTCCCATTATAATTATAACTCTCATATTCTCAAATATATACATGTTATGTTAATTGGCATTTTTAAATTGGCCCTGTGTGGTTGTGAATGCTGGTGTATGCACAAGATAGTCCTATGACGGACTAGCTCCTTGTCCAGGGCAGTTTTAAATTCTTGTGTAAAGTTTATATTTAGCTGATGCAATCATAAAAGGTGATTACAAAATATCAATATTTGTTACCACTGTTTCCAGGATATTTTACAGTTGGGGCAAATGCAGCTTATGTGACATGCCAGGGACTCACAGAGTCTTACAGATGAATACTGAACTGGCAGCCTTATGCTTCAAATGTCCAGACACTATACCATATTGCCTTTGATGGATGTGCAGGTTCTGTTCTCTAGTATAACTAATGGGAAGAATATTGGTTTCATTATCTATTGCACACAACTGATCTTCCATTATTTAGTGGCTCTTCAGAATTTGAAGATAATAAAGTTTAAAAGTCTGATGAAGATTACTATGTATGTGCCATTATGTTCCTGACCATGAAGTACAAAACAACAAAGTTGGTTTTTAGCTTTAAAAACTGTTAAATAGGTCATTCCTTGTACAGTTCTACTGCAAGCTCAGCACTGTTCATAACAGATTTTCATCTCTTTCTTACATTCATTTTCAAAACCCTTTGAGAAAAGAGCATGTTGTATCCTGTTATGCTTCAGAGGGCAAGTATGACTGGTAATACTATTAAAGGTTCGATTTTTATTAATGAGATGTACAGCTGGAAGACAGGAACTTGGCAAAAAAGAGAAAAGTTTATATAAAAACTGTACGCAACAGTGAAGTCAAAAATACAAGCATTCTGGATAATAGCTATAAGGAAGCACCTCAACCCCTCTCTAGTGTCACCATTACATCAGTCGCTGTTAGGCTCACAATATTCTCCTGCATGTGACTTGCGTTATGGTTGCACCTAAATTCATATACAATGCCTTCAGTAAATATTCAGACCCTTTTTTTTGCAAATTGCTCTGTTGCAGCCTTATACTAACAGATTAAATTAATCTTTTCCCTCATCAAGCAACACTCAATGCCTTAGAATGACAAAGCAAAAAAAAAAAAAAGGATTTTGGAAATTTTTGAAAGCAAAGGAAACGAAAAAAGTTACTAAAATAGATTTAATTCAGTCTTAGTGTCTAGAGTTTGTAGCACAAGTCCAGCATTTAAAACAAATGCTCATGCCCTTATATATTCATATAACTTTTATTACAAACAACAAGTAACTAGATACAATACAAATCGTCAAGGCTTCTATGAATACAAATGAACTTCATAACATGCAGTAATACTCCACAAACCAAAAAAACACTAGTGAAATGATGAACAGAAAAAAAAACTATAAACAAACAGTGCGACGATAACACAAAGCAAGTCAATCCAACAATACATTGTGAAAAGAGTAAAGAAAAAACGTGACAAGCCCCATTGTATCATAAAAACCAAACAGTTAAGGCACGGATTTCACTTCCTTACTGTGGACACCCAGTTCACCCTTGCTCTCCTCACAATCCTGCCTTGAGACTGCTTCTGGGCCAATTTATACAGGTTGGTGAATTACACTCACCTTATTCACAAACCACCTGTACTATTTAGGCCATCCATCTTTATTAACTCTTTGAGGGACGAATATTTTTTCCAATAAACTGGGTTTTCTGAAAAGCACAAAGAGCAATGGTTTCACACATAAATCAACATAAAACATCTGTTGCTATGTGCTGTGACTGCTGTTGGCACATGTTTGGCATCTCTGGTGGCAGTGGCTGCATTGGGACACTTCGTGGAATACATGGTGGGCCGGCTGCCTTGTTGTGTTCGCACAACAGGTGGGCGGAGCGGTGGCAGTCGCAGTGTGACACAATATGGTTTTTGCCTCTTGTCATCATAAGTGGTGGTCCTCCCAGGCGAACGCTGCTGTAGGCGCATCAGCTACATAAAAGTGTTCAGCACCACGATCAGCTGGAGACCGATCAGATGATGCTGGTACCTCACTTTCGTTTGAAATATCCATCTCCAGAGCATTTGCATCAAACTCAGAGTCCGACAAGTCAGAGTCCTATTCAACGAAATTACGTAAACAGGTCCACTGAGTATTTTGCTTTGCACATTCACTTTGGTCTCTCACCAGATGTCGATGCCATTTTAGAGGTTGTTTGCTCTTCACTACTCACGCACGACTAGGGAATCGAGGTTAAATCAGCAAAGCTATGTAACTTTTCTTCTAGGAAAGAGAGTCGAACTAAAACGTAATGGCGAGTTTTGTTGCAGTTTACGAGCTGATTACTGTCCTCTACCCCTGAATTTTGACAAAAGTCGACATCAGCCCTGAAAGAGTTAATCCTACAAGTTGTTCAATCACAATCAGTAATTTTGCTTTACTGTGTTCTGCCACCCAATGATAAAGACAAAAAAGCAAGCCCAAGATTGATATCAAAAAATCTTTAAACTGTGATCTCTAACCCCAAATACTAAACCAAAAATCCTTGCCAAGTTAATATACACAGAGAATTGTTATTTAGAAAAACACATACAGGAAAACCATGTTGACAAGTCTTTCAAAATTGTATCGGCAATCCCAGACCACCAGGAAGTGTATGAAATTGATCTTTATACTTTTAACCTGGAGATACCCTGCACTGTATGCTTCCTGTCGACTTTGCCTAACAGCAACATAGCAACCATCAACAAAAATTCAGCAAAATGGCAATGCCCAAGAGAAAGCAACGCTGCATCACAGTAGAATTCTACAAATTTTTAACACTATGAAAATTACTCATAAACAAAAAACACGTTAGAAATAGATTCCTTGGGCTTCAAAACCCTACTCAAGGCGTACAACTAATGGCAAATAAAAAAGAAATATTAGTTGTCTTTGTAACATACAGCTAAAGAAGCTTAACTTTACTAAGCCTAACTGTTGTAGTGCAAATTGAGCCTCAGCGGACTGTTATGTAATGAGAGGCATGAGAGATTCATTGCAATCTATCACTTCGGACACACACAAGATAAACAGGACTCGATCAGCTATTTAGTAAAATCTTCCTACATGGCTTGATAAATGGAGGAGGACACTGTGCACAAGCTGTTGTTTTAGGCAATTAAAGTTTTTAGTTTTACGTGTACATGCCACTTTCTGTTATTGTAATATTGCCTTCCATTTAAACTTACAAGGCGGAATTTTCAAGTTCCTAGTGAAATTTTCAACTGAGACACCCCCACAAGTCAGATTTCCGACTCTGAAACTTGGGGCTGGTCTTGCAAGTTCAAGTTTGTCCAACTTTGGATTATAATGTCAGTCCAAAATGTTGATGAACACTGCAGGCATCAGTAAAAGCTGTAGTATTATACAATTTATTAGCACTTCTGTCTATTTGTGTCTCATTAAATCAGTCATACACACAGTACCGTCCAACTTATATCTGTGGAAATGTTACTATGGTGTTTAAATGCACAAAAGGTTTTCCTGGAGGTGTCCGTATTGGTGTTCCAAATGTTTTACTGGAATGCAGTCAATTAGGGTGTGACATCATTCCCAGCTCATTCCATGGTTAATGGAATGTGTCATAAGGCTGCACTGTGAAAGAACCTTGCATGGTGCTGATTCTATTTTAGTGCGGCAGTGCTACTAGAATAGGTTTGACCCTTTTATCACAAAGCACAAGGTGAGCTACCACAGCTATGCAGATGACACACAGCTGTATTTATCGATAGCACCTGATGACCCTGATGCTCTTTGCTCTCTGATCCTGTATCTTACTTGTATTTCCAAATGGATGAGCAGTAACTTTCTCAAATTAAATAAGGAGAAAACAGAAATCTTTGTGATTGGTAGAAATGGATATCATGAGGGTATCTATATATATAAAATCCCTATGTGCGTCCAGGTGTCCGTGTGTGGGTGACTTCTGGTGAAGTGCGCATGCACGGGGCACGGTGCTATGCGCGATATTACTGTCAGAGAAAATTAGAGGCGTTTTACGGAAATACAAACCAGTATTACTGCGAGAGGAAATTAAAGGTACATAATACAGTGACGCATATTACAGCCACATACAAGCCAGTATTACTGTCAGAGGAGATTAAAGGCATATTACCGACGCGCATGCCTGTATTACCGCCAGAGAAAATTAAAGGTATATTACGGACGTATATTACAGACGTACAAGCCAGCGGACGTACAAGACGGTATCCTTCAATAAGGGTGCACACAAAAAGGCGAGCCTCAAAAGGACGACCTCAATTGGGCGCAGCGAATAAAGGCGTGCGTAAATAAAGATCTGCACCTGTTGCTCTTCACATATTCCAGAGCCATTTGAACTAAATTATCTACGCGCCCTTATTGAATAGAGCCGTACAAGACAGTATTACTGCCACAGAAAATTAAAGATACACAATACACGGCGGCAGCCCACGAACAACGGTCAGTTCAGCAAGTAAACATCAACAAAAGACAGGCTGAAAGAAAGAAAAATACGACCAACAAAAAGAATGAGGTCAAAGTCCCTTGCCATTTAATATAGACTGTTCCTACTAATGTTTATGCACTACTGTTCTAGCGCCCGTTATTGTAACAGGCTAAATGACTAGTTAGAAATATTAGGGTATTAGAAACTTGATTCCTTAGGTTTAAAAGTCAAGTTAGAGATAAAGAATTTAGGGGTAACTATTGACTCTGACCTACATTTTAAATCACATATTAATTAGATTACTATGACTGCATTTTTTCACATAAGTAATATAGATAAATTTGGATCTCTCATAACTTTGCAAGACGCTGAAAAATTAGTTTAGGAAACTAGATTACTGTAATGCTCTCCTTTTAGGACTACCGAAGGAAGACATCAATTGGTTACAGTTAGTGCAGAATGCAGCAGCAAGAACCTTAACTAGAAAAAGAAAATCTGAGCACATTTCACCAGTTTTAGTGTTGTTACATTGCTTACCTGTATTATTTAGAGTTGACTTTAAAATACTACTAATGGTTTACAAAGCCTTAAATGATCTCGCCCTATCCTTTGTTTTGGAATGTTTGTCCCTTTACACTCCAAGTCGTAACCTCAGATCTTCTAATGAAGGTCTGCTTATAATTCTAAGAGTCAACCCAAAAAGTACTGGTGAGGTGGCTTTTGCTGTTATGCACCTAAAATTTGAAACACTTTACCAATAGATATTCACAAGATTTATACTCTAGAATAGGGGTTCTCAAAGTTGGTCCTGAGGGCCAAGTGTGGCTTCAGGTTTTTGTACCAGCCATATTCATAATCAATGATTTCTGATTATTTTTTTCTGTCCATCCCTCATGAGCTTTATTAATGGAAGGAGAAAGGAGATTTTATTTGTTCATGTTTTTCTTATCACCTTTGATTTGAAACCACTGTAAATATTGTATACAGCTCCTGCAGTTATTTTTTGCTTACTTCTATTTTTATTTGTATTCTTGCAGTAAAATGTGTATATAAATGCAAGACATTGTTTTTGTAAATATATGTGGCACTTCAGCAATAAAAATACGATTCCAGATGCCGGAGTCTGAGTCTGTGCCCTAATACAATATTCAAGTAACATACTGAAAATTAAATGAAAAGAGATGTGTTTAGACAAAATGTGGCATTAACTAAATATGCTGTTCTTCAGTCATATTTCCTATTGTTTTTATGAGTTACTTACATCCATGAAGTTAAAAGTAGTTATATTACATTCTTAGCAATTGAAAGGAAAATGACTAACAGTAGTGATTAAAGAAAGAAAATACCTCATAATTGAATCGACATGTTCAAAAAATCAATATTGATTAATGTTAGAACATTGTTCAGGTGAGCAAGTTGAACTTTGGAAGAAGTGCCTGCAGATGCAAAGGAGAGAGGTATGTGGGAGAGAAACCAAAGGAACCTGAAAGCAATAAAAGAGTAAAAATAGCTGGATTAGCAATGTCTAGAATGGGTGACATTCCCTAACAGGTGGCCAGTATCTTGTGTTTTAATTTTCTTAGTCACACCATAGAAGCAGCCTTAACTAGGGCACTTAATAATATAGGGATATAACATAAGACATTCTATGGATTGCTTACTCTTATATTTGGATTTATTACAATAGATTATGTGTTTTTAATTTTGGACATTGAGACTCAAATGTATTTATCAGATCTATTACAGAATGTTTTATGTACAAAACATAGTATTACTTGTTTCTTAAATATAGAATTGGTCATACCTTTTATGAGGATGACTATGTCCAAAACAAATTTATAAAATACATTCCACACTATTATAGAACTGTTAGAATTAACACCTACTTCTTTTTCTATGCTTCACATATGCCCTTGTCCATTAGTGGAGAACTTGTTGAAAGGACATACCTCTGACTATATCATATTTCATTGCTGATTTTAGCATCACTGTTCTTCAATGTGCAGTGCCAGTAGAAATTACTTGTTAGTGCGTTACTAACTCACTATGGCTACTTGCTTTGCAGGGTTCTTGCCACACTATTTTTGATTAACTTGTACATTTACTTACTAGAATTTATGATAATTTATACTTACCTTGTACAAGAAGCTAATATGCAGGTATCGCTAACAATGATCTATTTTTCCTATCGGTATCTTTCTTTGTATTAGAAATCCTCAAAATATTCTTAAAGACATTACAGTTGAAGACAAAGAATGTCAATAAAGACTCGCTTATGAAAGGAAGTTCACAGAAATATTTTAAACAGTGTCATTTCTCAGCAAACACTGAATTAGTGGCTTATATCAGTATCAGTATTAGCAGCACTCAGGTGAAAAGGGTGGCCAGTTTCAGATGCCTTGATGTCCACATCAGAGAGGACATAATCTGGTCTAAACACCTCGACACCTTGTTAAAGATGGCATGACCACATCTTAACCACCACAGATGCCTCAGGGATTTCAGGTTGCCCTGTCAGTTACTAAAGAACTTCTAAACATTCAACACTGATAGTATTCTGACAGGAAGCATCACCACCTGGTTTGGAAACAGCATACAGCAGGACCTCCAAGCAGTGTAGAGAGTGGTATGGTCAGTTAAATGCATCACTGGATGTGTACTCTCAAACTTTCAGGACATCTGCACCAAGCAATGGTGGACCAGGGCAAAAAAAACTATCTATGACACAAGCCATCCCAACACTGACCTCTTATCTGTGCTTCTGTAAAGTAAATGATGCCACTGCCTAAAGTCCAATTTGGCGAGACTGAGGAGGTGCACATCTTGAATAAGGAAAATGTCTAGAACTACACAATGTGCTTTTGTATTTAGGTTACAATTCTATTAATGATTTTAGATATTTACAAAGTCAAGCTTTAAGGTTTTGTAAAAATGTTGTTTCTGATTATATGTTTATATTACTTGATATAACATTGTTCAGCATGTTCAGTCAATTATTTACAAACTAGCTGTGTAAGCCTGTGCTGTAAAAAGCCCGGGGTCCTAGAAACTATTGAAATCGTCAGAAAAAAAATTGAAATGCAGAGATGTCAGGTAATTGAAAGGAACTACTCTAGGCATCTCTATCCTAGGAGGTGTTGTGTTGCCGACGTGCTGGCCTCACTTGTGTATTAGCAGCTAAGTGACTGTCTTTCTTCGGAAGTATCCTTTTGCCGGTGTGCTCGTCTCGCTTGTGTATTAGCAACGGGAGGAAAAGTAAAAGGAATACTGTTTTGTCGATGTGCTTTTCTCACTTCGGTAATAGCCGCTAAGCAAATGACTCTTTCTTCTGAGGTTTCGCTTTGCTACCGTGTTGGCCTCCCTTGTGTATCCTTGGAGGTGGAGCCCTTACCCTGACTCACTTCCAGGCCGGACAGACACGCACGCTTCCACGCGTAGACATTTTTATATAAGTTATTAAAATCCTGATGAGGTAGTCGTGTAACTAAATTTTCAAAACTTTGCGAAATATGACAACAAAATGATCTCTGAACTGAGCTAATGGATAATAAATGTTGCTTAGGCCTATTGACTCAGCTTAGGTTAACATCAAACACTAAATTTGTTGACTGTCATTTCCTTTTAATCACCCAGATTCAGAGCCTGTTCTGTTAGCATGAGATGAAAAACGTCATCAAAAGTATCTATACTCTATACCAGAGGTTTGTTGACTTCATTTTCCTCACTTAAATATATGAATGTGTGTTCCAAGTATAATAAAAAAAATGTTAAGAGGTCCCGAATATTCTGTAATAACTCTTGCTAGGACGAAGCAATCTGAACGAATCAACGTGCAATGTGCTCCTCGCTATACAAAGCTTTGAACAAGCCAGGATGTCCCTGCGTTGTAGCAATGAGGTAGGTGCTAGACAGCCATTGCAACGTTTAACCTCCGTTTGCAACTTCTGGGTGCATACTACCTGTACCTCTTCACTTAGTCAATCGACTTCTCATCAGAATGGTGGTGTACAGTTTTGAGCAGCGCGTCTTCATGGTACGAACCTATTGGGTCACCAATTCATTTAAGCGATGTCAGAATCAACAGGATGTTCATGCATTAACGTAAGGTTACTTCCAGCAAGATGGAGCTATGTGTCATACATTGGAAAGGACCATGGTAGAAATTGGGTCCTTCTTTGGCAACAGGGTAATTTCAAAAGGGCTTTTCAAAGGAAAAGTCTATTGAAACTTATCGAAACTGTGGAAGATTTGAAGGAAAACATCCAACGTGAAATTTCTGCTGTTCCCCCAAGTCGCTTGCCAATACGTTCAGGAACATGGAGCGCCACTTTAAAATGTGCCTGGCAGAAAACGAGAACCACTTCCAGCATCGCATGTAATGGAATCGATTACACATACATCAAGGTATATAGCTTATTTTTTGGATCAGATTGCTTCATCCTAATGGGAGTTACAACAGAATATTCGGGGCCTCTTTTGAGTGAATTTTCCTGTATTTCATATTAATCGGCTGTTGTTTTTCAGATCTATGATTTCACATTTAAAGTTTTCAGTTTTATTATATGGATAATGGATGTTGTGGTGAAAGATTTAATTTACTGTATCTGCACCTTTAGCTCTTAAAATGGCTCACAATACTTTTGGAGCATTTTATGAAACTGACAGTGAGCTCTGACATGTGTCAAGTTGCTTACCTGCTTGATCCCACTCACCTCAGACACATTTTTTCTTTCATCTCAACAAAAGTTTACTTCATAATATAACTTCCACATGCACCCTTGGGTGAGACATCACACTTTATAATAAGACTGTTGTAAATCGCCATACACATGATCAAAGTAATTTCATAATCCTTTAAAGTAATAACTGTTTAATTGTTTTCCTTTCAAAAATTGATACAGGAAACAACACTTGGCATAGAGATATTCCTTTGATGAATCATGCATTGGCACACAAGCACCTTGGGATAAAGCTGATGAAATTTATTTCTTTTTATCTATGACCACGAATCCAACATTAGTAAAAGCTAAATCAAAAGTAAGGTTTGTCGGTCTCTGTATTGGTGAGCCACAATGGTTGTAGTTTTTCATTTCAACCAGCTTCCTGATTAGACGCCAATTATTGCTGATAATGTTGTATACATATTTTAACTATTTTTTGTAAACCTGCTTCTTAAGAACAGGAACTCTTCATTTGTTCTTTTAGTTTCATACAACTGCACTCACTGTTTTTAATTCTAAATGATAAAATAACCAACAGCTTACCAGATAAATTGTTCCCATTTATACTATTATGAAGAATCTATTTTAGAAATACGTAAGTGAAAAAAATAATCAGCTCTGGTCTTCAAAACATCTTGATCACATTATAGTATTTTAAGAAGGAAAATTTAACTTTTTAAAAATATTAATGCATTTTGTTTAGCCTAAATAATGTGAGTAAAACTTGTACTACATTCTAGTCTTACAAGTTCCTTTGAATAAAGGCATCAGCTGAACTTATAAATAAAACATTAATAAGCTGGTAGAGTGGCACCGTGGTTACTTGGATTTCAACTCTTCCCCCAGTTGTCTGTGTAGAGTATGCACTTTCTCCATATGTTTGCATGTTTTTTTATTTTTCTCCAGGGTAGTTAAGTATTCTTCACAAATTGCAAATACAGGCAGATTTGGTTGATTGGCAATTCCATATTGGCCACATGCGAATGTCAGTGTGTGTATGAGCGTGTACTACTAAATTGTGCTGAGACAGATTCTGACCTGCAATAAACCTAACCTGGATTAAGCTGGTTTGGTTTGAAAATATTAGTTTGTAATAACAGAAAAATAAATTCCTGCCTGAAAGGTACTTCTTACACTTTTAACAAAATATTCTAAGCTAAGTAGGACCTAGTATTAATACACATAATCCTTCCAAAGGAATGGTGAAGAGAAGCATTTGTAAAATAAAATAAAAAAGCAACATGAAACATTAATACATTTAATTTTCCTAAACAGATATAAGCAGTAAAATAAGCTTAATTAAATTAATTTCTGAATTCTAGATGCATGAAAAGTGCAAAATTTGAATACTGTTTTACAGGGCCAGATTTCCCATAAGGCCAACCTAGGCCATGGCCTAGGGTGCAGCAGTCAGGGGGTGTATATAAAGAAGAAATAAGAACCAAATATTTACAAATTTTTCAGTATTATTTTGAAAAGGCCATATAAAATGCTGTTTTTTAAATTTACATCCATATACATTAAATAAATTGAGTGGTACATTTACGTTGCCCAACTCTACAGCTTGTGCTGTCTTACTCAGTCACAGGCAAGAAAGCATTTGCTATTTCTCTCTCACACAATCAGTGTAAACCACGTGTTAAAGGAAAATTCCAGATTTGGCGTTACAATAGTGATTCTAAGTGATTAATTACGCTCATATCGCTTAACTTCTACATGTCTACTGATAGTAGGTATGTAAAATATATCGTTACTACTTTTATGTACTGTTTAGTTTACACAGGGCCATAAGCCTGAAAGCCATAAGCAGCAAAAGTTGACAGGGGTGTTCGCCAAATTATAAGGGTGGCTGAGATTTTTATTACAAAACATGAAACATACAAATCAGGCAGAGAACCAATCCCGGGCAGGGCGCCAACCCACCGCAGGACACACACACAAACGCCCACACACCTTATACTTACCTTTGGATTCTAAAGATGCTTTCAGAGTCGAGAAGGTCACATAGAATAATCTCCAGTCCTACAAACCAAGTTGTTCTGATTTGACCATAAGACATTTGACAAATGAGAGGAGACCATTTAGTCAAACCCATTTGTAGCTAAATGGTCCCAATATCTCATCCAGATTTTTCTTAAAGGTTGTCAAGGGTTCTGCTTCAACTACTGTACACATCTTGGTAGTTTGTTCCAGAGTCCCACAACTCTTTCTCTCTCACATTTCTCTCTTAAATCATCATAATGTTCTCAAAAGTGCTAAAGATTCCCTAACATCACGAACTTCCATGATTTTCATGATCTTCCATTTCATTATCATTAACTATTAATAAAATTAATATATTATCCCTATTTAACCTAGTTAATGCAATGCTGCCCATCCCTCACAAATAACATATTGGTTCAGAGTTTAGATCCTCCCTCTTCTGCTTCTTATTATTAAACAATGAAAGAGCTTCTATTAAGCATCCTCTCTTATCCATCATAGGTCACAGGGCAACTTCTCTCTAATCTAGAGTTTTAGTACCGGACCTCTGTGCTAAGATCTAGCTAGAAATAGTTAGATCCTCCTCTCCATTCTGGATTACCGTTGAATCAAACATGGTGACTCCAAAATCTCTCTCATGCTTCCTTTTCACTATTTTAAAATTTATGGTGTTTGCATCAGATCTAGTTCCCATCTGCCATGGGGTGCGTGTCTTTGTTTCCCCATTAGTCAAATTATAGAATTGCAAAACCTTTTGGGCTATTTTGAATGACATAGGATTTTCCCACTTATAAGGTCTAAGTTTGATATTCCCATTACCTCCTTCTTTTTCTATCTCCAGTTAAGATATTTTCTCAAGACAACCATAATTCCAATAACCAAAATTCTTCCTAGAGCAGGCCACCCAGCCAAACTAAGCAATCATTGCAGAAGGGTCATGATATGAAAGGTGACCAAGAACCCAACTGTAACTGTGGCATAGCTCTAAACAACCTGTATAGAGATGGGAGAAGGCTCCAAAAAGACAGCCATCACTGCAACACTCCACCTATCTGGGCTTTATGACAGAGTGGATGGACAGAAACCTCTCCATAGTAAAAGACACATGTTCGTCCACTTGCAACAAAATGCACCTAAAGGACTTACAGACTATGAGAAACAAAATTCTCTGGTCAGATGAAATTATGTCTGGAGGAAACCAGGCACTGCTCATTACCTGTGAAATACCAATTCAACAGTGAAGCATAGTTGTGGCAGCATCAACGTAGCAGTGCCACAACTTAAAGGGCTCCACTTCCCAGCTGCCCCGAGTGTTTTGCTCTGATTGGAGGTTTGAGGAGAATGTAGGGGCTACTGGGGACAAGATGGGCCAGCGGAAATCTTAAAAAGGAGCTGGCTAAGCAGCAAAGGAAGCGATTGTCTGTGTTCTGTTCACCCGTTTGTCTTGTCTGCCATAACCTCTGTGGAATATCGTTTATATCCTGGATCATGAATCTATAAGGATATATGGACTGTCTCGTGCCTGCCTGTCATGTAAGTAGCGTTGGATTGGTCTTTGTGCTTCATCTGAGGGAGCGCTCCCCAAATCTCACCCCTCACCACTTCAGAACTACCATTAGGAATGTTTATTACATTACTTATGGAAAGTTGTTCCCAGCTGTTCATCTTTGTCCTCCACTTCTTCCTTTACTGCTGCATTGGGACTGATTCATGGACATCATCGTGGGTGTTTGTTGTTAGGTGTTTATTGTTGTGTGTTGTATTTGTTGCTGCCATAAGGAAAGGAGAGGGTAATCTGATTATTTGTTGTTTATATTTACATTCGATTTAATATATTGTTTGTTCATTTATTTGATTCATTAGATTTTGTGTCTCTATCTGTGAGTGAGTGCGGGTCAGACCAAGGCTGGGTACTTTCCTGGAATTCCCACCAAAAAAATAAATAAATGACCATCCCTTTGACGGTGTGAATCTAAGCCGCACTGGACCGCTACATCATTCTGTGGGATGTTTTTTTAGCAGCAGAGACTGGGAGACTATACATGGTTGAAGGAAAGCTGAACAATGCAAAGTACAGAAAAAAATGTTAATGAAAAGCTGCTCTAGAGCACTCTGGACCTCAGACTGGGCTGAAGGTTCACCTTCCAACAGGACAATGATGTTAAGAACAAAGCAAGCACACAATGGCCCAGAAGAAGCAACTTTGACTATAGTTAGCCCCTAAGTCAAGTCTCCTGCTGGCTGTAGCTGGAGCAGGCCCCAAAAATATAGACCTGGCAAAAAACTATAAAAGTCTCAAAATATATACCAAAAGCCCCACAAGGTGAAGGATGACTGTAAACCTTTGGCTTGTGTAAACAGGGCAACCAAAGAGTCTTTAGAAATAAATGAATTATTTTCAGAAAATAGAAAAATATAAAGAAAAGCTCTAAAGAGCAAAAAGAGGTAAAGAGTTGACTAAAAGGCAATCCAAAGCAAACAAAGTCCTATTACACGGTCCAGTAATCAGAATTCTCAAAAAACTAATAAATCCACACAGAAAAATTGATACTTCTAAAGCTCTAGTAAACAAACAATTCCGAGCTTCTCAGCCAATTTAAATAACCTAAGAGAGAACTCAGAAGTGGTCACATCAGGGTGGTCCTGCATCTTGGGGCTTCAACCACAAAGAATATGGGAAATAGCTACATTTAAAGACACAATACAAAATTAACCAATAATAAACAAAACTGTCATAAATAACATAAAAATATGAAAAATAATAGTACAAAGACAACAAAACCAACAATAAAACATCAAAACATACATTAATACACAACACATGTCTGCAGAGACCTGAAAATTGCTGTCCATCAGCAGTGTCCATCCAACTTGACAGAGCTTGAAAGGATCTGAAGAGGAGAATGGCAGAAAATCCCCAAATCCAGATGTGCAAAGCTTGTCATGTCATACTCAAGAAGACTCTAGGCTGGAGGTGCTGTCAAAGATGCTTGAACAAAGTACTGAGTAAAGGGTCTGAATATTGTGATATTTCATTTCTTTTATAAATTTGCAAAAATGTCTAAAAATTTGTTTTTGCTTTGTCATTCTGGGGTATTTATTGCTGATTGATGTGAAGAAAAAATAATTTTAATGATTTTAGCAGAAGGCTGCAACATAGCGAATTGTGAAAAGTAAAAGGATCTGAATTCTTTCTGAATCCACTATATTATTCAAGATGCTATGCAGTCTTGCATTGCCAAATTAGTTTTGATCAAATGGCCAAATCACCTCGCTGTAATTATTACAGATATTTACTTAGAGTTTTACAGCATTTGTGATTTTGAATTTGTTTTTTCATATTCTCAGGTAATTAGATAATTAGATAATCATTACCATGGGATTATTTCTTTTGAATATGCAATGTGATGTAAATAAACGGTAAATGTTAAGGTAGAAAAGGGAGGGCTGAGAAACAAGATCAGGACTATGGACATTGTCTGAAAATTGAGGTCAGTAGGAATTTCAGTCTCTTCAAATGTACATTGGCATTTAGTAAAACAATAGTGTTAGATTTCTAAGAGAAGTTGAGAGATTAGAGTGTAGCATTGCCACATAAATATATATATGATTTGTTTTTTTTCTCTCTATGTAAAATCCCGTTGCCATTTGAGAATACGGTAGATAAGATGGGCGGGTTGGATAGAGAGGGCCTTTTGGAAGGTACGGGACTGTCATTGCGATTTCCGGGAGTGCCATAGAAATGAACACACTATTTAAATAGGGGTGTGAAAAGGCAGGAAGAGAAGGAAGAAAAGAGAGCCCGAATTTTTATGGTGGAGGAAAAAGACATGACCCATCTCAGTCCAGGAGAAACATTGTTTTCAGGGAGCACCACAAGTCCAACGCAGTCTTGGGTGGCCACCTCGAAGATTCCAGATACGCTGAGGGAAAGTGAACTTTATCTTGAAAGGGATCGGAAGCAGTGTGAGCCGTAAATCTTTTATTCTGGGATTGGCATGTCTAAGTAACTGAACTATGGGGAAATAGGAGAATCGGAAAAAGACTAAATAGAATGGACAGTGGGGAATATTCTTGGATATACAGTATAACTTTATACCTTATGTTTATTATATATATATTGGTAGTGGGGGAGTTTTAGGGGATTGTAGAAAATGTATTAATTGAATTTTTTTTGTTGCATCTTTTCTCTGTGTGGTTTAATAAATATCGCTTTTATTATTATAAGTCATCTTTCTGCGCTGCAGAAAGGGGCTAAAGGCAATTTGGGGTTGACCTGCAATCATCAGTATAATTTCACTGTAAACTTAGTGAAGTGTAGCGAATACAATCGTTACAAGAGTTAGCTGTGTAGTGATCTCATATTATCTGCTATCTAACAAGAACATTTCCATTAATTCCTTATTAAGTATTAAGAATGTTTTAAGGTTGCATTTCTTTTTTTTCTTTATATACTGTATATATTCTAAAAACAACAGAGCCAATAGAGTATAAAGGTTTGGGGCACCCAAAGGCGATCCCTGTAAAATTGAAGATTGAAGAAATATAAAAACATGCAATGAATGCAATGACATCTTTCACTCTAGTCATCTATAGACTGAGTCCATGATGACGGTGGAGCCAGTTTTCAGGGATGAGAAGAGGAAGAGATGGGTTCAGGAGGTCATAGGTGACGTCACTGGTGTTTCGTTCATCAATCATCCAATATGCAGACAGAATAAAAGAAGTAGAATTAAGTGATGGGGCCAAACCATGCCTTGGAGTGGAATTACAATTTGACGAGCCCTTAAGTTGTCTCTCAAGCGCATGTGTGTGACAATATTAAGTACCTATTTACTTTTTTGTTCAACATGTATTGTTTTAATATACAAAGAATTCATCTTTATTTTCTATAGCTCTTGTTTCATAGCACACATTATAAATCATTATCTATAAGTAAATAGCAAAAAAGAGGAGTGCAGGATTAGTTGATTTTTCTCAGACAAGTGCATAAGTGAAAGCCTTCATCCTATCCTTGAAGAGTGTAAACTGAATATTTAAAGACAAACTAAGATGTAACACATAAACAAATGATATAAAAATGGCCAACTGGATTCAGGTGTTCATGTGCAGGTTCTTCAGTTTCAAGATGGCAGATGTAAAAATGAAAATCTACTGAAATAGTTTCACTGAGCTGGAAAGCACGTTCTTTCAAAGCCAAGAAGTCAGCATAACAATAAAGAATCATGAAACTTATTGGTAATGCATTTGATATCAAGTTGTGTCATTAAGAAATGAGCAGCAGACCTGGAAACTGCTTATGGAGAGAGTATAGTAGGAGAAGATTAATGTTATTTTTAAAAAAAGTCACAAATACAATGGATATCTTAAGACATAATTTATTTATCAGCCAGTTTTCAGACATCATTGTTTTCGAGTTTGTTTATATTACAATTCAAAACATTTCTCATTTACTGCCCCTACTGTAGCTGTCATGGTAAACAAATCTGTACTATATTGCAAAAGGTGTCTCAGTTACTTGCTCAAAAAAAAAAAAAAGAACAATACTGTTTTTGCACATTCGACCTTCATTGTGCATTCATAATGCATTATCATTATTCTATTGTAAAATATTCTCTTGCTACTGAATAAAATAAATACTTTTTCAAGTCCAACTGTTGTGTCCTTTACTCAGGGCTTTCTTCCCACCCATTTACAGAGCATCTTATGACACTTGAGCCAGGCTCATTATACTACAGAGGCTTATATGCAGTGACTCAGTCAGTGTCCGCCAGTATTATCACACCACTGAGGCACATTCCCTATTAAACCTGGTTGGAGAACTTATTGCTGCTGAGGTTGCGTGCATTCACAGTTAGCCAGAAGAATTTCCCCAGCAGTTTCGAGGAAAGAAACCCCAAGTTGTTCCAACACTTAGTATATTCCAGAAATACAGAACTTACTTACCAGTCAATTCAAAATATATTTTCAACTGTTGGTATTTTAATCAAAAAGAATTTTTTGTCACATTTTTACCACTCCATTTAAGAGTAGGATAATGTGTTGTGTATACATTAAGGATTTTGCTACTGCAGAGTGTTGGATGCAATTAAGTAAATAAATATCTAATGTTCAACACAGAAAAGTAAAATTGGGAGTGGTCTCCCCTAGACTTTCTTGTATACTCAGATATGGGGATGGATATTTGAGGAATAAACTACAAGACAATGATTATATGATTATTCCAATTCCTCGTACAGATGGTATTAATGATGGGCTGCTGCTGGGTTCTCCGCCAGAGCTCCTGGTTGTAAATTTGCTGTGGTCACCTAATGTGCAGGATCTGTCATAGGCCGGTGTTAATGAAGACTTGGTACATCTGCAGGTCTCTGCCCTTATACAGTAACACGGACTTAACATTTGTGTTAGACACCATAAACCTAGTATGTAAAGTAAAGTCTTATTCCTCTACATGGCTTATTGTTTCTTTTTTATTCTTTTTACAAAACCATAGAAGAAAAAGTATTGCATGATGCTGTTGTATCATGCTTATGCACACGGGGCAGAAGTAGCAGTCTGTTGCACAATAATACAGTTTCTTTTTTATTTTTGACTGTGGGTTTACTTTTGTCATTTTCTCATGTCTCTTTTGAGGAGATGTGATGAGCCTCATTGTTACATATGTTTATAGTATAATATTAGATAGATAGATAGATAGATAGATAGATAGATAGATAGATAGATAGATAGATAGATAGATAGATAGATAGATAGATAGATAGATAGATAGATAGATAGAAATTTGCTTTTTACCCGAAGCTCAATAAATGTTTTCCTGTTGTGACAAACAACAAATGCACACCTGAATGACTAAACTGAATGATAATGTTCGACTCATCTAAAGATAAAAAGAACAACTATTTTTCTGCCTTACTCCGTGCTGTCCATGCAGTGTGGCCGCAGAGAGCTTAAACAACTCGGCATATCCACATAAAAAACGACAAGGGGTAAGCAAGCTTTCTTGAAGGCTTTTACTGGATGTACCTCGTTGTAAACTGAAATATATACAAAAAAAACATACAGGCATTTACAGGTGTACAATCAAAGACGATAAAGAATGATTTACAAAGTAATACATAGCAGACAGTACACATTAAACAATAAAGTTTTAAAAGACACTTACAAGGCGAGTGATTTCCACGGTTGGCTCAAGACAAAGAGAAGCGCGTAGACAGAGGTTCAAATTGCTGCGTACCACCACTAACCAGACCCAGGGGTTTATATACCCTAAAGATACGTTTTGGACGTGACCGAAACAAGAGATAAAGGGGTGCCTACGTGAGACACATGGGGTATTGTATTCAAATGTTTATTATGGGACCTACGTGCTTTACGTGAGTTTCATAGACTTTTATAGCGCCACTGTGAGTGTGGGACGTGACTGACTGGTGTGTTAATAAATGACAAGATGAAGGGGGAGCATAGCTCAACAAATAACAGTCTCAACTAACAAGATGTGGGGCAGAACAACTATACTATGCTGTACTCGAATTTTAATATTTCAGAACTACAGTAGTTCATCCTTCTGTCATTCAACTATGGGAATCTGGGGCAATCCATTTGCATGAAGATCTCCTGGACTGTTCCAGTTTTCTCTAATATCTCATCAAAATGTGTGTTTAATGAAAAGGTGACTTTAAATTCGACCAGTGTGAACGTTATGTGTGAGTGTACCCTTGTGTGGAATGGCAATTTGTCCAGTGCTGGTTCCTGACTTATTTCATTTGTTGCTGGAAAACACTCAAGTTACCTGCATCTTATAATAGAAGTTAGCTTAGAGTAGACATTGATAAATTGATGTTAATACGTTTTCAGTGTACTTTCACATGTTTTAAGATTGGAGTGAATTTCAAATATACAAATGCATGCAAAAGGTGTTAACTCTAAAGAAATTAAAACATGAAAAAGCAACTGCAGTGTCTCTGTTCTGAGCACTGAGTGAGTGCAGAGCAATCAATGCAGTGATCTCTCCTGAGAATTCAGCTGTTGAATTGTATAATTTGAGACTTTTAAGGACTGGCAGCAGAGTTTTTTTTTATTATTTTTCCCAAAACCCTTACCTGTTTCTTTAGGTCAACACAATCACTCTTGATCAAAAACAGAATTTCCTTGGGGACTGGTTGAGAAAGAAAAAAGAAAAAAAAATCATAAAAAGAAGGAATTTAAGTAGGAAACTCAAAACATTCTGTTTATTGCTGTTTGTTTGTACTCAGTAGATATACTTAAATCAGAATTCTTATTATATTATTAAGAATTATATATTCTTAAACCAGTGATTAGTAAAGTACATTATAAAACAAACATACAAACAATATAATCCATTATAAAAATATTTTAAGTAAAGGGAATTGAAAATGGGAAAATGTCATTTTGTTAAACTTCAAAGTAACAGGAAGTTTTGCTGTCATCTTTTAAAGACTCCAGTCAGTCAGGCAACTTAGATTCACTGATGTCAGCCATCTCACTGTTTGAAAGGCTAATTATGTAACTTTTCAGCCAGCACTTGTAAGCTGTTACTTTCTCCTTCGTTCTATTTGTGATGCTCCAGCAGTGGTCACATTCAGATCACATTTAAAAACTCACTTCTTCTCAAAGTTTAACAAGCTATATGTTGTAACTGTATTATCAGCTTTAACCTTCTGCTCCAACTGCACTGCTCCTGAATTGACAAGAGTCTATATTGTCAGTTCATCTATGCTTATACAGAATTATTTCCTTAAAATTGATCATGCTTTGAGTATTCCTGCATTACATGGTGCCATTTTGAGTTGCGTTATTGTTTCAGTACAATGTACAACTGATAAGTAAGACACGAAATAGAACTTTCTATTTGCATTGTAAATAGTAAAATTGCATGGTGTAAAATCCCCCAAATGAAATACAAACATTAGGTAAAAAATTACAAAATAACTTTTTACATAAATTACTGAAGATTAAGCTAATGGATACAAAGATTTTATGCCTTTACTTGTAATGTAGACAGAAAAGAAGCCATGAAGTATATAAGTGGTATGATTTCTTGCACAAAAGCAACAAAAAAGGGATATCCCAACAGAAACACAACATACAAAGCAATAAGTCTTAAAACTCTTTCTTCCAGTGGAATGGCCTGCCCATTTGTCCATCTTTCTCCAGTACCATTTATCACCATCTGTCTCTCTGTTTCTCTAGATTAGAGTTCCTCATGTTAGGTCCTGAAGGGTTGCAGTAGCTGCAGGTTTTGATTCCAGCTCAATTTCTTGATTAGAAGCTAATATTACTCAAACAATTATTCCTGAAGCAACATTTCTGTGATTTACTTTAGACAACCTGCCTATTAACTTTCCAAATTCAGTAACCTCTTAATGATAAGATACAAATAACAAAGGGAATAGCAGTTAACCACAAAACTGGTCTCATTTACACCTTGTGTGTGTTCATCAAAAATATCTGTTTTAAAAACATATTTGGAAATTAAGGAACAGCAAAAGTAAAGGACTAAGAATTTCTGGCCAGAAATCACTTGGATGATCACCATATTTAAGAGCTCTGAAGATTAGAAGAAGGTGGTTAGCCCCAGGCAGATGCACCTTAATTTTCCTACAAATACATTTGCAAGACACATAGCATTCCTTTGTTATTTGAAATTTGAACTTTTATTTTTGCACTTTAGCTTGTCCCCTTCCTTTGTTACATATTGTGAAATGATCCCAAAGGATAACCTAATTAATAGTATCCACAGAACAAAAGTGATGACAGGGTTAAGTCATTTGCATACTGAAGTAGCATTGCATATGTATTGATTATAAGTCAGCATTTCTTATTGCTACCCCACCCAAGAGGATGTGTCAGCATCGTACTCTAACCTGATTTCTTTTTCTTCAGTTATATTTTTGAATAAAAGGGCACTTTCTTTCTTATACGTGTACCTTTTGTGAAAGTGTTTGTTTGATATTTTGACTTCAGTCTTCACACATTATACACTTCAGGTTAAAAATTTTTGTTAGTATATAACATGTTCAACATTTCTTGCATTTCTCGCAGTTCCTGTCATCATACATTTACATAGATCATTGTAGATATGGAACACACATGAAGTGCATGTGTTCCAAATAACGATATATTATTTACCCTATACAACTCCAGGTACCTCACTCCCAGATAAATGAGACTTGAGCTGGGAGAACTTTTTGCCCAAGTTGAGCTGCGGCGGTGGGGGAATGGGATGGTAGGCTGCTTGCTGCTTGTGATGATTGACACATTTACAAAACAAAAGACACTGATGGAGAGGTGCAAAGGGATTTAAGGTGGTCCGGGACTAAGAGTTTTTTCATAGGTTTCAGGGATTCTAGTGTTAAAGGTCAGCAGCTTCACACTACCACTAGGTAGTATCATATAGTGCTAGGGAGGAAAAGAGGAAAAGCATATTTGCAGGAAACGAAGATAGGAAGCAGAAGAATTGCTTTAGAGGGATGAGCCATTTAAGGATTCTTAAGCGTATAGGAACTGCAAGAAATGTTCTAGCCTGGAGTCTCCGGTTCCAACATTTGCTTCCACTGATAAGGAAACTAACAAGCAAGACACTTTAATAACTTTGTCCTTGACTATCTACTATCCATCCATCTATCTAAAATTCCAAATACAAAGGATAGGCCTGTAAACTGTACTGAGGCAGTTTTTTTATCTGTTTGCAACCAATTAAAGTAGAGAGGGGGAGAAAATTGTATTTTTAGTTAGAACTATTATAGCATATGATTAGATGAACTTTCTGATTAGATTAACTTTGTTAGATATTTACTGTAGCTACCATACTTTACAATGTTACCACTGCCATCCTGCTTTCTGTTATGATTTGATTCCATGATAATTTTGTTACAGCTTCATAGCTTTTTAAGGACATTATGTTACTTTTAAGAGTTTTGCAGGGTACTGAATCATATTTTGGTTTCAAATTTTGTAAAAAATGAGAACATTTTCACGTCCTCCATGACAATCGGTGGTTGTAAATCAAAAAAATCTTTTTTTTGTTTGTATTTTTATTAGGTTTAACAATAGATCAGTGTAGACTTAATGGTTTTGAACTTGATAAAGTGTTAAAGACTACATTTCAACTCACGATTTTTTATAAATAAAAATCTGCCACACTTCTTTCTGAGACATAATACTTTCACTGAAGCAAACTCAGATATATTGCTTCTATATGTTGTTTGCTTTCAGAAATGTAATCCAGCATTAAAAGGAGTCAGCTAGGTACAGTTCTTATTTTGCCTTTAATTGGTACTTGGAGAGTGAGATTAAATTAAAACAGAACATTACAAAATATTCTATTAATCAAATAAAAATAAACAAACCAGGGTAAAAAGTAAAAAGAAAAACAAAAGTGAAAAAAAATTAAAATTGGAAAAAGCAACATAAATTAAAAATGAAGCAACAATACTGAAAAAAACATTTATTTATATAGCATATTTTCATACAAAAAGTAGCTCAAAATGCTTTACATAATGAAGAAAAGAAAAATAAAAGACAAAATAAGAAATTAAAATAAGACAACATTAGTTAACATAGAAAAGGAGTAAGGTCTGATGGCCAGGGTGGACAGAAAAAACAAAAAAAAAACTCCAGACGGCTGGAGAAAAAAATTAAATCTGCAGGGGTTCCAGGCCACGAGACTGCCCAGTCCTTTCTGGGCATTCTACCTAACATAAATGAAACAGTCCTCTTTGTAGTTAGGGTTTTCATGGAGTCACTTGTTGCTGATGGTCATACAGACTTCTGGCTTTTAATCCATCCATCATTGTTGGAACATCACGGTGCTTTGAGCAAAAGTACACCGGAAAAGGAAACAGAAGAGAGAGTAGGGGTTAGTACAGATTTTAGAGCCACCATGAATAGTTATTATAATGAATTGGATATACAGAGTATCAGGGTTTAAATTTTCCTGATTTTCCAGATTTTCTTTTCCTGGTTAGGATTCTAGCAGCTGCATTCTGCACTAGTTGCAAACATTTATGTCTTTTTTGGGTAGTCTGGAGAGGAGTGCGTTACAGTAATCTAACCGACTGAAAACAAAAGCGTGAACTAATTTCTCAGCATCTTTCAATGATATAAGAGGTCTAACTTTTGCTATGTTTCTTAAGTGAAAAAATGCTGTCCTAGTGATTTGATTAATATGCGACTTAAAATTTAGATTACAGTCAACAGTTACCCCTAAGCTTTTTACCTCCGTCTTGACTTTTAATCCTAATGTATCCAGTTTATTTCTAATAGCCTCATTGTATCCATTATTGCCAATCACTAAGATTTCAGTTTTCTCTTTATTTAACTTGAGAAAGTTACTATTCATCCATTCTGAGATACAAGTTGGACATTGTGTTAGTGAATCAAGAGAACTGGGGTCATCAGGAGCTATTGATAAATACAGCTGTGTGTCATCAGCATAGCTGTGGTAGCTCACGTTGTGCCCTGAGATAATCTGACCTAACGGAAGCATGTAGATTGAGAAGAGCAGCGGACCCAGGATAGAGCCTTGTGGAACACCATATAGGATATCATGTGTCTTTGAGTTGTAATTACCACAACTAACAAAGAATTTTCTCCCTGCCAGAAAGGCCCACCCATTGACTAAGGCGATTTCTAAGAATATTATGATCAATGGTGTCAAATGCGGCACTCAGATCTAAGGATGAGAACAGATAAATGGCCTCTGTCTGCATTTACCCGCAAATCATTTACTACTTTAACAAGTGCAGTTTCTGTGCTATGATTTGTTCTAAAACCTGACTGAAATTTATCAAGAATAGCATGTTTATTGAGGTGGTCATTTAACTGCATAATGACTGCCTTCTCTAGAATTTTACTTAAGAAAGGCAGGTTAGAGATGGGTCTAAAATTTTCAAGAGCCAAGGGGCCGAGATTGTTTTTCTTAAGTAGGGGTTTAACTACAGCAGTCTTAAGACAGTCTGGGAAGATCCCCGTATCTAATGACGAATTTACTATGTCAAGAACATTATCAATTAGCATGCCTGATACTTCTTTGAAAAAATTTGGTGGTATTGGGTCAAGGACGCAGGTGGAGGGTTTCAGTTGAGAAATTATTTTATGTAAATCAGGTAAATCTATCCTAGTGAAAGAGTTTAATTTGTTTATAACGTAATGCTGCGGTTTAGGAGGATCCTTAGTGTTGGGGAGATATACTATGTTATTTCTAATATCATTAATTTTTTGATTGAAAAATACAGCAATAGCCTCACAGGTTTTACTGGAAGTACTTAGGAGGCATTCCTTTGAGTTTCCTGGGTTTAACAGACGATCAATCGTCGAGAATAACGACTCTGTTATTTATAATCTTAGAGAAATAACAGCGCCTCTCAAGATGGACTGTGTTATTGTATTCTGTTATTTTAACTTTTAATATTTCATAGTGGATAGTTAGTTTAGTCTTCCTCCATTTACGCTCAGATCAGAATTTAATAAGGAACATTTATACAACAGAGAATTCTAAATATGAAAGTGCTAAACAAAACTCTTAGCCAGACCAAAATCCGAAGTTTTAAAACCTAACAATCAAAACTCATAATGTCAGAGGAGTCTATGGCCTCCAAAAACCAAATCTCATTATCAGAATCCAAACACAGTAGGCGCAGCAAAGTGTACTGTTAGGCTAACTATTGCTACTCTATAGAAATAGGTGGCAAACCAAGATTTTTATAGCCCTCAGGTGTGGTAGTTTGACCTATTTAGACATGTAGAATTCTATTTAGAATACCTGAGGGAAATTACCTAAATTGATGACTCATTACAAAGCTCAATTACATAATTGACAGGCATAGACAGCAAAACACTATACAAATAGAAAACACTGCATGAAACCAGTTAGGCAAGATTAAATTAAAACAGAACATTACAAAGAATGTCAGTTCTTTAACACGGCATCATACTACCATGCATAAATAAAAGCAGATTTCAATGATAAAGACAAAACATCAATCAATCAGTCTTACCTATCTGTCTTTATTTTATATTGACATTACCAGCAGACATTGTTAGTCCACTGAGGAAAGAAAACAAGATTACAATACCATATCAAATAAGCAAGTTGATGAGCATAAGTAAATAAAAAAAACAGTATAAATAAAATAAAGTGCCTTTATTGTTGTTGATATCTGATAGTAGAATGTGGTCCTGCCAGTTGTAGGCTTAAATTGCATCAGACCTTTTCTTACTGAGGGCACCAAGTGCTTGGTGAAATATAAAACTGTAATGCATTCATCACTCAGTCATAATATCCACTAGTAGCAGACTAAACGTGTTGTAGCTTTTTGTTTCAAACACCTGTTCTGAGCCAGAATCACACCACGCAGGGACCTCTAGCAATGTCTTCTCAAAGTGAACGGTATGGATGACACTAGCATTGCATACGGGAACAGACAGAATTGGTGAAAGGGGAGTAAAACAAATACAAATGATAAGCTTAATCATCTGCACACTGTATGCAGAAATTCTTTTACCGTAAATATGCATAGTACTATGGAGACATTTTTTACTGAAAAATTCTTCATTTCAAACAAATAAAGTCCTAAGAATATGTAATTTGAATGCATTTATAATTTGTCATTTTATATACTTATATAATAGAAAGATCCCTCCTTTAACCGCCACCTTATCGTGGTGGAGGGGTTTGCGTGTCCCAGTGATCCTAGGAGCTCTGTTGTCCGGGACTTTATGCCCCTGGTAGGGCCACCCAAGGCAACCTGGTCCTAGGTGAGGGATGAGACAAAGAGCGGTTCAAACCTTCTGTGATGAATGAAAACTTTGGACGGCGTTTTCCCTTGCCTGGACACGGGTCACCGGGGCCCCCCTCTGGAGCCAGGCCTGGAGGTGGGGCTCAATGGCGAGTGCCTGGTGGCCGGGCCTGCACCCATGGGGCTCGGCTGGGCACAGCCCGAAGAGGCAATGTGGGTCCCCCTTCCCATGGGCTCACCACCTATGAGAGGGGCCAAGGAGGTCGGGGTGTAATGTGAGTTGAGTGGTGGCTGAAGGCGGGGACCTTGGCGGTCCGATCCTCGGCTACAGAAGCTAGCTCTTGGGACGTGGAATGTCACCTCTCTGAAGGGGAAGGAGCCTGAGCTAGTGCACGAGGTTGAGAGGTTCCAGCTAGATATAGTCAGACTCACCTCGACGCACAGCTTGGACTCTGGAACCAATCTCTTTGAGAGGGGCTGGACTCTCTACCACTCTGGAATTGCCCCCAGTGAGAGGCGCCGAGCGGGTGTGGGTATACTTATTGCCCCCCAACTTGGAGCCTGTTCATTGGGGTTTACCCCGGTAGACGAGAGGGTAGCCTCCCTCCGCCTTCGGGTGGGGAGGCGGGTCCTAACTGTTGTTTGTGCATATGCACCAAACAGCAGTTTGGAGTACCCACCCTTTTTGGAGTCCCTGGAGGGGGTGCTAGAGGGCATACCTTCTGGGGACTCCCTCGTTCTGCTGGGAGACTTCAATGCTCACGTGGGCAATGTTCCTACCCTCACCTATGGTCATGAGCTATGGGTAGTGACCGAAAGAACGAGATCGCAAATACAAGCAGCTGAAATGAGTTTCCTCCGCAGGGTGTCTGGGCTTTCCCTTAAAGATAGGGTGAGAAGCTCAGTCATCCAGGAGGGGCTCAGAGTAGAGCCGCTGCTCCTCCGCATCGAGAGGAGTCAGATGAGGTGGCTCGGGCATCTGATCAGGATGCCTCCTGGACGCCTCCCTGGTGAGGTGTTCCGGGCACGTCTAACCGGGAGGAGGCCCCGGGGAAGACCCAGGACACGCTGGAGGGAATATGTCTCTCGGCTGGCCTGGGAACGCCTTGGGATTCTCCCGGAAGGGCTAGAAGAAGTGGCCGGGGAGAGGGAAGTCTGGCCATCTCTGCTCAAGCTGCTGCCCCCGCAACCCGACCTTGGATAAGCGGAAGAGGATGGATGGATGGATGGATGGATAATAGAAAGATTTTGTAAAATTTCTAATTTTTATATCATATTTTTATTATTTTATTTTTTTGAAAACATTTTCATGATTGCTATTGTAACAATGTATGATGCGTTGCGATGCAGCATCATCACCAGCCACGTTATAGGTATTCAGTTATCTATCTGGTCCATGCTGACGAGAGAATATTAAAGGTTACACTTGTTGCCAGATGCTAGAGGAAACATACAGAACGCAACATGCATCTTTATCTTGCTAACAATGTTAGTAATGAATAATATGGTGTTCTAAGCATTTTTCAAGGAAGTTAGTATTCTTGCACAGCAAAATATAATACAAATAAAGTAATCAAAGAATAATCACAATAAAATTAGAAATATCAGAACTGTCTCTGTGTTAAAAATGATAATTAGTCCACCTAAATTATGTTTTTTGAAATTAGCTTCATTGATAGATTATGAAGAAGGAGGCTACAAAGCTACAAATTACTTAAAAGTGTCCTATTATTTAGAACAGGGGTTCTTAACCTGAGGTCCGTGGACCCTTAGGGGGTGCATGGTTGGGTTTCAGGGGGTCTGTGAAGGTCAGATAAAAATTAATATTTATATTCACTCTACAGCCCGGTACTGTTGATTTAGAGTAGATGTAGTAGTAGTAGTAATGGTAGTAGATAATGTAGTAGTAGTAGTGAGAGGTTAGGAACATGCGCTGATACAGCACATTGCTGCACCCACCACGTGACAAATCAACTCAGGATCCCCAGATTAGGACCCAAATGCAGCTAAGTAACGGGTGACACCTCAGCACCACACTAGTTCATATGGAATGGAACAGTGTGAGGTTTTTTATGGTGGCTGGAGTGCCAATTCTGTCACCAACCCCCACACTTCTCACTGCAGGTTGGAGGGCCTACTTGCAGGGCTGGATGCAGATTAACATCATATCCAGGACGGAGCAATTGCAGGTTAAGGGTCTTGCTCAGGGGCCCAACAGAGTAGAGTCACTTCGGGCGTTTACGGGATTTGTACCGGCAACCTTCCGATTACCAGTGCAGGTCTGCACTGTAGTAGTAGATCTGTTTTAATTTGCACAAGAGAATTGTATATCATAATTATAATAAGTGGCCATAATTATAATAAGTGGCCATTACTTTTTGCATGAAAAAGATGTGTTTTTTTCAGATAGTTTAATTTCAAGTTTAATAATACTTTGTGTATGTCCTATACTGTATGTATGAGACAATCAAATCTCGATAAAGAAAGTACATTATATTCATTGCATGCAAAGTTGTTTATGTGAATATTTCTGGGGAAAGGGATCCATAGCTTTCATCAGATTCTCAAACGGGTCCGTGACTCAAACAAGGTTAAGAATAACTGCTTTAGAGGAACTTAGTATACCAAAATGAGATGATTACTACCTGGTATGTACTGGTAAAGCAGTATAGAGTCTTACATGTGAGTAAAGGAAATGTGTAGAGGCTGTTGATGCATCAATATATACCATTTGATACGTGAGCTTGGGGAGTGTTTCGCATTTTTGGGATAAAGAAACATTCCAGTAAGACTGAGGCTGTAACAGCATTGCTAACACAGTTTCCATTTCCATCTTTAAAATAGAGAAGAAATCTCCAAATAAGGTGTGATATCACTGCTGCTGCAGTGATCCAAGCCTTGCTGCTACTTCTCCCACTAGTATTTAAATCCTCATCTAAGTGGAAGTTGGCATTCACTGTCAGCTTCTGTGTGTAACGGAGCTCCACCACAAGAAGACTTCTTTATTGTGTGGCCTTATTCCTTTTTGTACATTTGTGATTTTCTTATAAAGGACAATGAATTCAGATAAAGGTTTTACATAGCTACAGAATCCTTTAAAGAAAAAAAATGAGACCCCTGAAAGACTTAATAATTCCAATTCTAAACATCATTAACTGATTCAGGGGTGGGATGTATTCCCGTATTTCAGAAAGGAACATCATAAGAGTTAAAACATATAATGTGCAGGTTGTTCAATGATTTTATAAGGTGTGAAATTAGGAACTCAAATCACAGAAAAGAAGAAAACAAAAGTACTCAATTCAAACCATCTATACAAACTGATTATTAAGTGACAAGGCAAATTCCATAATTATTCTCCAGTAAAGTACACAATAAAACTTATTTGCATTGTGGAGCAAAACACAATTTTTAAAGTCATACTGCTAAATTGTGGGGAAATGTGAAGACAATCATGTTAAACAGATGAATGGAAGCAGTCAGCATCAAAATGTCTTTTAATTCCTACCTGTTCATACTACCCTAAAAACTGTTGATGATTGTGCAGCAATGAAATTCATTCTCTGTTTGTCAGCCAGTTTCTGAAGAAATCAGTAAAAAAAGAAAAAAAATCAGCATGTCATTTATTGTCATTTGTAATGTGTACAGGTAAAACATGCCAGTCAAGAAGGGTTGCCTTACACTCTGAAAATTCTTCTTGTGACCAATTATTCTTGTACAGAGTATTATTCACTGGATATCCATTGCTCAAACAGCACTATCACAAGATAAATTATCAATTTTATATAAAATGCTTTTAATCTACAGTGGTGTGAAAAACTATTTGCCCCCTTCCTGATTTCTTATTCTTTTGCATGTTTGTCACACAAAATGTTTCTGATCATCAAACACATTTAACCATTAGTCAAATATAACACAAGTAAACACAAAATGCAGTTTTTAAATGATGGTTTTTATTATATAGGGAGAAAAAAAAATCCAAACCTACATGGCCCTGTGTGAAAAAGTAATTGCCCCCTGAACCTAATAACTGGTTGGGCCACCCTTAGCAGCAATAACTGCAATCAAGCGTTTGCGATAACTTGCAATGAGTCTTTTACAGCGCTCTGGAGGAATTTTGGCCCACTCATCTTTGCAAAATTGTTGTAATTCAGCTTTATTTCAGGGTTTTCTAGCATGAACCGCCTTTTTAAGGTCATGCCATAGCATCTCAATTGGATTCAGGTCAGGACTTTGACTAGACCACTCCAAAGTCTTCATTTTGTTTTTCTTCAGCCATTCAGAGGTGGATTTGCTGGTGTGTTTTGGGTCATTGTCCTGTTGCAGCACCCAAGATCGCTTCAGCTTGAGTTGATGAATAGATGGCCGGACATTCTCCTTCAGGATTTTTTGGTAGACAGTAGAATTAATGGTTCCATCTATCACAGCAAGCCTTCCAGGTCCTGAAGCAGCAAAACAACCCCAGACCATCACACTACCACCACCATATTTTACTGTTGGTATGATGTTCTTTTTCTGAAATGCTGTGTTCCTTTTACGCCAGATGTAACGGGACATTTGCCTTCCAAAAAGTTCAACTTTTTCAGTCCACAAGGTATTTTCCCAAAAGTCTTGGCAATCATTGAGATGTTTCTTAGCAAAATTGAGACGAGCCCTAATGTTCTTTTTGCTTAACAGTGGTTTGCGTCTTGGAAATCTGCCATGCAGGCCGTTTTTGCCCAGTCTCTTTCTTATGGTGGAGTCGTGAACACTGACCTTAATTGAGGCAAGTGAGGCCTGCAGTTCTTTAGACGTTGTCCTGGGGTCTTTTGTGACCTCTCGGATGAGTCGTCTCTGCGTTCTTGGGGTAATTTTGGTCGGCCGGCCACTCCTGGGAAGGTTCACCACTGTTCCATGTTTTTGCCATTTGTGGATAATGGCTCTCACTGTGGTTCGCTGGAGTCCCAAAGCTTTAGAAATGGCTTTATAACCTTTACCAGACTGATAGATCTCAATTACTTCTGTTCTCATTTGTTCCTGAATTTCTTTGGATCTTGGCATGATGTCTATCTTTTGAGGTGCTTTTGGTCTACTTCTCTGTGTCAGGCAGCTCCTATTTAAGTGATTTCTTGATTGAAACAGGTGTGGCAGTAATCAGGCCTGGGGGTGGCTACGGAAATTGAACTCAGGTGTGATACACCACAGTTAGGTTATTTTTTAACAAGGGGGCAATTACTTTTTCACACAGGGCCATGTAGGTTTGGATTTTTTTTCTCCCTAAATAATAAACACCATCATTTAAAAACTGCATTTTGTGTTTACTTGTGTTATATTTGACTAATGGTTAAATGTGTTTGATGATCAGAAACATATTGTGTGACAAACATGCAAAAGAATAAGAAATCAGGAAGGGGGCAAATAGTTTTTCACACCACTGTATATTCCAACAACAACATTTATTTATATAGCACATTTTCATACAAAAAGTAGCTCAAAGTGCTTCCATATACTGTGTATACTTTTCCATCCTGTTTCCTGCTATCAGATACTGTAAAACAAATGTGCAGGACAGTGAAAAGCAGTAGTATTTCATGTCCAATTCATGTCATGTGTCTATACGATTTTCACAGTAATTTAGTTTGAATGATTCTGAACATTATTTAAAATTAGATTAGTATCGAAATGTCTTCAGTCAGTAGTTTTTATACTACAATATTTGTCTGAGTGAACCGAATTAGGTTAGTAGACCAAAATAGCTGAAATTGAAAACAATGTGCCAAACCTATCCTTTCTCATTTTTTTCCTAGCATGACTACAGCATGACATTTAAAAAACACAAGCCACAGTGTTGAGTAGCTGCTTCCCGTATTTACTCATTTGTGGCTTTTTTAAAGTTCACAGTAAATAACTTTTTAAGATTTGCCATGCTTGTAATGTAAAGCATTCGTTGTATATGTAATCTATTATACCACAGTATTTGCATGAGGTAGGCAATAATTAGAAGACATAGAATATAATACTATTTTGGGTCACACTGACCTGAATATTGAAAGCAACTAAAATTGCTGAACAGAATCACATAGTTCTATATCTGCCTTTTTTACAGTATTTGTTAGCATACAGCTAGCACTACCATAGACCCTGGTAGCCATCAAAATTCAGAATGGGATTATTTTTCTTTAAAATGTGTTACTTTTAATATTGTGTAAGTGAGAAGAGCAACAACATGTATTTCTATTGCACAATTTCATACAAAGGATGTAGCTCAAAGTGCTTTACAAGATGTCAAAAAAGGTAGTTACATGCAAAGAAAAAGAAATTAAGTTTAGTTAAGAATAATGAATATATATTATACAAAAGATAAATAAATAATGCACACTAACATAAGAAAGATAGACAATTAAGAGGAGTAGAGTCCTTAAATATGGAATTTTGTTCTAAAGTTTCTAAACAATAGTCCAATATGTTCAGAGAAAAAAAAAACTTCAGTTAAGCTGGAGGAGGAAAAACTAAATCTGTGGAGGTTCCAGGCCAAAAGACTACCCAGCCCCAACTGGGCATCTGCTTAATATAAATGTTTTTAAGTAGTTCTTTATTGTTTTTTTTTTTTGTTTTTTGTTTTTGCTTTGTCATAGAGTGGGGTGTTGAACTCCGGGCCTGGAGGGATGCAGTGGTTGCAGGTTTTCATTCTAACCCTTTTTGTAATCAGTGATTAGTTTTCACTGCTAATTAACTCCTTTTCCCTTCATTTTAATAGCCTTGTTTTTAAGGATTCAGTCCTCTGAATTTTTTCCTTTCTTCATTAAATGACAGCCAAACAGAAACGAGATGTGAAACGAGCCAAAAGATGACCAGCTAAATTGGAATTTCAAATTCCAACAAATCTCTTAATGAGAAGCTCATTCTTGCTATTAATTAAACCTGTTATTTAATTCCATAGCTTGTTGCTGCTCTCATTCTGCCACAGCAGACATTTCCAAACTCGTTGATTTTCTGCTTTTTTTAAGAACATCGTCAAAACGTTTTGGTGATCTAAGAAATCAACCTTACTGAGACCTTCACCATTCTTTATTTTCAGATATTGTGTGATGGGCACAAGTGAGCTGGACATATCAGAAATGGCCAGAGCCAAAAAAGTTTACTGGGGAATGACAGTGTTGAAAAAAAAGTTCACATTGACAAAGAGAAAAAAGTGTATTGAACCGAATGTTAACAAGACATTATTTAAACAAAATGTCTGAATTAGGGTTCATCTTCACAAAATTTTCTGGAAAAGCAAAACACAAATTATATTGCCATTTTATATTTACTAGCTAGTAAAGAACTTAGAAAGGCATCAAACATTGTAGAGTATGGTAGCTACATTAATCCTGTAAATTTGTTTTACTTTTAAAAAGTACATCCTATCAAGTACTATGACAGTTCTGACTAGAAATATATTTATTTCCTCCCTGTCTACAGAAATTATGCTGCCATTGAGTATAGTGGCCTCTCATTTGTCTTTGGAATTTTATATAGATAGTCCATGGCAGCACGCTAATTAAATGAGAAAAAATCTTGTCCAAGTTTTTGTTAGAAAGCAAAGCTATTTTTTAATCTACTAACTAGTAAATAAGAACTTAAAAAAAGATTTCAACTGCCACAGATTAAGGGATTAAAAAAATAACCTGCAGAAACCACAGCTTTCAGAAAAAAGAACAAAGTACCTTTGTCTCACAACCTAATGGATATTAAATACGAGTGTCAAAGGAAAAAAAAGCACCAGTTTTTTCATTTTTTATATGAAAGGTGACTCATCCCCTCCCTAAACATTTGAAATTTCCATATACAGTGATCCCTCGCTATATCGCGCTTCGCCTTTCGCGGCTTCACTCTATCGCGGATTTTATATGTAAGCATATTTAAATATATATCACGGATTTTTTGCTGGTTCGCAGATTTCTGAGGACAATGGGTCTTTTAATTTCTGGTACATGCTTCCTCAGTTGGTTTGCCCAGTTGATTTCATACAAGGGATGCTATTGGCAGATGGCTGAGAAGCTACCCAACTTACTTTTGTCTCTCTCTCTCTCTCTCTCTCTTGCGCTGACTTTCTCTGATCCTGACGTAGGGGGATTGAGCAGGGGGGCTGTTCGCACACCTAGACGCTACGGACGCTCGTCTAAAAATGCTGAAAGATTATCTTCACGTTGCTACCTTCTGTGTGCAGCTGCTTAGTGAAGCGACATGCTGCACTGTGCTTCGCATACTTAAAAGCTCAAAGGGCACGTATTGATTTTTCACTGTTTGTTTTCCTCTGTCTCTCTCTCTCTTTCTCTCTTTCTCTGCTCCTGACGGAGGGGGTGTGAGCTGCTGCCTTCAACAGCTTTGTACCGGCGGTGCTTCGCATACTTAAAAGCCAAACAGCCCTATTGATTTGTTTGGTTTTCTCTCACTTTCTGACATTCAGTGCTCCTGACGCGCACTCCTTTGAAGAGATATGTTTGCATTCTTTTAATTGTGAGACAGAACTGTCATCTCTGTCTTGTCATGGAGCACAGTTTAAACTTTTGAAAAAGAGACAAATGTTTGTTTGCAGTGTTTGAATAACGTTCCTGTCTCTCTACAACCTCCTGTGTTTCTGCGCAAATCTGTGACCCAAGCATGACAATATAAAAATAACCATATAAACATATGGTTTCTACTTCGCGGATTTTCTTATTTCGCGGGTGGCTCTGGAACGCAACCCCCGCGATGGAGGAGGGATTACTGTATAAATTATTGATGAATGATGCTAAAATGTCACAATGTTTTTTCATTGTATTATACCTCACTGTCCTGGAAGCTTAAATGAAATAAGCACATCTTTATGAAATAACACAACTTTAGTAAGGGCACAAGAAGATATCAAACATGTATTACTATACTATGTAAAGTTGGTCAGATCTTGCAAGTATTACTCCAGAAGAAATTATATGTAATACATAAATAGAAAATTACTTTTTAAAATAAACTATGATCAACTAATCACTACCTGTCATGTCTGAGGCCTGCTGCATGGCACATACAGGTGCATAGAGAATTTAGTGTTACTATTAATTTGGGTGAACAGATTATGGAAAATAACATTCCACTGATCTTCAATTAGATAACTCACTTGGAATAAATAAATAAAACCTTGACATAAATTCAAAGGACTGAGATTAAACATAATTGGAATAGAAATTTTAATTAGAATGAAACTGATACTCTTTCACAAGAGTTCACAGAACTCTTTAAATTTAAATTGCAACAAAACTGAACTCCTGCAAATTGGGACTAAAGTGCAACTTAATAAAAGGAGCTCCTTCCCATTCCATCTTGGTGGTGATCTCATCAGACCTGCCTCTACTGCAAAGAATCTTGGTGTCACTTTTGATTCCTCCCTTTCTTATTCCACCCACATAAATCACATTAAGAAACTTTTATGCAGTTGGAAGGTTTATCTGCACATTGTTATTAAAAGTTAATCAAGATGGGATTCAAATGTTCAGTTTGTTTTTTTTAGCAATGGTTGTTAACGTGGATGTCCCCAGGCCCAACTAGACAAGTAAATTAACCACATACCTTTTTGCAGTTGACACAGGAAGCATCTGCAATTTGTCATAGTTACTTGCAAAAAGACTGAGGCTACTCTATCATAAGTTGGCTAAGGAAGAAATTCAGGAAAAAAAAGACTTGCTGAGTGCCAGTTCAAGTCAGACAGACACACTCACTCATTCACTGCTCTATGTGCTCTGTTATTTAGATTAATTTGTGTGTGTCGCTTTTTTGAAGCCAAATGCACAGAAAAGCAAATGTTCATGGAAGCTGCACACCAATTTCTTTATTATTTTACTGAGAAAAAATAGCAGAGGCGATGCTTTGTAATTTCAACATTGAAATGTAGGTATTTTTTTTCTGTTATGGAATTTACTACATGACAGCTGTCATAATCTGAAGCACTGCAAGAGTGCACTGTACAAGCCACATGTAGTGCACATACAGTGCGATAAAATCAATACTGCGTGCATATAAAAACACAGTATGTCAGTGTGTCCATAGTGTTTAGTATGAATATTTGTGGAGGGAAAAGATTTTAACCAAAAAATTGTTTTCGTAATTTGTGTCTAATAAAAACATACAATGTAATTTCATTATCTTGTTTTATTGTTAATAATCAGTATATTCCCACATTTATATAACATCCTACCTATAGGAATTACTGTATGTCTGGCATTCTGCTTTGTTACTTTCATTTTTGTCTGCTTCTAAAATTGAAAAAAAGTTAATAGGCATAAAATAATTAAAATTAATAATTAAATTTTAATTCATCCATCCTGTAATAAGACTAAACTAGTGGCTCTTAACTTTTTCCATGGGCAACATCATATTGACATGTACCTGGTTTCCAGAGTAATCCATTCCATATGTGGTCAAGTAATGGCTGTAGTCAATTGAGAAAAATGCTTTTTGAGAGTAATATTAAGATATCTGTGCAATAGACATAAGCTGCATACAGTTATATATTAATAGTAAATGAATGGTGATTAAATTTAACTTATGGTTTTAAATGTTTGGATCAATAATATACCTTATTTGATATTATAGTTACATGGCAAGGGAAAAATGGGAAATACAGTATAAGCTCTATAATGGAAAATTTCATAAATGGATTTCCAAGTGGTAGTCCTCACAGGTGGCGCAGTGGTAGTGCTGCTGCTTTGCAGTAAGGAGACTGTGGAGGGTAATTATTATTATTAGCTATCAGTGCAGAATTCTGAGATGCTCTCATTTCATTACTAAAAAAAATTACTCCCTGAACTTATTCTATTCATTTGATTTTATTTTTGTGTAGAACTCTTCACTAAGTGCAGGAGCAAAGTTCTGATTATGTGGGTTTATTGTTTTAAGAGCTATACAGCATTCCTCTGGAGTATTCCCTTTATATTTTATATTCTAAGAATATCTTAGAGCATATCATTTCTTGATTTCTTGAAGTTAATTCAGCAGCAAAGCAGCAGTGACCTCATACTTCTGCCCAAATCTCATGCAGAAATGAACTTAAAAACAATTATGTGGATGGTGTATAACATCACAATTGATGAATTCAATAACCAGTGATTCTGAACCTTCATCCTTACTTGACGCCTATTTGGCATGTTTCCCTTTTGTTAAAGCTCAGCAGCTGAAAATGATCAGCAGAGAAGCATGAATCTAAAGCCCTTCAAATTAGAATATGCGGTCACTGACAAGCAGCAGAGTGGTAAAAAGCAGCAACCTCTCTTGTCCTCACATTTCAAAGCACGAAAAGAAAAAAACAAACTTACTTTGCCATTTAACGTGATACTATCACTACTTGTGATATCATGCATCACATGCACGTCACTGTTTATAATGTAAAACATTTTGATGCCCCAGACCCACAGCCAAGGTCATCTTCCTGTATCTGAGGGATGATAGTCATGACTAGGCTGAACCAGTGGCGAGTGACGAGACAAAGACAATTGCACAGTGTCCAGACTGAACTTATTAAAGAGCATATGTGCAGTGCAAATAAATAAGTTGTTTCAAAATCGTAACTTCTCATTAGATAAAAACAAAAGAACAATAGCAGAGAAAGTCACCACCAGGAGGTTTACTTATGAAAGTCAGTGCAAACGAAAGGGTTCTCTTTTTTTTTTTCAAACCAGTGTTACTTGTAACAGTCTTAATCACAGTGTTGTTACAGCACTTCCATCACCTGGGCCCTCTTGAGATAATTGCCAAAGACCCCTGCAACATTCGCACACTGCTCCCATCATCTCCCATTGCTTCCAAAGCTTATCCCTTCCTGCACTAACCCTCTTGCTCCAGATGTGCCCCAGACCCTTCAGTGCTCCCACAGAATCAACTGACAGACCTTTATCTCCTTTATTGACCTCTGCTTCAAGACACCAACTCCATCTATCTTCTATATGTACTTTCCTATCGTTACTCCTCTACCTGTCCCTTCCTTTGAGCACTCAGCCTAAAGTATTTAACCTATAGACTAATTAGCATGAACCCCTCCAGCAATTACTCAGACACATAGGGTTGTGCACTAATTAGCCTCAGGTAATCAGGTTCAGCTGTAACACCTTGTCTAACATGAGGCACGGAGTATCACAAATGGGCCTGTTTTCATATTTGTGACAGTGTGGCACAAACAGAAAGAAACGCTCACTCACATGCACTGCATATTCAACTTCTTTCGTTATTCTCTGCACCATCTCATACTGGTTTTCTAAGGCAGTCTAAGGGCTTAGATGGGAGTAAGACACAGAGACTGGGGTTGTTGAATGGTGCTAATACGTTTTCTCCTTCCTCCACAGACCAGCAGAAGGAAAGCCTGCCTACGACTCCGCCTATTTCCTTGGTGAACACGCCTCCTACAAGACCTCACTTCCAGCCATGATCCCACCCCTTCCTGTCTTCTCTGTATATAATCCCCTAGTTTAGTCCATTGGTGACGCAGTCTTGAATGGTTACTTGTTTTTTTTCTTTGCAATTACCACAGTATATGGAGTGGACTCCCCAAACCTTTATACTCGTTCTCTGTGTTTTTTCCACACCTAATTTAACCACAGTCCTTTGTTTCTATTCACTTTTCAGTTCATTCTTGTTTTTGTGATTTTTGTCTCTCTCTCTTACCATCAGTTATATGTTTCCTTTGTAAAGTTTAAGATAGGCAATTAATGCTTTCAAAGTTATGATCCTTATTTGACAGCGGCCTTTTTTTTTGTCATTTCAGGTTTCGGAACATGGGGATTTCATTATTGATGTTAGAATCAGATTATGAACTATAGTTGTTAAATTACTTTCATGTATTATGGGGAGGCATATTTGTTTTATTGTAGGTGCTGCTATTTTCGTCTGCATTGCTTGGCACAGATTGGCTATCTGAGATTTTGGGTCAGGACCCTGTAATTTAGCAAGTGCATTTTTTCAGTTTATCTTTTTGCATTAAGTTTGTTTTGGCAGTGAAGTTATTTTGCTCCTTTTTGCTTCTTTTGTATTGGATTCTTCTGGGAGTTTGACTGGATTCAGTATGATTCTGAATTTTTTTATTTTAATTTTTCTTTTCCTCTGTTTTTTTCCAGTTCTTTGCTCTTTTCTTTGATAACTTTTGGTATTCTTTGAATATTTAGGCTTTAGTGCTATGCTACTTGGATTCTTTTACATTTTGTAATTTATAAATTCTGATTATTTGGCATCTTTGGAAATAAAACATTTTGCAGAAATTTTGGACTTTGTTATTTATTTAATTGTTAAAGTGTGGTATTTGTCAAGGTGTTTTGGTCTTCCTTATTTGGGTTAATCATAACAGCTAGTGTTTCATCTTGTAAATGTTTTGCTCCAGTGAGATGAGCAGAAAGAGAGATGGATCAGGAGACAAAAACATAGTCAAAGAACAAAGTGATGGACCTGGAAATCAGAAAAAAACTCTAGCATTCATCTGTACCAAATACCTAAACCAAAATCAAAGTCAGAAAACAGGGTGTGATATTTGTAAACCAGGGATTCTGTAGAAAGCATAGTGAAGGTTTTTGATATGTATCTGTAATCATGGAAAAAAAAAGCCTAGTGAGATGCTGGTTTAAAATGTGTCGCACTAGCAATGTCATGTGACACAAATTTTGGGTGGGTGGCAGGGCAACCGGGATCTGCATCACAGGAATTCCATACCATAACACTGAAGCGATTGAAAAAAAAAATTAAAAACTAGTTTCCCTTATTTCAAAACCAACAAAAAATTATAAGAGAATTTTTTTTTTTTGTTCTTTATTTCATCTTATATGATTTCTCGTATTAGAAATTTGTTAGTTTTCGCATACCCCTTGGGGTCAGAGCGCAGGGTCAGCCATTGTACAGCGCCCCTGGAGCAATTACAGGTTAAGGATCTTGCTCAAGGGCCCAGCAGAGTAGGGAAAAAGAAAAAATAACTCACAAAATTAAAGAAATAAAAGTCAACCTAACATTAAAAAACAGTTAGTTTAGGAAGTCACATCTACCAGCAAGAAAGGTGTTGCAGTAGGAAATACTTGCAGTATTAAAAACAATGCCTTGACTCAGCTAGCTGCAGATTTCCCATATATAAATAAATTATGTGTGTTTAACTATACATATTTATCTACTATATAATAAAATACTATGGTCAGTGTGTGTGTGTGTTCAGTCCCTCAGAGCAATTTGATAGGTCAGTTTGACTTTGGTCTGATGGGTCAGTTCTACTGTGGTTGCACAGTTAGTTATACATGGTCAAGACTTGAAACACTGAGCAAGGAAAGATGTAGGCGGATAGCTGAGAATTGCCTTCAAAGGCAGGAAGTAGTTGCAAAAATATGCATGATTTCAAAGTACATAATGGAGGCTTGTATACTATTGATGGTAGTCAAAAATCAGAGAGGAGACGAGCATGGCGCCTGAAAATGAAAGAGCCTGAAAAGGAGACTTTATGGAAACGAGAGCAAGAGGAAGCACAGGGCAAGACAGTTTGAGACACCTGAGGATATAGTAGGAAGAATGCTGAGCGTACACGTAAGGCAAGAGATATCAAATATTTAAAAATTTATTTTATTACCTGTCTCTGACAAGTAACATAAGTATTATACAGTGGAACCTCGGTTCACGAACGTCTCGGTACATGTACAAATCGGTTTACGACCAAAAAGTTTGCCAAACTTTTGCCTCGGTTCACGACCACACACTCGGTATACGAACAAGCCAGTTTCCCTTTCGGTTTGTACATGTTCAGTCTCTCCCTGTGCATTTCCTGTGCAGCGAGCAAGAGAGAGAGAGAGAGAGTGCGACACACACACACACACACACATACACACACACAGGCAGCGCGAGAGACAGAGGCACACACACAGGCAGCGCGAAACAGAGAGAGCCGCGCACACACACACAAGAGCGTGAGAGAGAGAGGCGCGCACACACACAGCAGCGTGCTAGAGAGACACACACACAGGCGCTCCAGGCTCGCAAAAGGAGACGCATGCACACATACACAGGCGTGCGCGAGAGAGAGAGAGAGAGAGCGAGGAAGAGAGGGAGGGACGCATAAGGTAGAGAAGGCTTGTTTTTATTTTCAGTTCTGTTTACAGTGATCGGTTCGTAGCCTGCATTGTTGCAATGTTACTTTTCTTGGTGGTTTATTAAATTACGGATTTTTCAAATGTTCATTTTTTCCCCTGTACTTAAAACTCATTAAAAAAAAGTGTTTTTAGCAAGTGGTTCCTAGCACTATAGCGCGAACTATTGCAGTGTTAGTTTTCTCTGTTGTTCAAGGTTTTCTCAGTGTTATTCAATGTTTTTACATTTAGTTTACAATTACGCTGTGCATTCTATGGTATAATTAACTATATTTGTGCTTAAAAACTAATATATATATATATATATATATATATACATACAGTTCGTACAGTCTGGAACGGATTAATTGTATTTACATACTATGGGGCAAATTCGGTTTACGACCAGAGTTTGGGAACGAATTATGGTCGTGAACCGAGGTTCCACTGTATATATGTATATATATATATATATATATATATATATATATATATATATATATATATATATATATATATATATATATATATATATATATATACCAAACTATTTAGTCCAGTTCAGTGCGATGGAGCACAAGGTATAATCAGCCATACAGAAAACACAAGTTAAATGCAGAGCCCACTTATGCACACACACACACACACACACGCACACCTAGTAATCTCAAATCTACCTTTCGGGAGCAAACTGTAATACCTGGAGGAAACTCACACTGACAGATTGTATGTGGACAATGCATACATCTGTATCCCATCAAAAATTCCTGAGGACAGTAGTGCTCCCTAGTAATCTCCATTTAACATGATAGAGAAAGTTGATGGAGTAAGTATGCAAAACCAGTGTGGCAAGAGTCAAAGCTGGAATTTATGATAATGTTAATTGCATATTGCTTTACCCTTTTCTGATTTACTTAATCAAGGTTAATGATCATCAGGACTAATGTTGGCAGCATCTTTATCTGGAGTGGTGGCTCTGTGGCTATGGAGCTGAGCTTTTGTTCTGAAAGGTTACCTGTTCAAATCCCATTACTGCCAGAAGGGATCCAACTTCATTTAGCCCTTGAGCTAGGCCCTTAACCTGAAAATTGCTCCGGGGTGCTGTACAATGCTGACCCTGCGATCTGACCACCAGAGGTCTTACAAAATTTCCCCTTGGTGATTAAAAAAAAGTATATCAAAATCAAATAAGGCATCAACCTCTAAACAGGATGCAAGTACATCACAAAATATGCTCAAACACACATACACAATCACTTATATGGAGTTAGTTCAGATTTACAAACTAACCTAACACAGATGCAGAAGAAAAACTATAGTACCTGGAGAAAAATCCATGTAGACAAAAATAACAGAGCAGTAATTCCTGATATACAGCAAAATTAGTTACTGCCCCACTGTTCAGCCCTGAAAGACGGAAAGGAGAAAGATACTTAGCTTTTATATTTGCAGTTGCAGTTAGGTCAATGCAAAAAAAAACTTTATATGTATATATATATATATATATATATATATATATATATATAATATACAGTGGTGTGAAAAACTATTTGCCCCCTTCCTGATTTCTTATTCTTTTGCATGTTTGTCACACAAAAAATGTTTCTGATCATCAAACACATTTAACCATTAGTCAAATTTAAAACAAGTAAACACAAAATGCAGTTTGTAAATGGTGGTTTTTATTAGTTAGGGAGAAAAAAAAATCCAAACCTACATGGCCCTGTGTGAAAAAGTATTGCCCCCTGAACCTAATAACTGGTTGGCCACCCTTAGCAGCAATAACTGCAATCAAGCGTTTGCGATAACTTGCAATGAGTCTTTTACAGCGCTCTGGAGGAATTTTGGCCCACTCATCTTGGCAAAATTGTTGTAATTCAGCTTTATTTTGAGGGTTTTCTAGCATGAACCGCCTTTTTAAGGTCATGCCATAGCATCTCAATTGGATTCAGGTCAGGACTTTGACTAGGCCACTCCAAGTCTTCATTTTGTTTTTCTTCAGCCATTCAGAGGTGGATTTGCTGGTGTGTTTTGGGTCATTGTCCTGTTGCAGCACCCAAGATCGCTTCAGCTTGAGTTGACGAACAGATGGCCGGACATTCTTCCTTCAGGATTTTTTGGTAGACAGTAGAATTCATGGTTCCATCTATACAGCAAGCCTTCCAGGTCCTGAAGCAGCAAAACAACTCCAGACCATCACACTACCACCACCATATTTTACTGTTGGTATGATGTTCTTTTCTGAAATGCTGTGTTTCCTTTTACGCCAGATGTAAAGGGACATTTGCCTTCCAAAAAGTTCAACTTTTGTCTTATCAGTCCACAAGGTATTTTCCCAAAAAGTCTTGGCAATCATTGAGATGTTTCTTAGCAAAATTGAGACGAGCCCTAATGTTCTTTTTGCTTAACAGTGGTTTGCGTCTTGGAAATCTGCCATGCAGGCCGTTTTTGCCCAGCCTCTTTCTTATGGTGGAGTCGTGAACACTGCCCTTAATTGAGGCAAGTGAGGCCTGCAGTTCTTTAGATGTTGTCCTGGGGTCTTTGTGACCTCTCGGATGAGTCGTCTCTGCGCTCTTGGGGTAATTTTGGTCGGCCAGCCACTCCTGGGAAGGTTCACCACTGTTCCATGTTTGTGCCATTTGTGGATAATGGCTCTCACTGTGGTTTGCTGGAGTCCCAAAGCTTAGAAATGGCTTTATAACCTTTACCAGACTGATAGATCTCAATTACTTCTGTTCTCATTTGTCCTGAATTTCTTTGGATCTTGGCATGATGTCTAGCTTTTGAGGTGCGTTTGGTCTACTTCTCTGTGTCAGGCAGCTCCGATTTAAGTGATTTCTTGATTGAAAACAGGTGTGGCAGTAATTCAGGCCTGGGGGTGGCTACGGAAATTGAACTCAGGTGTGATACACCACAGTTAGGTTATTTTTTAACAAGGGGGCAATTACTTTTTCACACAGGTTCATGTAGGTTTGGATTTTTTTTCTCCCTAAATAATAAAAACCAGCATTTAAAAACTGCATTTTGTGTTTACCTTGTGTTATATTTGACTATCGGTTAAATGTGTTTGATGATCAGAAACATTTATGTGACAAACATGCAAAAGAATAAGATATCAGGAAGGGGGCAAATAGTTTTTCACACCACTATAAATGGGAAGTGAACTGACAAACTGATGCATGTTTCATGCTTCTTTTTCAATTCTAATTTCTTTCTGTTGAGGTAAACTTATTAAAATAATACTTTTGTTTCAACTTTCAACTAACAGCAACTTTACTATTATTACTATAAATGTTATATAATTATTTTTAGAATTTTTTGCTTTTATACATTACATTACAATGAGTGAATCAGCGAGTCATCAAATTTTATATTATTCATATGTCTGTAGTACTAGGGTGTTGTACCGTGTTAGCCATTATGAATGTTACATCTTGCTTGAAGAAGGGGCCTGTGTTGCCTCGAAAGCGTGCATATTGTATCTTTTTAGTTAGCCAATAAAAGGTGTCATTTTGCTTGACTCTTCTCTGTATTATTCATATTAAATTCTATATCTATATCCCCTATCCAACAAAGAGCAGAAAAATTAGAAAGTTTAATTTGAAGTAATAACTCAATAAGGACAGAACTACTACAAATGTTCCAAATCTAACGAAGTTAGTAAAGTAAAAATGAAAAAAAGATCAGTGCAAAATTTCAATCACATTATAAATTTGGTGGATTTAGTCAACCACACACTAAATGAGACTTTTATGTAACTTCAGCTTGCTTTCTTTTTAGCTGAAATAAAGCATATAAAATGTCAAGTTTTCTTAAAAGTTGTAATAGTGTTCTTGTACTCAACTGTATTTATTCTGTTGATTGTTGACTTTGTATTTTATAATCACTCATAGTGTGATATATTTTAGTTGATTTGTAAGTTTGTAAGTTGTCTTGGATGATAGTAATAATATTAATAACAGGCATTTGTGACATGAAAACTCTGGTTGGGACATACCAATATTTTCCTTTATGTATGCAGACTTCCCTAAAGTTAACATTAACTTACTTAACTAATAATATCTCTCCTTTATTTGCTAATGACTAGCGAGATATGCAAGTTCAAGTACACAAAAAATACATTAAACAATGTTGGTGCCCGGTCTGTCTCGACTGATACCACATCATTGTGATGCCTTCAGACAAAATCAGCTAAGGACATAAAGCATGTAGATTTAATCATTAAACAAACTAAAAGCCACCATTGTCCAATAAAATATATTGGTTATAAATGGGTATGACATTAAACTGCATCCAGCCCTGTAAGTGGTCCTCCAACTTGCAGGGAAATCATGGGGGTTGGTGGCAGGACTGGGACTCCAGCCACTGTAAAAAAACTTCACAAAGTTCCGAGACTACAGAAAGGACTCCATTTTGCTCTCCGCGGGAGTAGCTCTGCTGCAGCCGCCCATAGGAAGGCGGCTTGCATCATGAAGGGGATGGGGGAAAGCCCTCTGGAGCCCCATCCCCGGAAGAGTCAAAACCATTGGAGAGCCAATAGGGTCAGGCCTGTTGGGGATCAGAACTGGTGTGGTGCAGAGGCGTCGCCCACTGCACGGCAGCACTCGGGTCCCAATTTGAGGCGGCCCATACAGGTGGGTGCATGGAACATCTTGTCTCTCCGGCAAGATGACCATCTTCCTCTGCTGTCGGAGGAGCTGCGTAAACTCTGCATTTCAGTGGCAGCACTTTCTGAGGTGCGCAGACCGGGGACTGGCCAGATCTCTGTAGGTGGATACACATTTTATTGGTCTGGTCGGTCTGATGGCTGTCATACTCGGGGAGAAGCTGTTGCTGTAGCGGATTGGCTTCTTCTGATGGTGTCCGATGTCACTCCTTTCAACGAGTGTATTATGAGACTCAGATTACGGCACTCTCTGGGTGCCTTGTCTGTTGTCTCAGTGTATGCTCCGCCCCCGGTGAGTGATGTTTCGGTGAGGGAGACATTTTATTCGCAGCTTCACTCGGTGGTTGATGGGTGCCCATGAGGTGACACTCCTCTGGTCATGGGTGACTTCAATGCAGCCACTGGCACTGACAGGGCTGGCTATGAGGATTGTCTCGGTCCCCATGGGTCTGGTGACTGTGGTGAAAGTGGCTCCATGTTCCTTGACTTTGCAAAAGATCAGGGGCTACGAATCGCTGGATCCTGGTTCCAGCACCCTGAACCACATCGTTGGACTTGGTACTCTAATACTGGTGCGGTGAAGGAGATTGATCACATCCTTGTGGGCAGATGCTGGAGGCTCTTGCAAAACTACTGGGTCTACAGAAGTGCCCAGTTTGTGAATTCTGACCACAGACTTCTTGTTGCTACTCTTAGGATCCAGCTTAGGTCCAGTAGGTTACCACCTACTAGGAAAATGAGCCTGGACTTGGCCAGACTCCAAGACCAGGCTGTTCCCAATGAGTCTGCATGCAGTTTGTGTGAGGAACTTTCAGATTTGGGTACGACCGCCGATCCTAATGTGATGTGGGAGACCTTCCGTGACAAAACCGTGAAGGTTTCTGAAGGTTGTGTTGGTGTTACCGGTGTTCCCAGAAGGATGTGTTTCATCTCACAGGGCACCCTGGATATCATTGAGAGGAGTCGCAGCGCACGGCTCAATGTCAACTCTGGTCTGTACCAGGAACTGAAAGGGATGGCTGCAAGGGCTCTGAGGGCAGATAAGGAGGCATTTGTTAGAGGAATCAGTGAGCAAGTGAGACACCATCTGTGGTCTAGTGACCCATGTCCTGCTTACAGAGGAATCAAAGCATTACGCACATCTGAATCTGTTCCTCGGAGTGTCGCAGTCAGGGCGGCTGATGGAACAGTCCTTACGGATGACATTGCAGTTGTGACCCGCTGGGCTGGCTACTTTGAGCAGTTGTTCAAAGCTGATCCTCCAGCTAGGACGATGGATATCTCAGGGTCCACGGTTCTTGAGGCTAATCCTCCAATTAGCTGTGAACCACCCAATCTCACTGAGATTGCACAGGTGGTGAACCAGCTGAGAGGGGGGAAAGGCTGCAGGGATCTGTGGTATCTGGGGTGAATTTCTCCAGGCTGGAGGCTCTGATCGGGGTGCTCGAGAGACTGAGCGAGGAGTGTGAGTGTCTGGGCTTGCGAGTGTCCTGGATAAAAACCATGATCCAGGCTTTTAATGACCTCTTGGGCACAAACATCAGCAGTGTGTCTGTTTGCGGAGAGAGTGTTGACCTTGTCGAGAGGTTTACTTACCTGGGCAGTGACATTCATGTCTCGGGTGACTCTTCCTATGAAGTCAGTAGATGGATTGGGAGAGCATGGGGGGGTCATGAGGTCGCTGGAAAGGGGTGTATGGTGCTCCCGATATCTATGCAAAAGGACGAAGGTCCAAGTCTTTAGAGTCCTGGTGCTTCCTGTCTTGCTATATGGTTGCAAGACATGGATGCTATCCAGTGACCTGAGACGAAGACTGCACTCCTTTGGTACTGTGTCTCTCTGGAAAATCTTTGGGTACCATTGGTTTGACTTTGTGTCTAATGAGCGGTTGCTCATGGAGTCCCGAATGATGCACATTACCTGCATTGTGAGGGAACGTCAGTTACGGCACTACAGCCATGTGGTGCGTTTCCCCGAGGGTGATCCAGCTCGTAAGATCCTCATTGTTGGGGACCCAAGCGGCTGGACCAGACCAAGGGGTCACCCAAGTAACACCTGGCTGCGGCAGATAGAGGGTCATTTCCGGAGGGTGGGACTGGACTGCGTGTCTGCCCGGGCGGTTGCAAACTGGGATCCCGAGTTGTGTAGTGGGTGTGGCAATACACTGTACCAGTGCATGCTCCCCAACTTGACTTGACTTGTTATAAATAGTGATGAGGGAAACAGCCAAATTTAGTTTTAGATATACTTTCATGAAACTGCCTGTAAAATTCATTGTCATGTATTAGATTTTTGGGGGGGGGGGTGTTAACACTTTTCAGGGTAAATGTACTAAGGTTTATTCTGCTGCTGTAACCACTGTCTCATTCTCTCATTCATCTGTCAACCCTCCAGTGCTACTTCTGCTGTACCAACATGCCACAGCTCCTTCCACACACTCTCATTTATTTCATGCAGTACCTGGCTGCTCATTCACTCCATTGGCTGTGCCTCATACTACTCACTTGGGGTCTGAGGTGTAACACTATTAGCGTTCATGTTCCCCTATTCCATAACTTGATCAAAGCCAGAATCTTCCCAGGGATTTGCTAACAGTCATTTATCTAGGCCATACCCCTTTTCCACACTTTGCCCCAGAATAAATATGAGGATGAGGATGAGATGAAACTATAGATACAAATATCACACATTTTGCTGGTCTTTAAGCACAATTTGTTTCACATTTTTTTTTTTTTTTTTTGGCAAAGTTTAACACTACATTTACTTTGATCACTTATTGTGATCTGTTTTACTCATCACTAGTTATGCACTGCCTTAATTGAAACAGCAACACTTCAAGTTTAGAGTTGAATGGCTTTGAGGTAGAAAAGGACAAGCCACAATAACATGAAAAGAACACAAAGACTACACGTAGTGCAAACCTCGAACAAAAGATTCTGAGAGCCCTCCTGGAGTAGAACGTACCACCATGTGACCAGGTGTCTTCTAGACAGCAGAAGGCCAGTAAACAAATAGAAAAACTATTTTCTACATACCTGTTCTTTCTGCATCAGGATTCTATACCTTTTTGAAATAGGGACATCCTGTTGTTGATTAAATTTACACCAAGTGTATGGGACGGTTTATACTTCACGCTCAGAACGTGTACACATCATGGCTGCCAAGTGTTCCCAGTGTTTATTTGATGCATCCTCTGAGTACGTCCTCAGAAATTAACGTGACGTGTGTGCAAGTTGCAGTACCAGCAAAAAGTTGGGGGGCGCAGTGTGATCAAGTCGCAACTTGACGTCAGAGTCTCAGTTTATTATCTACATGTGACTGAAAGCTGCTATGTAGATCCTACAGGATCAATGTGTGTGCTTCAATGTTTGATTAATTTTTCGATGTGGTGAAGCAAAATGCTGACATATAAATGCATTTGTGGTTCTCTTATTTTCAAGCATCACATATTTCCCAACATAATGACACGATACATTTTAAAAGTCTCACATACCATCTTCTGCGCCATCTTTTTTTTTTTTTCTTCATAACAGCATCAGAATGTACGGCAGCGTATTTGAGCCACTGAGAAAACAATTAAGGACGCAGTGAAAATGTCTATGTTGTGATTAAAGTGGAAATTTTGGCTTTACTCTCAAAATGTCCACTTGAACTTCATAGTTTATCATTAAAGTAGACCATCGTAAATGTTATCTTAAAAACCCAGTTGGTTGGTTCAGCAGCGGCAAGAAGCGATAGATCACCACACAGAACACGTTAAATTTATGATATTCCAGCTCTGTGCACAGTTAGAATCCTTAGATTTATACTTGATATCACTGTCATGATGAAATGCATTAAAGTATGTATGTTACATTTTACAGATACATTGTTAACTTCATTTAAATAATGAATACTATAAATAATTACACATGTGGGGGTGGCACAGTGGCAGAACAGTAGCGCTGCTGCCACGCAGAGAGTCACATCCCTGGTGTTCCCTGCTGGGAGTTTGCATGTTTTCCTGGTGGGTTTCTGAAGTGTGCTCCGGTTTCCTTCCAAAGACATGAAGGTTTGGTGATTTGGTGACGCTAAAACAACGCTAGTGTATGTGTATTCTTGTGTTCACCATGCGATAAGCTGATGCCCCGTCCAGGAATTTTGTTTCAGTCTGGAGCCAGATGCTTACTGGAATGGGCGCATCCCTGGATTAATGGAGGTATTCAATAAACGTCTTTTTCAGAAATATTGTGGCAAGGTGCCATCGAAATTTAAAGCATCCTTGATGTGTTTTTTTTTCTCAAATTTAGCACTGTAGAAGAAAAATGTTTTATATTAGAATAAAAATAGCAAATTAACATAAAGAGCCATAAAAAGTAATTAAAAGCTTCTAAAACATTAGATTAAGCATAAATTAGAATGTTAAGGAAATAAGATAGGTCAAGTAAATAGTTAACTAAAAAATCAGTCATTTTGCATTATGTTTTAAGCTTACAGCAGAATTGCTAGTGTGGGAAAGAACAGAAAAAAGAACAAAAATGACGTATAGAAACCAACTTAGGACAGGATAAGAAGATTGAGAACACCTGTGTCCAAGGATAGGAAGCTAAAAGAATGATACCACAGAGAAAAGATGGCATGTATGAAGCCAGCTGAAATATTGAATCAGCAAAGATGGCAAGTAGGCATTGCTGCCAAGGTCAGGTGATGTAATGCAAGAAAAATGAAAAAATATGTTCTAACATAAATAAGTTTAGAAAATTAGTAATACTAGCATTTAACCTAAGTACAGAAATTAAATGTAAACCAAGCATGCCAAGCAGATGATTAAATAAAGGCACATGCTATATTTCTTTTAAATCAAAGCTTAAGCTTCAGGCCATCATTATAAAAAAGTTTGGAAGGCTTAGAAAAGGAAATAACGAGAGGAAACCCATATATGGGATTAAGGCCTTGGCCAGTTAAAGAAAATAAGAAAAAACAAACTGGAAGTGAACAATAGACAAGTAGAAATGCCGAGGGGCCAGCTGCAGTGAAGTCAGGAGATAATAAGGGTTCCCATGGGAACTCAAAGTTCGGCCGGACAGGAGTAAAGGGGAGGCCGGACAGGAGTAGAGAGGAGTCAGAGAAGATGAGCAAAAGAGCTCATTTGAGCGAGGTCGGAGAAGATAGGAAATGACATAAGAAAAACCCAACGATGGTAAGAGGAAGCCATCTGCCCAGCCTTAGACCAATCAAAATAAGCAAAACAGACACCAAGAGAAACAATGGACAGTAAAGCCAGGTGCAGAATGAGCTAATTGAGCAAGGACCAAGTGATAAGAAAATGATATATAAGTTTTGGATTTTGAACTGTTCGAGGCTCAGCTCAATTTGGCAGTATTGGGTTGAGTACTTGTTATTTTTATGCTTATTTTATTGCAATAAAGCTGTAAACTCTGTATGCCTATCCTGAGACTCCTAATAGCCTTTATTTCAGGTAAAAAGCCTTCTGATGATAATTTTTTAGCCACGACATTACCATCAGGCAGTCCTACTCAGTGGTAAGTGAAGATCAAGATGCTGCTAAGCCCCAATACTAATCAGTGTAACATCCTGTGCTCAGTGCAGTCCTAATATTGATCTGATATCTTTTTTTTAGATCACTGTGGCCACTTTTAAAGAAGCAAATGGTTTTAAGGGGCTGTTTGTTGCACTGAAGCGCCATTACTATACTGAAAAGTCCAGGTTGTGTGTTAAATAATGTAATTGATACAATTCTTAGATCTGCATAAGTGCAGAATGTGATGTGCCAGTTTCAGAGAAATTTAGCTGCTTATATCACAGATAAGTAAATAAACAATATTTTATATTTCAATTAACAGTTGGCAGAGTCATCTGGTTATGACTAGCAATTGTTAGTTTCAAAATAGCATAACAACAGTTTGGGTAGGGTTTTGCAGTTATACTTTCATATTTTTAGTTGAAGTTAGTAACTTAAAATAGGACAACAGACTGACCACTGCACTCATGTATTACAGATTATAGTACATATAAGTTTAGAAGTTTTCATGTTTTATTGTTATACAATACTGAATTGCAGTGTATTTAATTTGCCTTTTTGACACTGATCAACAGAAAGAGTCTGTTTAATGCCAAAGTGAAAACAGATCTGAAAATTTATATAAATTAATTACAAATATAAAACACAAAATAATTATTGCATCAGTATTCATCCCCTTCAGCATGACCCACTTAAATAATCGCTGGTGAAGCCAGTTGGTTTTAGAAGTCACATAATTAGTTCAATGTTGATCACCTGTTTGTAGTCAAATGGTTTCAGTTTATTGTAGTATAAATACAACTTATATGATAAGGTCCAACTAGTGATGAGTAAGTATTGTGGTCTAACCAACACAATGAAGACAAAAGGAAACCCCAGGCAACTCAGCAACGGCAGTGACGACTTTGGAGATTTTTCTCTGCAGCAGGCCAGTCCCTTGAAGGATTGTAAGCATACAGGGTAAAATGAATACAACATAATACAGGGAAATCCTTGATGCAGTCCGAAAGAAACCTGCACCTTGGGACATTTGTTTTCCAGCAAGTCAATGACCCCAAGTATAAGGCCAGAGCTACACAGGAATGGATTAAGAACAACAATGGTAATGCCCTGGTGTGGTTGAGTCAGAATCCAGTGCCCGTATTTATTAAGTGTCTTTGAACTACTCCTAGGAATTTCACCTAAAGTCTGAATTGGATGAGAATATGTCCTAACTCAGAGTAGGACGAAAAGTATTTATGAAGTGACTCCCAGCCATTCCCTGCCAAGAGTAGAAGTTCACATTTGAAAGTGATTGACGTCACTATTTTATAGCACCATGATGACATTTCCTTAAAAATTATGATAGTTTGTAGTTTTCTGACACTACTTCTAATAATAATAATAGTATTCAACAAAAAAAGAAGAAGGAAAAAAATAGTAAGCTAGGATGTTGCGGTAAGCTGCATGTAATTGTTGCCACTTTACAACAATATTAAAAATAATTCTGTAACCAGCACCCAGATGAAAGGGCCAAGAACACATACCATACGAGAGCTAAGCCCAGTAATCCATCCATCCATCCATTTTCCAACCCGCTGAATCCGAACACAGGGTCACGGGGGTCTGCTGGAGCCAATCCCAGCCAGCACAGGGCGCAAGGCAGGAACCAATCCCGAGCAGGGTGCCAACCCACTGCAAATCCCAGTAATGGACATGTTTATTTAACAATGTATGATCCCCAGCTATACTTTTAAAAGAAACACCTTTCTGCTGTTATTTCCACGGGAAACGCCTTGAAAACTAACAGTTACTGAAACTAACCATGGCTATTCATGTCGTTCCCAATCATCTTCCACTATGCCATGCTACACCACTCCACATGATCCTGCTTATTTTCTACAAGGCACTATTTATCCACAGATGACTCCTGCCTTCTTGAACCTTCCTGGGCTTGTAAAATGTAACATGCATGTTTCAGGGGTCCTTGGAATACAGAGTTCAGTGTACCTGTGTGACATTTGACTGTCAATCATCCATCTAACAGCCCCATCTATCGTCAGGGTAATTTGCTTGCTACTACAATACTTGCATCCATAGCCACGTTTGTGTTGATACTGTGATATCAGTTGCCAGTCACATATGTGTTCTCATTCACAACTGGTACAATGTGTGTTGATTTACATGAATGCAACTTAAACTGCCTCATCTGGAGTGGTGGGGAAATGTGCCAACCCATGTATTACTTCATATGTTGTAATCAGCTTACAGTGACTGAAGAAGTACGTTGGATTCAATGAAACATTCCTACTTCTCTGGATGCATGTAGTCTGAAGACTTTAGTGATTAATCATGCTCTCTGCTCACCATTGCATCATGCCTCATAGTCCAGTACTTGATAAATGTTTCTTTAATGTGAAAATGTTGCCAACAGTGTACTTGATTTGCCAGCACGACCTCAAGATTCGCTTATATGTGAACAATACTTGGCACTGTATACAGCTCAAAACTGCATACATATCAGATATAGTCGAGATAGTGATTTCTTACAGATAAACAGAAATAAAACTGAATTGACTGCTGACAGTTCAACTCAAAAAACTTGACGCCATCTGTCTACATCTCAGCGCCTGCAAACTTTTTTCATTTTCCACTGACATCACCCTTGTAAGTTATCCTTGACAGCACTCTTATATTTTGAAAATCACTTTCATCATCTCTTGGGGAGAATGGCGTGGTGTGCCAAAATTATAGTTAGAAATGTTTAATCAGTGTCTCATTCTGGAGATTTTATTCATTCTGTTTGATACAAATTCTTAAAAATTGTTTGGCATCTCTTTGGTGAAACAGCTCAAAACTGACATTGTGATTTATTGATTTTTTTTTAACATTCTTGTGAAGCATGCACATGTCATTAGTAAAGGCAGTCAACATAACTTTGCTTTAGTGGAGTCAGCATATATAGCGTAGAATGCAATACTGGTATCATCATTTCATTTTACATTTATATCTACCATTATCTACTAATCACTTTACTGCCACCCCTTATATTTAAAACACACAACCTCTTAATGCTGTGGCCACTCTGATTTTGTGTATGCCTCCTCTTAATGCTGCCACTCCTCTGAGTCATTAATGCTGCCACCTCTTGTTATCTTGCGTATGCTACTTCTTAATGACATCAATCCTTCCATCTTGAGAGAACCACCTCTTTTAATTTACTGACATTGGGATGTTGGAGCAATTGTACCAGTCCATTCACCAATCATAATTCTCAACCACACTTCACTATATGGGCATGGTATTGTGCAGCTGGAAACATAAAAATAAAATTTTTCTCTAATTAGCATCTGTTGTAAAGTGTGTTCAAGCCGCCACCTTATCGTGGTGGAGGGGTTTGTGTGTCCCAATGATCCTAGGAGCTCTTTTGTCGGGGGCTTTATGCCCCTGGTAGGGTCACCCAAGGCAAACTGGTCCTAGGCGAGGGACGTGACGAAGAGCGATTCAGAAAACCTTCTATGATACATACAAACATTGGATGGCATTTTCCCTCACCCGGACGTGGGTCACCGGGGCCACCTTCTGGAGCCAGGCCTGGAGGTTGTGGCTCAATGGCGAGTACCTGGTGGCTGGGCCTGCACCCATGGGGCTCGGCCGGGCACAGCCCAAAGAGGCAACGTGGGTCCCCCTTTCCATGGACTCACCACCTGTAGGAGGGGCCAAGGAGGTTGGGTGCAGTGTGAGTCAGGTGGTGGCCGAAGGCAGGGACCTTGGCGGTCTGATTCTCGGCTGATTCACCTCTCTGAAGGGGAAGGAGCCTGAGCTAGTGCGTGAGGTTTAGAGGTTCCGGCTAGATATGCATCTATTACTCTTATGTAATAAGACTTTAGCAAACACTTTTTTGGGTCTTCATGAAACATACAAAGCAACAGTAAAGTGTTTCTTAATCTCTGCAATGGGGCCTACTAACAAAACTTCACTCAGGAGTGGTCTAAGGTGGCTTAACTGAGACTCATTTTTCTCGATATTACATATTTAGTATAAGACTTGTGAATCCTTCATATTAACAAGTAATTTTATCATCATGTCAATATGTCACACAGCACAGAGGTGAATAACCTATCTACTAATGTTTTATAAGTGTTATGAAGACCAAACGAAACCATGTTACATGAGACGAAATGAGTAACAGATGCATTTTTGCAGTACCTAAACTAAAATGTTACTGATCCTTAATATTTAAACATGTCCCTTGCAGAGAGACTATATTTGACTTAAGTGAGCTGAAATGTAATGTATATTTTATTTCATGAACTATTTCATGAAATTTGATTTCACTTTAATGTTCCAGCTTTCAAAGTTTAATTATTAATACTATATATTTTGTATTTTAGAGTTCATTTTTATTGTCAAAAAAAGAAAAATACTATCTATTTAAAATATTGATCTTTCAGTTTGTTATCAAATTGCACCCTGCCTGCTATGAACTTTTTTGTCTCATTATGGGAAAGGCATAAAGTAAAAGGGACCTCCTTCCCTATCCAGCTTCCCATACTCTCCTTTTGAGAGAGTTTTTGAAAACAAGCTGTCTGAGTTTTTAGTTGCTCCTTGACCTTCACCTGTACTGTTTTTAGTACATTGAGTCATAATACAAAGCCAGTCTAGGCCACAGAAACCTGAAGAAGACCTGAATGTATAATACTGTACATACACAGGACACAAATCACTTATGTCAAAGAAATCACAATTGTTTTCTGGGTCAGAAAGTTTGGCTTTTCCTGAAATATCACAGGTTCAGAGTTATCAGTGTACACTTGTTAAGCTCCTATGAACACTTTCTCCATTATGCATAATGATAAAGACTTTCACCTTAACTCACCCCACTGTCTACCACTCTCTTTGCTCCCTGTTTTCTAACATTACAAGATCCTTTCATTCATTACCATCCAGAATTAGCTGAACTATGCACTGATAAAAAGAGTATAAAACACCAGCATGACCTTACCACATCTCAAGATCAATAGATTTCATTTTGGAAATACAGCTCTTTCTGCAAAAATATGTTTGTCTTAACTTCTGATTGCTTCTAACGATCCTTCCAAAATACCCATCATTTTTCAACCACTTGTGTGCTTATCTTTACACAGGAATGTATTCTCCAAGAAGACCTGCTGTATCTTCATTCCTTTAGACTAATCTTCTTAATACAAACTAGTCCAGCTTTAAATTAGTGCATTCCAATTAGTCCTCCTTTTCATTCATCAGACAAACCCTGTAATCCATCAGGACCTCCATCCTATCATCAGTCCACATCTTTATTTATTTGCACTCATTGACACAGTTAACTATCGGATCCTGCTGACTACACTGAAGAAACTCTTTAACAAGATGAAGTGGTTCACTTCCGACCTCTATAGCAGACCTTAGAAGACTGTGCTGGAAAGGTGGAATTTTGATTTCATAATGACTTACATAAATTCTCCTTATAAAGGTAGTATTTTTTTCTTTAAATTATTTCCCTATAAACCACCTTTTGGTCTCATTATTGTTCTCCATGATTTTTTCTATCAGCTCTTCCAGAACTCTGTGGTTACACTCCTGTACCTATGTAATGATGCCATTACCAAGAAACAAGGAATTCAGCACTTGCTGCCTCTTTACCTAAACCTTACAGTGGGGCAGTGGTCTCCCAATTACAACAGAAATAGCTACGGTAATTCAATTTTCAATTCTTGAGAAAAATGGGAGGCATGATTGTTCAGGTTTTATTTAAGTGATAGCATTCTTATATTGTCAATGAATTGCATTGATATTCTATTTAATTTGGTATGCTGCTATGCTTATAATGCATTTTCAATAAAGTAGGTATTAGGTTGTATATTAAAATGTAATATATACTTTTACCAAATGGTTTTATAAAGCTTATAATATTTTTGGATCTTCAAGATTTAAAAGTATGGGTGCAAATAGTTTTGCTGGTTGCCATATACCGCATTCATTGTCAATGTTACTGCTTATGTATGACAAATCTCAGCTCATACTGGTATGAAAATGGGCATGATCATACATTTTAATTTCTACTATACTTTTAATTTCAATGGCAAGTTAATTGCAACGTTTATACTTTAAAATAATAACACATTTTCTTAATATTGTTTATTTTAAATTTGTAATCAATTTTCTACAGCATTCTGTATTGTAGTGTGAAAAACATACTATTTTCAATTTTTAATTTTATTGAGTTTAAAGATAATTTTACACAAAATAAAGTACATTCATTTCAAAAATAATCACAACATTTTCAAAGTAAATTTAAAATGCATCAAATCATAATCAACACTTACCACATCACCCCTTCTCATAATTTTAATAACGAAGTGTACTTATCCTCCATGAATGGTAACACACTTAGCATTTCCATTTAGTCGTAGTGCCTGCATTACATTGAAGGTGTGGACAAGGATGCAGGTAAGTTCTGACATCATTTTAATGAACCATAATGAACTATGCTAATTGTGTTTTTTTTAATTTAATTATCTGCTCCAAGACATTACATCTCTTATTTGAACTATTTAGTGAAGTATCTGAAGGAGTCTATTGATGCTGCTGATGGCTCTACAACCCGGTAACTAAATTTATTGTTGAAACTTTATGTTTTGAGCTGACAGCTGTCAGGTGATAGGCCTTAGCCTGTGTTTAGTCAAGCTGAACAAGAGTGCAGCGTATTCTGGGAAAGCTGAAAGGCAAGCAGTATTCAGAGTGTATTTGAATAGATTATATAGCTTTTGATTCCCATGGGAGAATAACCTTGAGCTTGTGATAATGATTTAATAACAATTTCTGCATTTTGAGAAAAATATAAAATGTCAATGCACTCAGCTTAAGGAGATGAAAACAAGTGAGCCAGGTGTTTCATATATGTGCTCATTTTTGGTGGCCACTTTTTTTAAAGACACATTTCAGTTCAGGTTCAGCTGCTATGGATATTTTCAAAGAGCGTACTATTCAGTTATTGCTTATTAAAAAATAGACACCTGCAAGAAGCTAGTCTTTATCTGCTGCTGCTTGGTAAAACTGGAAATACTGCAAAGAGCTCTCTCTCTCACTCTAGCAAAAAATCTGTTTCTCTTCATTTTTTCGAGTGAGGATATATCCATAACTAAACAACTGGACCATCTGATAAAGTGTCATCACTGTCCTTGCCAGTTTACTACTTGGATTAAATGAAGACCTAATCCACCCAGGTTGTATGGTTCTTTGTATCGCTTTATATTTTCTGTTATTGGTTTGATGCAAATAAACAATTCGTAAGTGAAAGCATAAAGCCAGTGTCTATATCTGGCTGTTAACTAGTGCTTCAGAGAGGTTTACATTGTTTATTCCTTGATTAAATGCAGTCCCTCAAGGACACAAGGGGTGCTCTTAAGAAGCGCTCTCTTGGTGGTAAACTGGGTTGAGGTGAAGTAGTAAAAGTAAAGACAGCCACAGTAAGTCAGCAGTCTGTTCTTAGTAGTCCTGAAGGTAAAATATACGGCTACAATATGGGGAACAGTGGGACAAGTAAGAGATTATAAGTAACAGTTTTACAGCTGGCTTTGAAATTTCTTCTTTCTCCCATTGAGAAAAGACCTTAAGATATTAGTTGGTAACTGTCATGTTAGGTGTATGTCACAGGTGATCAGATAAAATAATAGGTAATCACCATAAACCTACTGCTCAACCCTTGACTATACTTTTTCACATACTGCATTGCCCCTAACTCATAAATATATATACACAATGAAATGGAGAGTGTACAAACAATTAATAGACTATCTGCATTATGCAAAAGCATTTCTTAACACCCAACCTGGGTTTCATTGGCAAGAGTAAAACCTGTTTAATGTCAGGTTAACAACACAAACTTTTATCTTTCATTTTTTGATGAGAAATGGCAGAGAATAATAATATTGAAGCAGAGTTACTATGAGTAATATTCTCAAAGCCACTTGTTATGTTAGTGGTGCAATTTGAACCCGCAGCCTTATGGTTTCCAGCTCTCCACTTCATGGAGAGTGGAGAATGTTTCTGAAATAAATAAATAGCTTTAAGTTATTTCTAGCTGAGCACGATTGTGAAAAATGCTTCTGCATCACAACCGCAGTTAACAAGATCAAAGCAGACTATTCATTTTAAAAGTACATCAGAGAAGGGAACTGTCATGTTTATTTATAATGATGGATGTCCAAATTTTATTTCAATAAGACTGAGTTCTTATGCTCAAAGAATGCAATATTTAACTTACAAACCTTGAAGTCTCAAAGAATGAATAAATAATCATTAATTTTATATAATATACAGAGCTGTGCATAAAGCTGAAAATCTGTCTTTATGCCATTTTGTTAATGAATATGTTTGTCATAATCACTAAAGTCTAAAAACGGCCATGTCAGGTGAAAAGGATATTATCCACAGTTATTCAGAAGTATAAAACAAGATCTATAAGAAAGAATGCTTCTTCTTCTTGTTTCGGCTGCTCCCATTAGGGGTTGCCACAGCGGATCATCTTATTCTATATGTTCCTGTCCTCTGCATCTTGCTCTGTTACATCCATCACCTGCATGTTCTCTCTCACCACATCCATAAACCTTCTCTTAGGCCTTCTTCTTTACCTATTGCCTGACAGCTCTATCTTTAACATCCTTTTCCCAATATACTCAGCATCTCTCCTCTGCACATGCCCAAACCAATGCAATCTTGCCTCTCTGACTTTGTCTCCCAACTGTCCAACTTATCCTGTTCATCCTCGTCACTATCATTGAGAAACCTTGAATGAGATACTTTATAATAAAGGGGGATTACAGGGGGAGTATGGAAAAGCAACCTGACTCATGCCTTCCTTCACCGCCAGCATCACAGTGTCGTTTTTGTATACAAACAGTGGAAAACACAGTGTGCGGTCTGAACTTTAAGTAATGGGTGAAGAGAAAAGGAAAAAAGAATGAAATTTAGGGAAACATTAAATAATTATTATTAGAAAAAGGGACAACAGAAAAGCTTAGAAATGATTAAAGGTGAACCCCTTATTGGTGCAGCCAAAGGAAATGCTATTTTGGTTATAGTTTAGGGATTATAGTTTTTGAATTTTAGCCTTGGTGTGTCCTTAACCTTGAGCTTGGTTCTGTTTCTGTTAAGATGTCATGGTTTGATAGCAATTTGTGGTTTTGGCCTTGATTTGTATTTTTCACTGTCAAATGAGTTTGACAAACACACTAGCTAACCTACAACACTCCAAAATTAATAGCAATCCAGCAGCATTTAAAGAAAAATATTGTTTTATTATTGTTGGCCTTCTAGGTCATGAGATTCTGTTATATGAGCTGGTAAATTACAACAGTATGTGGGACAGACTCAAAACTGTAAAACAGGCTGAAAGTCAAAACATTTATTTGTAGTACATGTACTATAGGAATGTCACTAATTGAAGCACTCATGGAAGCCTGAAATATGGAATACTTCATGTTAAACAGGCAGCAATATTAAGGTTGTAGTTTGACATCACAGACAATATGGGAGCTGTCAAAAGGCACAGGGAAACATGAAGGTGTTACATGAATCTGACACCAAAGGAGAATTATTATAAAATGACAGTAGTGATGATAGCTGTATATAATGACCATATACATATATAGACAGGAGACCAGTTGTGGAAAGACTGCTCCAGGGGTTTTGTAGGGCTATGCTGATTCTAGAGGTACACGCAAGGAGACTGAAGTGACCTCAGAACTAGTCCGTAGATTCAGTGTAAAAGAACCCAGTGGCCATTGGGTCAATGGACTTAGTATCAAATGGAGAGTGGATGAGAGTTCATTTGGTAGGAGAAAGAAGAAGAGAGGCACAATAAGGGAGAGACACAGAAGGTGTAGACAGGGGAAGGTGTGAAAGGTCATTTTATTTTGCTTTAGTCCTTCATTGTATTTTTGCCTTTAAAGTCCTGTAACTTTGTTTAGTTGTAGTAAAACCTTTCCTCCTTTGCTTTCTGTATATGTTTAGTTTGTTTGGCATTTTATGGGTTTGGTGGCTGGAACAGCACACCCCACAGGCTAGTAATTACACATACACACACACACGCACACACCCACACACACACACAAATATACTGTACACATGTGATATATGTGGAGTTTGTGTAAGGCTGCATCAGCGTGCATCTGTAAAGGAAAAAAGTTAAAGGTTATTTCCATGCAAAAAAGAAAATAAAGGTTAAAGACACAATGTTTCAGTTGTATAGCATACATTAGGAGTCTTCCTTGCCCTTTTGCTCCATTCACATATTAATGGTAAAAAAATGAAAAAAAAAATCATCACATTGTGCAGTATAGTGGAGCGTACAGAATAAGACATTACACACAGTGAAGTCTGCTAATGCAAGTTCATCTTTGAAATGTAAGAGGGCATCGAGGTATAGGTCGGAATGTGATAGAGAATGTCAGTGGGTCAGTGATGAATACTTTTGCCATGGATCTTTTTCACTTGCCCATGGAAAGCTGTCTGACCTGAAACAGCACAGTACATGTGTTACCCACATCCACAAAGCTAAAGAACAAATGACAACACTCATCACTCACACTTTCCCCAATGCAGACATGGTATGTTTTTTGTTATTTAATTACTTGTATGTTACCTACTGTAGCCTACGTTATAACCTACATTAGCATATATTATACTGGAACCAAATAAAATTAGGCAATAATCAGTGCAAATTGATCAGGTTATTCATTTTAGAATATCCAGTCAACATACATGTATGTTTAATGTGGGAGAAAAACAGAGCATCTGGAGAAAAACGTCAAAAGAATACGGGGTGAATATGAAAACTGCACACAAGAGTTTTGAACTTAGCGACCTGTAGCAGTGTAGCACTGTTCCTCTGTGCCAGATAACTAATCAGAATATTGTCAATGCAAAGTCAACACTGTTTTGGTAGCATGTTTGTAATTGGTTATACTATGCGCTAGCAATATTTCCATAGGCAGTGCTTCTATTGGCTGAGGTATTTTAAAATACACTACTCCTATCATAAAGATGGCAGTGGATGCCTTGCACTAAGAAAAAATAGATGACCATCTTTATCCCTCAAAGTTCTGTCCCATGTGTTATTCTTGGCTTCCCTTAATTTAAATATATTTCTTAATTTCATTAGAACACAAAAGAATTAGAGTTTTGGACTTCTTTCTGCCTAGGTCATTGTTTATAAAAAGTTATGCCACCAATTGTGTCATTTGAAACTAGTGATTTACTAGCCTTTTAGTATGAAGTCCTACAGGAGGTGATGAGTACACCAAGATTCTTTCCTATAGGGAATATTATTGTTCAATCAAACTCTTACCCTTACCCAACCCATTTTTTATCCAAGCATGAGTCAACGCTAAGGTAAAAAGATGTTATCCCATATGTATTTGGAATTTTATTTGATAGAAGCAACAGTGATACTATTTTTTTCTATTCTGCATTCTATTCTGTCACCTGGCTTTTCTCTCTTTGAAGCCAAACACTATTCGAAAGCCATCATTTGGGTGTGTGTGTGTGTGGGGGGGGTTGTTATGACACTTCAGTCAACACACTTGTTTAACTGCTTCTGGTCATGCTTACCATTTTAAGCTTTCCTTACATAAAGCATGGCGTGTGTCCCATCCATAGATCTCACTCTTACCTGTCTGGTATCTACAATTAACCAGAAGTAATCTGAAGCTCTTTTGCCTTGTCATTTTTGTCAGGCTTCTGGCTTAGTCATTAAGTCCTTATGCCTTTAGATTCATTGCTTCTACTAGTCTCTGTATTCACATGTGTGTGTATATTTGTTTTGTTTTCTTACTCTTTTTTTTGTTTTTTTGACCTTTGCAACATTCTTCAAACCCATAAGGAGCAATACAAAATAAATCTGCTGAATTAACTTTTCACTTAATTCATCTGAGGATTTTTGAAAACTTGGATTAAAGATTATGAAGTCTTCTCTGAGTAAGAATTTAAAAATTAACTTTCTTTCTTCAGCCAGGCTAGGACTTCATTAAGGCTAAGGATACACCTGGTAATTCTTTTCTGTACTTGAGCTATGTCCTGTTATAACATTGTGACTAGTGTTACACACAATTAATGGCCAAGTCTTTGAAAGCATAATGTTATATTTTGAAATCCATGGTGTCATGAAATGAGAAGACTAGTCATTTAGTATTCATTATTTAGATAATTTTGAATAAAAAAAACAATATGCCACTCATGGACCATTTTGCTTTGCACATTGATGTGTTATCTTCATGGTGGAAGAGGTTGTATAAAGTTCACATCTATCATACGAATGATTTAACACTACAAGTGAAGTCAGTAATTTAGCTGACTAGGAAAGATGAATTAATATCGTACAGCTGTGAAAGCAGCAAGCAATGGTTACTATTTTTTCCTGTTCCTTACTCCAGTGCTGGAACATGAGAAGACTTGTTGCATTTCACCACAAGCAAATCAGAGTGACTGAACGCAGATTGATGTCTCATCAGGATTTGTTGCTGGCAGATGAGAGCACCACTGGGAATCTCACTTAATGTAGTTCACAGATCAGGGAATGAGTCTACAGCTACTTTCTCTTGCATGAGAGTGTGCACAACACAAACACACAGCAACACTTTTGGGAACCACATAACTCTGGTAATAAATGTCTTTAACATATTTAAGCTTACCAAGTGGATCAGTGGAAAGCAAACTACTGCTCTCAGCGACATGAGCTGATTGATTGATCTGGCTGGGATCCAGTGAAGAAAGCCCATTCTTTCAGATCCTTCCACGTTGCTAGATGATTGTTTAAACACAGCCCAAAGGAAAGTGATTTTTCTAAATGAAACACATTCTCGATGGCCATTTATCTAACTTTCTAATAAAGTCTTTTAAAAATTTTATTTTACTTTTTTTAAAGAGCAACTACTGCCTTATAATCATATTAGAATAGGATGGCTTATAAAATAAGGTGTTACACTATCCATCCATCCATCCATTATCCAACCCGCTATATCCTAACTACAGGGTCACGGGGGTCTGCTGGAGCCAATCCCAGTCAACACAGGGTGCAAGGCAGGAAACAAACCCCAGGCAGGGTGCCAGCCCACTGCAGGGCACACACACACACTCACCCACACACTAGGGACAATTTAGGATCACCAATGCACCTAACCTGCATGTCTTTGGACTGTGGGAGGAAACCCACTGGGGAGAACATGCAAACTCCACACAGGGAGGACCCAGGAAGCGAACCAAGGTCTCCTAACTGCGAGGCAGCAGCGCTACCACTGTGCTACCGTGCCGCCCCCTGTTACACTATTACCACCCAATTTTATTTTAACACGATACAGTCATTTTATTTAAGTAAACAATAGATTGAAGTGACGTGGAAAAATGGAACAATAGTTATGTGGATTTACTGTTACTCATTTTCTTTTTTAAATAAAGAACTGGTTTTCTTTAATTACCCTGATAAATAGCAATAACTTTACCCTTCTGCATTTCTAGAACTTTGCAGATTGTCTTTTTTACTTTTTTTGTCATAAAGTTTAATTTTTAATGACTAGAACAATAGACACAAGGCATGCTATATGTACCCCTTGCCTCTTGTGGTACGGCATGTTAGGGGTCTGTGGTGTGAATCAGAATAGATGCAAAGTTTTGTTTTAAAATAGTACGTCATAGATGCATAAGTGTAAGTACAGTTGTGGCCAAAAGTTTTGAGAATGGCACAAGTATTGGTTTTCACAAAGTTTGCTGCTTCAGTGTTTTTAGATCTTTATGTCAGATGTTTAATTACAAGCATTTCATAAGTTTCAAAGGCTTTTATTAACAATTACATTAAGTTTATGCAAAGAGTTAATATTTACAGTGTTGGCCCTTCTTTTTCAAGACTCTCTGTAATTCGCCCTGGTGTGCTGTCAATCAACTTCTGGGCCAAATCCTGACTGATGGAAGCCCATTCTTGCATAATCAATCAGAATTGGTGGGTTTTTGTTTGTCTACCTGCCTCTTGTGGATTGACCACAAGTTCTCAATGGGATTAAGGTCTGGGGAGTTTCCTGGCCATGGACCCCAAATTTCAATGTTTTGTTCCCTGAGCCACTTAGCTATCACTTTCATGGCTGTGTTCTTAGGCACCATCAGTGCAGAGCTTGCTCAGGAATGGCAGCAGGCAAGTGTGAGTGCATCTGCACGCACTGTGAGGTGAAGACTTTTGGAGGATGGCCCGGTGTCAAAAATGGCAGCAAAGGAGCCAATTCTCTCCAAGAGAAAACATCAAGGACAGATAATCCCAGATTTCCAATAAACTGACCATTAACAATTTTTTTTTTTTGTTTTCAAAAAGTAAAATTGTATCTGAACATTCAAAATACTAAACTGACCATTCTTTTGTGTTCCAGAGTTACAGCATCATTTTTTTTTCAGGTGGAGGGTCAAATCTACTCATGCAAATCACTTAGGGTTTGGACAAAGCTTTATTAAAAAATGCAAAGTGTATATGTGAATTACATCAGAATACAAATTAAAGGCAAAATGTAGTCTAGTGTGTACAAAATGATTTCCTCAAGCACAGAATGCAAATATGAAAGGAGGCTTTAGTGCCTGCACCTGGTCTGGAAAATCCCCAAGGTGCGGGAAATCAACTTTATATATTTCAAGACTGACATTTTGACTACAGCTCTTTCTTTTAAAAATTATATTTAAATTGTATGGCTAGACATCTGCAGTTTAAGAAACTGTGTTGGAAGAAACCCAAATATTCTGCTTAGCAGTGGTGTGGGATTTTAGGGTTTATGGTTTCTTTTGTATTCCAGTACTGGTTAAGCAATTTCATTTGTATTTTATTAAGTCACCATGGTAGGGGATGATATCTTCTTGTAAAATTAAGCAACAACTGTGTAAAGAATTGCTGAAGAGTTTTAAAATATATTTGCAGTTCTGTTTCGTCCAGCATCAGGGACAGGATACGGCCCTGGACTTTTGTCCATACAAGCCCACCACAAATCGGCTAGACACTAACCATCCCTGTAACCCCTTCAGTTTATGTACACATAACTATTCTTACATAAAAGCACGGACTTTACAGATGCTAAGCCATCCGCCTGACTCTCCCTGATATTCCTGCATCCGCTTAGTTCTCCTGCCTGCCGTAAACTACGCTCTGCTGCTCCAACAAACCTCTGAAATGTGACAAAAAAGTAAAAAATGTGTAACGGTCATGCACAAACATATATGTGTTTAATATGTTTAAATCATAACTAAACTTCTATTCACAGCTTGTTAGCTAATGTTATCTCAACTCCACCCATATTTGCAAGTTTGGTAATATGGTAGAATAAAGCACGAAACAGTTTAGATCATTAGCCACATTAAACTAGAGGAAAGAGAGTCAAAGAGAGGTCTTTTAACAATGACATCTTGTTTAACATGAGATGTTAACACCATTTTCCTTTCATCTTGTCCTTAAATATTCCTTTAAAAATTTTACTAATTTGAGTTTTTAAGAGCCTGCATGGCATCCTAAGTAGTCACAGTAAATAGGCTGCTGCAATGAACACTTTTGTGCACTGTGACCCTGCTACAGTCCCTTCCTCATAAATAAATGATTTAAGTTCTTTTCCAGATACTCTTCAGCTCTGCCTTGTTTCCATTTTTAAAGTATATTTCTCCGTCTCTAATTTGTCTTCTGCACTTCCTTCTTCCTTACTTCAGTTAGAGTGGATAAATAAATGTTTGTATTTTTATTTTTGTCAGAGCCTATTTTTGTATTATCTCTTCTCTGGTAATAAGACGATATTAAAAGCCAAATTAATATTTGGAGACCTATGTAAAAAAAATCGGACACTTTAAAATGCAGTTCACTTTACAGAGCTCTGAAGGTCATTTCAGGATATATCCATCCATCCATTATCCAACCCGCTATATCCTAAATAAAGGGTCACATGGGTCTGCTGGAGCCAATCCCAGGAAGGAAACAAACCCACCCACCGCAGGGCACACACACACACCAAGCACACACTAGGGTGCACCTAACCTGTATGTCTTTGGACTGTGGGAGGAAACCCACGCAGACACAGGGAGAACATGCAAACTCCATGCAGGGAGGACCCGGGAAGCGAACCCAGGTCTCCTAACTGCAAGGCAGCAGCGCTACCCACTGCGCCACCGTGCCGTCAGCATATATCAATATATTTAAAATGAGATTTCCTATTTGATAACATAAATGCAGTACATTTTGAAATATGTCAAATGTATTTCAGAATATCTGCAAATTATTCATTGAACTCCTATGTAATGCAACAATTCCTAATTTTCAATTGAAATTCTGGTTGCAATTTATAATATCTTAAATTAATAAGGGAATCATATTGAGAAATCTTGAAATGTATTTGATATATTTAAAAATGGTGAAGAAGCTCTGTTGTGCTGATCTGAATACATCAGGAACATTAGATTGAGATATATAAAAGTGTATTTTACACATCTTAAACATTCATCAATGTAAATGTATTTGTAATCCAATTTAAGATATCAGGATAATCTTGAAATATCCTGGTACTACAACCTATCATTTTGAAATATGTCAAATGAGTTTTGAAATATCTAAAATACATTTCAATATATTTGAGATACATTATAGTGTATTTTAAGATATGTCAAATGTGGTTCTAGATACAGTATAAATTTAGTATTTTTCGAGTCAAAATTATTTCTTCACATTAATTGTATATATTGTAAGTGGCCAAGAGGAAGGACAGGCATCTCGGCTGGGGTGGAGGATGATTTCATCCCAGGATTGAAGGCCATAGTGGAAGGACAGATAGGCATGCCAACTGGATGAGGAAACAACTACTTGCCTGGTGAGAGTCATATAAAGGATGAACCAGCAGAAGCCAAAAGCCAGGAACAGTTCCATCCCCAATACAACAGATGGCAGTGGTCCTCTCAAGGAGTCCCAGTTTGGACACCTGCAGGTTTACATGGATATTGGAGTCAGCAAGTACAGCTCTGTTGGGGTCCCTGGGTGCTGTTACAGGGCACTTTTGGGGGAGGACCTCCCTGGTCTCCATATACTTCCAAGAGGACACACTGTGTGTGGCACCGGAAGTATTGCCAGGTCCAACTGAAAAGAAGCCCACCCCCGACACTTAACTGGAGGTGGAAGGGGAGAGTCTGTGCTTATTTTGGTGTAATTTGGCTGGTGCTTGTCTGAACAAAATGTTGAAGACAAATAAAAATGTTTTATTTGAGCCCAGAATTGTTTTGGGTGTTATTGTGTTTAAGGATTGGGGCTCACTGGCACCCCCTTGTGGATATAATATTAATTTAACAAATTAAATTATGTTCTAAAGTGAAGCAAAAAAAATATAATACCCAGCATGTGTTTGTGTTTTAAAATACAACTCAAATGGCAAAGGTTAATACATAAAAACAATAGCCTTAAAACTTTTTGAATATGTCTACTTTGAAGTGACAGAGGTTTTGATTTAGTAAAATGTGCCTCATGCATGTATGATGCTTTCTTGTGACAATAAAAGTAAATTGGGATTAATAAATTTTATCACAGATTTGTGGTACTATTTCTTCAGGTAAAGATATGTGTCATGTTCACCTGTCTGCTCACAATGGCCGTCAAGGGTGAAATGTAATATATTGTATAGGTGGATCACAAATAGTCAATCATCTATAGCCTTGCCATAACTTTAGGCCGCATATTTTCCTTCTTTCATCTCTCCAATTCCGCTCTATCAATGGGTATATTTAGCCATGGCTTGTAACATATGATGCTCTAAACAAAAGTATGCCATGGTCTGATATAATGCTTATAGCATCCATCCATCCATCCATCCATTGTCCAACCCGCTGAATCCGAACACAGGGTCACGGGGGTCTGCTGGAGCCAATCCCAGCCAACACAGGGCACAAGGCAGGAATCAATCCCAGGCAGGGTGCCAACCCACTGCAGGACACACACAAACACACACCAAGCACACACTAGGGCCAATTTAGAATCGCCAATCCACCTAACCAGCATGTATTTGGACTGTGGGAGGAAACCCACACAGACACAGGGAGAACATGCAAACTCCACGCAGGGAGGACCCGGGAAGCGAACCCAGGTCCCCAGATCTCCCAACTGCGAGGCAGCAGCGCTACCCACTGCGCCACCGTGCCGCCCATAATGCTTATAGCATGCTATGAAATCATCTAAGTTGAGTATGTATCAGCCATCAAACCATTGTCACATTACATGATTCAAAATTTGCACCCGTACAGGCAAACATTTCTTACTTCAAAACATTTCTTACTTGCAATGCCAGCACACATTAATGAAATTAAAATGTATACATCAAGAAAATGTGCCCTTGTAATAATCACATAAGGAAGATGTGATGCATTTCTTGTTTAATACAGCCAAGATTTGTGGTTGTTTAAGTTTTCCACTGAATCATTTCTAGTGTCATCCATCCTTTTACTGAACCTGCAAATTTAGACTTGCAAGAAATGGAGTCTTTCTTGGCACCATTAGGGGGAAAGGCAGAAAATGTCAACAAAGAAAAGAGCTTCCTTCCAGTCTTTTGCTGTGCTCTGCATGTACAAAGAAAAGAAAAAGGCATAACTGGACAACATGGGTGTTGAGGCACAGACAATATGGTCCATCTATTTTACTGAGATATTTACCATTGTGTGTGTTTGTTCCGGTTTCTTCCACTAAACGTTTCCTAAGATGCTTTTATCATTGGACATACTACTATATGTGTATTGCTATATGATAGTCAAAAATGATAATGGCAATATCCAACGTACAATGTACTGAGGTTTCTGCACAATGATTTTCTGGAAATTCAATAGCAACATTAGAAAATCAAGTTGTAATACAGACAACTGAAAATTGTGATATGAAAGTCAGTTGTACGACAGCTCAATAGTAAGATGCAATGAGGGATCGCAAGGAAAAATGTACTATTTGTTGGTTTAAACAGTGGTATAATCAACAAAAGGAAGTTGATCGAGTGACATAGAGTGTCGGAGAAACTCAAAAGCTCAAGTTCACAAAGTCACACAGTGCCCGAAAAAGCTCAAGTTCTCAAAGTCGCACAGTGCCCGAAAATAAAAAAGAAGTTGTCACATATCAAAGTCGCTGTAAAAAGGTGAGTCATAGCCCACCGTCTGAGTGTCATATGAAAGCTTATTAGGGTACAGAGAAAAAAAATAGGGACACAGTGGGAAAAAAGCACAAAATGTCAACTTTAATCTCGAAATTTCCACTTTAATCACGTAGTTTTATTTTGTCATTAAAGTAGAACATCATAAACTTTATCCTAAAATAGTTTAATTTACTAGTTTCTCAAATCCCATTGTAACTAAAGTAGCACATTAAATGCTTTGTTTTGTATTTGATCTTCTATGTGCTCTATGTGTGTGAATCACTACATTCTTCCGGGCTTTCTCTTCCTCCAACAGGACACAGAATCCATTACATTCGTAATATTACAGCTCTCTGAATAATTAAAATACTGAGATATATACTTGTTATCATTTTCATGGGAACATGGTGGCACAGTGAGTGTTCATGTCTCACGCAAGATGCTTGCTGTGCCGTGTGTGACCTTCGACGAAATACTTTATTGTAGCAGTACTGTCTCTTTCAAATGTACTAACCCCCAATTCCTGTCCTTACTTTTCTTTCTCCAAATACCCAATCGCCACACAATCAGCTCTGTAATAGACGTGAAGCTATTTGTAAGCTTAGAACGCTGATTCCTCAAAACTTTTAAGGAACATTGAAATATCTTCGTAGTACATGTTTAATTATTCTATCCATCCAGTCTCGCGCCAGCCCCAGCAAGAATACAGGGTGAAGCAGGAACAATCCGTGAACAGAGCGCCAGATCCTTGTTAGTGCAGCGACACCGTGTCCTCACATGTTTAATTATTAACGATATAGATTATTTAAATGAAGTTAAGGTTTTATCTGTATAATAAACATATTTTGCTGCATTTCATCTTAAAAATTATATTGTCGTCATATGTAAATACGCGCTTTATAAAGCGGCTCAGGTTGTGCAATATTATAACTGTAGTGCAAGTTTACAGTGAGGTGATTGTACTAATAAGTACAAACAGTTCTACAAGGAGCACTTGATGGACTGATTGAGTGCGTTTTATAGGTCTTGGGATGAAACTGTTTCTGAACCGTGATGTCCAGATAGGAAAGGCTTTGAAGCGTTTGCCATGTGAGAATAGTTCAATAGACAGCATGGCTGAGTAAGTGTGTGCTTGATGCTGCATACCAATAATTCTCTTTCCAATCAGCTGCTGTAGATCTGTGATTCCCCATACAGATACAGTGATATAAATACTCTGAGTGGTGCAGTGAGAGTAATATGGAAAAAGATGATCCGCTGTGGCAACCAATAACGGGAGCAGCTGAAAGAAGAAAAAGAAGGTGCAGTGAGAGTAACAACGCTAAAGCAGCTATGGTATTTGGAATACTTTGGCTATTCCCTGGACCATTATATTGTTACAGGTTAATTACAATCAGATGCCTTAAACTAATAAACAATATGCAGTTAGTTTTAGTGCATTTGATAAAGCCGTGTCAGGGATGTGGATCTAAAAAAGAAAGGGTAACCACACAGAAACAGTAGCACTGCTTTGACGTTGGGTGCCACCAGTTTGCAAAATTGATTAAATGGATTGATTAATGGTTTAAATTTTTTTTTTTCCTCAGAATTCTACACACAACACCCCATAATGACAACATGAAAAAAGTTTACTTGAGGTTTTTGCAAATTTATTAAAAATAAAAAAATTGAGAAAGCACATGTACATAAGTATTCACAGCCTTTGCCATGAAGCTCAAAATTGAGCTCAGGTGCATCCTGTTTCCCCTGATCATCCTTGAGATGTTTCTGCAGCTTAATTGGAGTCCACCTGTGGTAAATTCAGTTGATTGGACATGATTTGGAAAGGCACACACCTGTCTATATAAGGTCCCACAGTTGACAGTTCATGTCAGAGCACAAACCAAGCATGAAGTCAAAGGAATTGTCTGTAGACCTCCGAGACAGGATTGTCTCGAGGCACAAATCTGGGGAAGGTTACAGAAAAATTTCTGCTGCTTTGAAGGTCCCAATGAGCACAGTGGCCTCCATCATCCGTAAGTGGAAGAAGTTCAAAACCACCAGGACTCTTTCTAGAGCTGGCCGGCCATCTAAACTGAGCGATCGGGGGAGAAGGGCCTTAGTCAGGGAGGTGACCAAGAACCCGATGGTCACTCTGTTAGAGCTCCAGAGGTCCTCTGTGGAGAGAGGAGAATCTTCCAGATGGACAACCATCTCTGCAGCAATCCACCCATCAGGCCTGTATGGTAGAGTGGCCAGACAGAAGCCACTCCTTAGTAAAAGGCACATGGCAGCCCACCTGGAGTTTGCCAAAAGGCACCTGAAGGACTCTCGGACCATGAGAAAGAAAATTCTCTGGTCTGATGAGACAAGGATTGAACTCTTTGGTGTGAATGCCAGGCGTCACGTTTGGAGGAAACCAGGCACCGCTCATCACCAGGCCAATACCATCCCTACAGTGAAGCATGGTGGTGGCAGCATCATGCTGTGGGGATGTTTTTCAGCGGCAGGAACTGGGAGACTAGTCAGGATAAAGGGAAAGATGACTGCAGCAATGTACAGAGACATCCTGGATGAAAACCTGCTCCAGAGCACTCTTGACCTCAGACTGGGGTGATGGTTCATCTTTCAGCAGGACAACTACCCTAAGCACACAGCCAAGGTATCAAAGGGGTGGCTTCAGGACAACTCTGTGAATGTCCTTGAGTGGCCCAGCCAGAGCCCAGACTTGAATCCGATTGAACATCTCTGGAGAGATCTTAAAATGGCTGTGCACCGACGCTTCCCATCCAACCTGATTGAGCTTAAGAGGTGCTGCAAAGAGGAATGGGCCAAACTGGCCAAGGATACGTGTGCCAAGCTTGTGGCATCATATTCAAAAAGACTTGACGTTGTAATTGCTGCCAAAGGTGCATCAACAAAGTATTGAGCAAAGGCTGTGAATACTTATGTACATGTGATTTCTCAGTTTTTTTCATTTTTAATAAATTTGCAAAAATCTCAAGTAAACTTTTTTCACGTTGTCATTATGGGGTGTTGTGTGTAGAATTTTGAGGAAAAAAATGAATTTAATCCATTTTGCAATAAGGCTGTAACAGAACAAAATGTGGAAAAAGTGAAGCACTGTGAATACTTTCCGGATGCACTGTATATACATGTAAGATGTGAAATAGTAGGGTGGCACTTTGGCGCAGTGGTAGCGCTGCTGCCTCGCAGTAAGGAGACCTGGGTTCGCTTCCCGGGTCCTCCCTGCGTGGAGTTTGCATGTTCTCCCCATGTCTGCGTGGCTTTCCTCCCACATTTCAAAGACATGCAGGTTAGGTGCATTGCCGATCCTAAATTGTCCCTAGTGTGTGCTTGGTGTGTGGGTGGGTGTGTGTGCCCTGCGGTGGGCTGGCGCCCTGCCCAAGGTTTGTTTCCTGCCTTGTGCCCTATGTTGGCTGGGATTGGCTCCAGCAGACCCCCGTGATCCTGTAGTTAGGATATAGCGGATTGGATAATGGATGGATGGATCGATGTGAAATAGGAGCTTAGGAACTTTACTGCTTAACTTGTGTCCCATCATTAGGTTAAAATAATTTCAAAAACCAAAAGGAAATTCTTTTCTATTTTTTGACTGACATCACTTACTAAAAATAGTCATCAAGCCACGGTATAAGAAAAAGCATCTCTATTTGCTTGACACAGACATCAGAGCTTTTGAGAGAGGCAGACAGTAATGTGTCTTTTAAACAGAAAGATGACGCCCAGCTTTTATTATGAGATTACAAACAGCTTTTAATATGAGAAATGTAAAAACTAAGTGTTTGGTACAAGAAAAAGGGAAGACTTAAGCCTTTCTTAAGAGGCACTAAAACAACATGCTGCCAGAAGACGAAAGTACAGGGCCACTTATGAAATAAAAATGCTTCCCAAGGAAGAGAAGGACAAAGGCTGTGCCATGATGGTGCATACTTTTAAAGAACACCTTAGCTGGATTAAGAAGACTGGACTCTTTCAATTATACTGAAGCGGAGTTTGCTGTGTTGAAACTGAGTAGAATTGTTCAAGCTGAATGTTTTCTTCTGTTTTAACTTCTACTGTTTGATGTGCTGTTTTCTCTGCAAGTAAACATATTTAATGATTAAATGAAAGTTTGAACAGTATTTCACTGAAACTTTGCCTTGTTCATTGATATACTCTTCCCCTAGTGATGAATGTGTCTTGCTACTTATCCACAATCATAAAACTGAAGGATAAAGTTAATCTAGCAGAAGAATGTCCTGGTTTTTGTTAGAGTAATTTTGCAATACTTTTGAGAAAGTCATTCAGATGCTAAAGAATATACACATCCCTACAGGACAGCAGCTTGTGAATGGAGCAACTTCTGGCCCTTGCTGAGATATTGAAGCTGAGGTAGCCAGCCTTGGCCATTGCTGTCTGAGATGAGAATGAGTGATGAGTGAATGTCAAATAGGTAAGTAATATGGAATGAGCAAGTAAATAAAGGCTAATAACTTAGTCATTTCCAGTATTAACTTGTCCACTAATATAAACAGAATCTTAGAGATTAAAGTACCTTTTGTGAACACAATGAAACACAGTTTTAACATAGTATTCACAGAATACATCCCTAGCAGTAACCAGGAGAACCCAAGAACAATGAATGAGAGCTCCAGGACACTGAATTCAAAGTTCAGATTTTTCTCAGAATACTCAATTATTTCTTTCACATTCTATTAATATTTATGATAGGTTGATTGGAGGCTTTGCTTTGGCCAAGTAAACATAAATATGCTCTGCATTGGACTGGTCCCAATCCATGGCTTCCTACATAATGCACCTAGCCTAAGCTGTGGCTGCCCATGGTTCCCCATGATTTTAAACTGGGATAATAAAGTTTAGAATATAAATGTAAAAGTGTTTCTTCAAACGGTTTGTCGACTGAAAATCCTGCTTTATATGACATAAAGATGGAATAGTAATCTATATAATTCAAAAGAATGTAGTTGTTCTCTGACATAAAATATTTCAGTATGTTTCAAACACATTGCCTTATGAAAACAGTAATACTTTGGCATTTATTCATTTCACATTATAGTATTACAACTGATTCCAGTCTAGTGCACTATAATGTGAAATGGATGAAATGTGAAATGTACGTATGTTGTTCTTTTCACACAGCAATGCATTAGAAACATGCTGGATTATGTCTTGCCATATGGACAGGAGTCCAAATTAGTGAATTTGTGATCCATCCAGGATTTGTTCCTGCCTTATGCCATATGCTTCTGGAAAAGGCTCCAACAGTTTGCATCCGAATATTAGAATAAAAGGGTTCCAAAAATTAACGTGCATAAGAAACAATGCCTGATATTTGAATGTTTATCCCTCTTTTTCCCACTGAAGAAGCAAGTGATGGTTTTGTTATTACTTTGCCCTCATTGAAATTTAGCACATTTTTATTTAAAGTTATTCATACTGTATTTTATACTTTTTATTATTGCAGTTTTGGTTTTGAAAATAGTCATCCCTTAAAAATAAGTAGGCAGTGGAGCAAAACAATACATCTTTAAGTCCACGTGCTGTCCCATCTGTTAATGAGAAACTAATTCTGACCTCAGTCCACCAGTTCTTTTCTCTTTAAATAGTTTCCTCAGGGAAACCACATTTGTGGTACGTACAGTATTTAATGAAGCTACTACTCCCCCAAGAGAAGTGGGCATTATCAGAGTGTATCTGAAAAGGAAAAAGTAGTTAAATGTGATTGTCTAACTGAAAAATAAAACACAAAAAGAACATCAGAAACCCAACCTTTTTTATGTATATTCTCTATAGCCCTTAAGTGACATCTTTCAATAAATGTGATATTTCTAATGCATTTTGAAAATTCCTTGTTTTTTTTCTACGGTAGCTATTGGCTTGATAAGCATTGTTTCAAATTGTAATTATTTTTTTCCAGCAGGAAAAAAATGTATATAAATAATATATATAATCTATATATATAAAAGTCAATGTATGTGTGTGTGTATGTATGTATTTTCCAGCATCACTTCCAAACAGCTGGAGCGATTTTCATGAAACTTGGTACACATGTTTCTCATTGGTCGACTAAAAATACTGTAAGGTGAAATCAGCCCTAACCCACCCCCTTCTGAGTAGGGTTGGGGGTGATCTTGAGGTTTTCTATGCATGTTATCATGAAGTTGACATTCAGAACGACCACCAGAGGGCGAACTGGAGGTGACTGCCAGCATTGTTTATGTCTGAGCACCACTGCATCCCTTTTGCTTTTGAAATTAAATAAAGTTGGCCGGTTCTGAGCGTCAACTGGATGATAACATACAGTGATGTGAAAAACTATTTGCCCCCTTCCTGATTTCTTATTCTTTTGCATGTTTGTCACACAAAATGTTTCTGATCATCAAACACATTTAACCATTAGTCAAATATAACACAAGTAAACACAAAATGCAGTTTGTAAATGGTGGTTTTTATTATTTAGGGAGAAAAAAAAATCCAAACCTACATGGCCCTGTGTGAAAAAGTAATTGCCCCCCTGAACCTAATAACTGGTTGGGCCACCCTTAGCAGCAATAACTGCAATCAAGTGTTTGCGATAACTTGCAATGAGTCTTTTACAGCGCTCTGGAGGAATTTTGGCCCACTCATCTTTGCAAAATTGTTGTAATTCAGCTTTATTTGAGGGTTTTCTAGCATGAACCGTCTTTTTAAGGTCATGCCATAGCATCTCAATTGGATTCAGGTCAGGACTTTGACTAGGCCACTCCAAAGTCTTCATTTTGTTTTTCTTCAGCCATTCAGAGGTGGATTTGCTGGTGTGTTTTGGGTCATTGTCCTGTTGCAGCACCCAAGATCGCTTCAGCTTGAGTTGACGAACAGATGGCCGGACATTCTCCTTCAGGATTTTTTGGTAGACAGTAGAATTCATGGTTCCATCTATCACAGCAAGCCTTCCAGGTCCTGAAGCAGCAAAACAGCCCCAGACCATCACACTACCACCACCATATTTTACTGTTGGTATGATGTTCTTTTTCTGAAATGCTGTGTTCCTTTTACGCCAGATGTAACGGGACATTTGCCTTCCAAAAAGTTCAACTTTTGACTCATCAGTCCACAAGGTATTTTCCCAAAAGTCTTGGCAATCATTGAGATGTTTCTTAGCAAAATTGAGATGAGCCCTAATGTTCTTTTTGCTTAACAGTGGTTTGCGTCTTGGAAATCTGCCATGCAGGCCGTTTTTGCCCAGTCTCTTTCTTATGGTGGAGTCGTGAACACTGACCTTAATTGAGGCAAGTGAGGCCTGCAGTTCTTTAGACGTTGTCCTGGGGTCTTTTGTGACCTCTCGGATGAGTCGTCTCTGCGCTCTTGGGGTAATTTTGGTCAGCCGGCCACTCCTGGGAAGGTTCACCACTGTTCCATGTTTTTGCCATTTGTGGATAATGCCTCTCACTGTGGTTCGCTGGAGTCCCAAAGCTTTAGAAATGGCTTTATAACCTTTACCAGACTGATAGATCTCAATTACTTCTGTTCTCATTTGTTCCTGAATTTCTTTGGATCTTGGCATTATGTCTAGCTTTTGAGGTGCTTTTGGTCTACTTCTCTGTGTCAGGCAGCTCCTATTTAAGTGATTTCTTGATTGAAACAGGTGTGGCAGTAATCAGGCCTGGGGGTGGCTACGGAAATTGAACTCAGGTGTGATACACCACAGTTAGGTTATTTTTTAACAAGGGGGCAATTACTTTTTCACACAGGGCCATGTAGGTTTGGATTTTTTTTTCTCCCTAAAATAATAAACACCATCATTTAAAAACTGCATTTTGTGTTTACTTGTGTTATATTTGACTAATGGTTAAATGTGTTTGATGATCAGAAACATTTTGTGTGACAAACATGCAAAAGAATAAGAAATCAGGAAGGGGGCAAATAGTTTTTCACACCACTGTACATACAAGACCGCAAGACAAGCACATTAGTGAGTCATCATTGTTTGTTAATTTATTTTAATTTTTAAAGTTGTGTTTTTTTTAATTATAGTTTTCTCAAACAATTAAAAAAAACACTTTATATTCCTTCCGGGCAGCTACACTGCAAAAAATGAAATCTTAACAAGCCAGACAATCTTGAAAAGAAATAATAGATCTTGTTTTTTTATTTTAAGAATAACTGACTTGAGTAGATTTGTATGTGTAAGATATATAATCTAATTTTTAGAAAATTTAACAAGTTAACAAGTTAAACTTTCTCACTATATTTGCAGATAATTTTGCTTGATTCTAATACCTTTTTCTTGTTTTTTATTTATTTTTTCTTATTTTTTCACAGTGATTTTTTGCAGTGTAGATTCATATAGAATGGCCACACATAATAGATTGTACATGATCTTTAGTGTGGAAGAGGACCACTAATGCCTAGCCCTGCTACTATTTTTTATGAGATGCCATTGTTTTCAAACATGGAAAGGTTAGTGTGTGGTTTTTTGACTGACCTGCTGAAGTGCATGCTTCATTTCAATTTTCACCTTATCTTTATGGTGTGAGTAACACTGGCAACATGCCGAGCTAAAGAAATTAGATTACCATTCATAGCAAACCTTGTTCTCCTCCAGATTTTCCCAGGCCAGTCAAAAGATATAATCTATCTAGCATGTCCCGTGCCTATCTTGGATCCCCTGCATGGTGGTGGTGCCTGGTACAGCCCATTGAAGGAACAAAGAGGGAATCTTTAAAAGAAAAAAGATGTTATTGGTAGCACCAATACAGACAGCTATGATGATATTGCAAGCTGATCTGCAATGACATGACAGACTTTTGCTGTGGTGTATTAGTATAATGCCAGGCATACACTGTGTGATTTTGGCATGATTTCAAGGCTAATTTGCAGTAGCCAACTGATTTTGAGTCATCCCGAATTTCACGTTATTTCAGTATGAGAAGCATTGCAATGCCCCTTTGCATCTTACGAAAGAGTAGAACAACTGGCAAGTGAAGAGATATAGACAATTGCTCAGTGTCCAAACTGTGAATGTTTTATCAAAGTGCATATGTGCAGTACATATAAATAAGTCATTTTAAAATCATAAATAATTCTCATTAGATAAAAATACAAGAACAGTAGCAGGGTGAGTCACCACCAGGTTTTTATTTAAAAGTCAGTGCATCCGAAAGGGTTCTCTTTTTAAATCCAAACCAAACAAGTGCCACACATAACTTTCTTGCAAACAGTGCTGTTACACTGCTTCCAACATATGGGCCTTCTTGGGAAAACAAGCAAAGATCCCAGCAACATTTGCATACAGCTCCCATCATCACATTGCTCCAAAGCTCATCTCTTCCAGGACTAACTCTCTCACTCCAACCGAGCCCTCGATCCTTTTGTATCTCCTCCAAAATAAATAATTTCTGTAACCATGACTCCTTTGCTCTAGGACACCAAGTCTGTCCCTTCACTCTTCACACTTTGAGAATAGAGTACTGAGAGATGAGAACAATCACTGTACCACTTGATCCTTCCTTCCAGCACTCAACCTACTTTTTTAAACTTTACAACAAATTAACACCCACCCCTCTGTCAATTATTCAGACATATAGGGTTGCACACTAATTAGCTCTAGGTACACAAGTTTAACTGTGATACCTTCTCTAGCTCGAGGTACGGCATATCACACCTTATTACATGCTCAAAGGAGCACAAGTACCACCTCTCAATCTAGAAAAGCAGAAATTCTTTTCCAAGGTCTTTCTGTATCTCTCCTTATCGTACCATAGAGAGCAAGCATAGCAAACTTGAACAGAAACTTCATTTTGGCTGCTTGTACTCAGTCTTACTCTTCTGAGCACTACCCGGCACTCATAACCATAGATGAAGAAGAGAACCAATACTGCCTGATAAATCAAAAGTATATGTGGACATTTTTGACAAACTCCTTGGACACCTCATATGCGGCATATGGTCAACTGTTTCATGGCAAGGACAGAACCCACATTGTTACTCCCGAATCTAATTTTACACTATTGGACAATCTCTTTTCCAGTACCCCAATAAAGCCTAAGGCTGAGGAGTGTGATATCTTTGTAATTAAACCTCATCCTCTTTAGCCCTTTTTAAAAATGGGGTTCAGTACCCCAGTCTTCAAGTTTAGAGGCACTACCCCACCTTCCACACAATGCTGAAAAGGAATATTAGCTGAATTATTCTTAAAATGTGAAATACTTTCAGTACTTCTAGCTAAATCTCAACTACTCTACTACATTGCCCGTACAGAGCTTTTTAATCACCACAGTGACCTTGGCCACAGAAAGGATCCAACCTAATATATGGTTCTAGCATTAACTCCTCTGAAAAGGGTGAGTCCATGGGGGAAGAGAGGGTCTTGAAGTCCTACTTCCCTCTATCAATATATTCCTAATTATGGCCAGGGTTTTTCCACCCTTGTTGTGAATAGATTAGACAATGTCATACCCATCCTTCCTGAGATTACAAATAGATTGCAGGAACCTCATTATGGCTGTTCCAGAATCCATTCTCTATGGCTCCATGCCTTTACATAACTGGAATTGTGCATGACATCATAACTTCAGCCATAAAATGGTGCCATTCAGCATTCTCTATGGCATTCTCCAGGGGTCATATCAAAAAAGTTAAGTACAATACAGAAAATCTACAATAGTTAGCATTAGATCCTTTTTGATTCTTTCTTTCCTTTTTTCACTTTGAGTACAAGTATTGTTTCTCACTTTTCAATTTTTAATAATCAGTTCCTCAATTCCTAACTTTTTTGGCTTTGACCTTGTCTGTTCTGATTGCAATTTGATTTCCTGGTTATATAAATTCTCAAGACCATGTTAGGTTTTTTCCATTCTAACATAACAATCACTACTGGCCTCTTGTATGGGGTCATTCAGACTCCATGTTCATGTTCTCTCCAAAGTAGCAGTGAGAGGTGAAACTCATCTTCCACTTGTTTGCTGCATATTCTCTGTTTGAACATTCCTGGACTATCAAGTGAATACTGCAGGCAGCTCAACAAGATGTGGTGATCAGTTAACAACTTAGCAGCCTGTTTGACCCGTGTCCAGACTGTGCCTTGTTAGGTTAAAAGTCACAGGCTAATTGTTGACCTTAGGCCCAAGGTAAAATTACCAATCAGATTCAGATCAGGCAAGCTGCTCCTCTAAAGCAATTGTTCTCAATTCCTAAGCCCCCTACGGCTACAGATTTTCATTCCAAAAATCTTCTGCCTGTAATTGGACTCTGACCTTAATTAAGTTTATGTTTTGTATCAATCCAGTAATTACAAACTGGACATGCTAGATATTAACAGAAATTAGAAAGAATTTAGGTATGTTAGACTGATAAAAAACATTCTTTTTGCATTTTGATATATTGTTGTTTTTTGATGATCTTGTTCTTTAAGCTATTATTTTCTAATAAGGAAACAAGTGGCTAATAGTGAAATAGCTGATCATTAGCATTTTGTGTTGTTTACACTGGTGTCTGCTCATGTCGTCATTAGTTGTCAGTAGTTTAATACAATTAAGAGAGTAAACTCCATAGAAAAATATATTAATATATTGATATATTAGGCAGCAAGTGAACAGTCAGTTCTTGAGGGTGATGGGCTTCAAAGGAGGAAGAATGGGCAAAACATAAAGATCTGAGCGACTTTAACAAGCAAATTGTGATGGCTAGACAACTGTGTCAGAGCATCTCCAAAATGGCAGGTCTTGTGGGATGTTTCGTAGTTAGTACCTGGTCTAAGGAAGGACAAATGGGGAACCAGTGACATGGTCTTGGGTGACCTAGGCTTATTGAAGCATGTGGAGAACAAAGGCTAGTCCATCTAGTCCAATCCCACAGAAGAGCTACTGTTGCAAAAACTGTGGAAAAACTTAATGCTAGCCATGCAAGGAAGGTGTCAGAACACACAGTTCATCACAACTTGCTGTGTATGGGACTGTGTAGCCGCAGATTGGTCAGAGTGCCCCTGCTGACCGCTGAAGTGCCTACAGTGAGCACATCTCAGAACTGGACCATGGAACAATGGAAGAAGGTGGCCTGGTCTGATGAATCACATTTTTTTAGATCATGTGGATGGATGTGTGTGTGTGTACACCATTTACATGGGGAAGATATGGCAACAGGGTGCACTATGAGAAGGCAAACCAGATACTCTGGGCAATGTTCTGTAGGGAAACCTTGAGTCCTGGCATTCATGTGGAAGTTACTTTGACATGTAGCATCTAACTAAAGATTGTTGCAGACTAGGTACACCCTTTCATGGCAATGGTATTCCCTGATGGCAGCTGCCTCTTTCAGCAGGGTAATGCACCCTACCACACTGCAAAAAATGTTCAGGAATGGTTTGAGGAACATGAAATAAGTTCAAGGTGCCTCCAAATTTACAGAGGTCAATCTGATCAAGAATCTATGGGATCCACCCCCCTTGCAACTTGTAGGACTTAAAGGATCTGATGCTAAGGCTGCGGTGCTAGATACCACAGGACACTTTCAGATGTCTTTTGGCATCCATGCCTCAACAGGTCATAGCTGTTTTGATGGCATATGAGGGACCTACACAATATTAAGCAGGTAGTTTTAATATTATGGTTGATTTGTATATATTATAGCTTAGCTTATTTTCTTAAATCTATGTAGTCTGTATCCTATTTTTTATACTTTTGTGCTATAAACAAATTTCCCTCTGGGATAAGAAAGCAGTCCAAAAATATTCCACTTTTCAGGGGTTACTCTGAGAAGGAAAGAAAGATCATTCTTGATCACATTTATTTTTTCCAGCACCAACACACTGAATTGAACTGAAGTGAATAAAACTATAGCTTTTAATCACCTACACAAGCTCTGCCACAGAAAGTGCCTAGGAGTCAACTTCCATTATCATGGCCTGTAAAGTATGGACCTGTCTCCCACCCTTCATCTTTAGTTGTAGTTTGTAGTTTAGTCCAACAGAGCTGCATGGGTCTCCTGGACACCAGGTATATCCTGAATAAATGGTTATCTTACTGGGAAAATTTTATATAGTCAAAAAAAGTTAGAAAAACGTTAAACCTTATCATAGAAATTGTCAGTCTAAACATTCTGTGCATACAAAAGGGTTCACTTTCATTTTTTGTTAGTTAGAAAATCATACATTCAAACATACACGATCTTAACCTTCTTAGTTCATTAAGAGTTCAAGGAAGGAGTACAGTGATGCAGAGTATGAAAGTGCAGATATGTGCACATTTGTACTTTTACAGTACATGATGTTCCAAGCAATTTGAATGTACTATACATCTGCATTTTACATGTAGCTATTGCAAAAGCCCTGCTTACTGGCTAAGATCACAAATGCCAAAAGGTCATCCAAACATATTAAATTATCTGAAGAAAAAGTCAAGACACTTGAGGAGCTGTTCCCAAGAAAAGGTGATAATATTTTAAACTTCCATTGTTTCCCCAAGGTCCACAGGACATCATAAATCATCCCAGTCCTCTTTCATTAGCCAACAAAATATCTTCCATTTAGTGACATGATTAACTGCAGCCATGAGAGCTGAACCTTTTTTATCCCATCTTTGCTCTGACAACTGCAATGACTGACAGTAGCCCTGGTTTTGCCAGAAATGCTCTCTGGCATTGTGCACTACTAATGAGGCCTGTAATAGCTGTCACTGTATTCCAACTTTCCCTTGCTCCAAAATGCAAAAGCGGTAAAGTAAGGCTGCTGTTCCACAGAGAAATTCAGACTACAATCTGTGCTTAACATTAGCTTACTGTGCTCTACATAATATGTTTAACAGTTGATAAATTCTGAATGTAGATAAAAGAAACCATACAAAATAAAACTACACATTTCTAGTGCCGATCATTCATTGGAAATGTAGGGCTAAGGTTTCCATCAATTAATCATTTATTACGTTAATGGAACCACCATAAGAAATCAGTCTAGAATGTATAAAAATAAAATCACATATTACAAAATTGATGTAAAATAATTTCAAACTGCTTGGTTATAAAATTAAGAGGAATATAAACCCACATTTTTTATGCTTATTTAGAGACATTTTTCTGCTGCCACTTATAGATGACATCTGATACTCCCCAAGGCGTTTGAAACAAAGTTGTCTACATACGGTATGTAAAGCTGCAACTCCATCTCTGTGTCAGGAGGCTACAGTGTGCTCTGGAACTTATTAACAGTTTTTCCTGAATGGAAAGAAAATTTAAACAGGACAAGGAACAATTACATGCTCTATAAAATACATAAATCTACCATCACTTAGAGACTTAAATGTCATTCTTAAAAAAGGCTTCATGGGGGCCTACCCTATCTGTTGTACTTCAACTGAACATGTAGTAAATATGCAGTAGGCAAGCCAGAAGTCATAAATAAATGGATCAATAACACGTGGAACAGAGTGATTTGCAGAATTCCAAAAATAGTTGGGGCGTCAGCCTGGCCAACCCATTTAATTGTGAGGCAACAAAAAAATTATTAACGCTCAAAGAAATAAACAGGTGCACAGGGGCACTAGAATACAAATAATGTTTAAGCAGCATTCTCGCAATAACTGATCTGACTGGGAACTCCGACCTGTTGAAGGCTAAGGTCACAAGTAAGATGCTTCCTTACGTTGATGGCTTTTATATGCTCTGGACTGGAAGGGGCAGGACTTTTAGCGGTGATGAAGGTGTGGTCAGTCAGCCTCCTGGGGCATCTTCTCAGAACTGAGGAGGAAGGAGGCAGAACAGTTAGCGACGACATCTCCCCTCCCTCATCGGGGTGTAGCACATGCCTGCTCAGAGTCAGCAAGGTGGTCCTCAGATGCACAAAAATAAATCAGCAGTGGAAAGAAAGAATCTTTTTGGGGAAGGATGTTAAAAATGAAAGGCTAAAGTTTTGAAAAAGCGTCGCAACTTGTCTTTCAGGTTTAGTATACAAAAAATTAAAAGTTTGAGTGTGCATGGGATGTCTAGAAAAATGAACAACAGTTTATTAAACTTTGCTGCATTTTATAGGCAAGGTATTTCATTATGATATTTTTGAAATCGCTTATCTATATATATAAAGGAGAGTTGGGATCCGAGAGACTGTGTTTGTGTGTTTGTGGAGGGACGGAGAGTTAAGGCGGGTGTTGGAGTCCCGTGATCATCTCCCCTCCCATTCACCTCATTTCATTCACTTCATTTCGCTCCGAGCTGAGCTCCACAGCTGACGTGGTCTTGCCGTTCTTTTTTCATAGTGTTTAGTCCTTTCTCCTTTACTGATTTACTGTTTAGTAGACGCGGTGCTTACTGAATAGTATTTTTTCCTTTAGTGTTTCTACTTAGTGTTTCTTAGTGTTTAGTGGATGCGGTGTGCGAAAGGAGAGTTGGGATCCGAGAGACTGTGTTTGTGGAGGGATGGAGAGTTAAGGCAGGTGGGGGAGTCACGTGATCATCTCCCCTTCCATTCACCTGATTTCATTCACTTCATTTTGCTCCGAGCTGAGCTCCGCAGTTGACGCGGTCTTGCCGTTCTTTTTCCATAGTGTTTAGTCCTTTCTCCTTTACTGATTTACTGTTTAGTAGACGCGGTGCTTATTGAATAGTATTTTTTCCTTTAGTGTTTCTACTTAGTGTTTCTTAGTGTTTAGTAAACGCGGTGTGCAGGTGTTCCCGGCGGTGTTGCGGTTTAATGTTACCTTCTACAGTACTTCGTTTTTGTACTTTAGTGTTTAATAATACATAATAATAATTCATTACATTTATATAGCGCTTTTCTCAGTACTCAAAGCGCTAAAATAGTGAGTGATACTTGGCTGATAGCAGTGTAGAAGCAGCACAGCACAACGGAGCCGGTAGGACAGGCGGGTGTGGTAGCATAGGTGAGCGGCGATAGCAAGCAGCAGAAAGCACAGCAGGAGGAGGAAGCAGGATTTGGATGTTCCAATACACAGCCATAAACAGTAACGCTTGGTAATTTCAGGCGTGATCGCCCTGGAGCCATAAGCCAGGTTAGTATGAACATCAGATCAGTTCCCGGTCGTAGAGTACTGTAAGATGAAACGGGAGCAGATCAGCATAGCAAATATAATCATGGAGACAGATCATTCCGAGGTGCTAGTTCGCCAGGTACAAAGAAATGTTCGTAGGTCTCGTCCCATGATCCACAGACTCAGCTGTTCCCAGTAAAGTGGAGTCCATAAAATCTGTAAATATTAAGCCAAATCCATGCAATTCGAGTCAGCTGTATCCACAAACTATACGTACAATAAACGAAATAAAACAAGCGTAAGAAAGTGCAGTTAGATTCAACAATAACCTCATTCATTTGGAACTCAAAACACCCACGTATCCGAAGAGCGACCCTACAAAGACCTCAGGCAGAAGGTGGCATGGCTTTACCTAATTTTCAGTTTTATTACTGGGCAGCAAACATACAAGCCATAAAAACCTGGACACAAATAAATGTACATACACAGGCTTGGTCCGCAATAGAAGTAAAATCCTGTAGTATTTCTTTATATTCCCTGCTCTGCTCTCCAATAAATGAAAGCTATCGCAAATATACTAATAACCCAATTGTACTTTACTCACTCAGAATATGGAACCAAATTAGAAAGCATTTTAAGATGGAAAATCTTTTATCAGTGGCACCTCTGCAAGAGAATCACCTCTTTCAACCTTCGCAAGTATATCCAGTTTTTAATACCTGGAAAAGTTTTGGGATTAAAATGCTCAGAGATCT